>NC_143018.1:66084303-66384303 GCF_055824585.1 Amblyomma mixtum
TGCGTACACTTAAGAAACAGAACGGCAGTAAAAAGTTGTGGTGATTGTTACTATTAGCATTCTAGAAGTGATGCTTTGTGAGTGGTGAATGCTAGCTAGGGTGTAGGAAACTATCAAACGCTACATTTACTACAGCGATGATATTTACTAAGTCGTAAACGGTATCATGAGATATATTAACGTGTTATTTTAGACACGCTAGATGCTTGTAGTAGTGCTTCAAGCGGGGCATAAACAATGAGTCAAGTCAGTCAAAATTGACGGCACTGCTGTATTCGTCTAGAGAATAATCTAGTTTCATGTGAAACGACGTTTGTAATTATTTTACTATTATGAGCAGTGCTTAGAACACTTCTTGCATTCAGACGGAGTAAGATTTGAAAATAATTAAAATATGCAAGTGCGCTCAAATTTTGATAACAGCCCCGAAACCCATTCCCAATATGTTCGTCACAAGACCGCCATGGTCTATAAAAACAAATTCTTTGCAGTAAGATATGTGCAATCGTATTCACAGCATGGTCCCAATGCACGACCGGAAACAGGGAGTTGGGAAGTTGAAGTAGGTTACAATAGGTCCTTGTGGGCTTACCATAAAGGTAGCAGGAGTGCTAGTATCAACAGGAAGCGTCGCCGGGACGATCTGCAATGCCGACAAAGAGGTTATAGACAGAGCTCTTGGATCATATCATATGTGCAATCATGTATCCAAACCTGGTTATTTCCGGTTGCCACCTCATGCACGTTAGCAGAGAGGGGCGCCGGTTAAGAGCGGCAAAAAAACAAACGTTCGATGGCTGTCTTCACGAACTTTGAAAACACTTGCGTTCCCTTTGAGCATATTTATCCGTGTTTTATGTCAATGAATTTGTTTTGCTGTTTTGCTGATTTTGCTGTCAAGTTTTAGCGCAGTTATCAACAGTCTCGGAGTTGGTAAGCTATACTTGTATGCCGTTTATTTTATTTCCTGCAGGTGGCGCATCGGTATGGTAACGATCGAATTAGAACCGAGCCACTATGCTGGATTTCCGTACCTGGGCCGTACAGGAGATGTTTTGCAAATTGCACGAATTAATACCTCTCAATCTGGCAGCGTGAGAAGGCAACGCCTGTGAGAAAAAAAAGCCGCGGGAACGATTAGTACAGACATATTTACAGGATGTTCATGAGCTCGGAATTGGTCGAAATGATGATACTGCCTGCGGCAGGTGATGATGCGTAGCTTGGTAAGCAGGGTTACACAGCTTTAGAAGGTTTTGTAGTTGCAAGAGCGACGCGGGTTTCGTTGGGAGGCGCTGAGGCGCAAAAAGCTGAAAGCCACGCGCAGAGCTGCTATCGAACTCTGCATTGCCAGGTCGCTGCATTGGGCAAGTTGAGTTTTGCTTTGAAATAAGGCGTCGGTTTGGGCTAGTTGTGGTAGCCGGGAAAAACAGAATAAGAAAATACCTTGTGGAAGGCAAGGAAATATGAAAACACAACAAAACTCAAGGCGACCTCCTCACATATGTCGCGTTACTCCACACAAAGCCGCATTGTGCGCAGCCGGGGTGCCTTCCGAGGTCTAGTGTCACCTCAGTAGCTTTGCGTGACTCATATGTTCATATGGGTTGATCATATGGGTGCGACGTGAGCCAGTGGAGTTTCCCATTAGAAGATAGCTCCGGGTTTGATGCGCGCTACCATGAGCAGATTTAACGATTTAGCGATTTACCCACTGAGATGGAAATGCAGTATAAAGTAAGAAAGAAAACAATAATAAAGGGGTACTTTCCTGAGCTAGTCGGTACGTGTTTATCAGGTAAATGCACAGCGCGACTGAGACAGGACGAAAGAAGTAGGCAGACAGAGCACCGACTCAGGACTGATGATATTTATAGCTCTCACGCAACAAAAAAGGCGAAAAATGAGCACTACTAACAGTTCGCGCTGCATTAAAAATTTATTGCGTAGGGCAAGAACATGGATGAATATAAACAAGCAAGAACTACGCAAAAAATGTCTTTTTAGCTTTTGAGATAGTGCAGTTCTTTTTGGGTGAGCGAAAAAGAAAGATTGTTGACGTAGTCACCTTGCTCCCGACAAATCGGAAACGCTTCACTGATCTCTTGCGTACGCTGGTCCCTATGCTCATACAGTATGGTCATCCAGCTCAAAGCAGGGGTGCAGTTTTCGCACGACACTCACTGCGTGACCCAGATTGCTTTTGCGAGGTTGTTTCAAGGAGCGCTGGTGTTCTCTCAGCCGGAGATTTAGGAATCTCTCTGTTCGCCCGATATAGCTTAGTCCACAGGGCAGCTCGGTGCTTTACACCACATTTTTAGGGCGCTGTACATGTCAGAGTTCATCGTTCTTCTCGTATTCTGCAGGTGGCGGCCCTGCACGGTTGACGCTTCTGAACGGACGTTGCAGTTTTGTTTTGGAGCGGAGAAGACTACTCGCACGCCGGCTCAGGCTGCTCATCTTTTCAAGCTGTGAGACACCTTAGGCACGAACGGTACTACCACGAAAATACGGCTCTGCACAACAAATCGTTAACCACTGGCTCTTTTTTTGTTTGAAAATCGTCAAGCGTCGTATCCGCCACTGCGCGCATGATGAGCTCCGGGCAGCGAGCCTATTTACAGCCTCGTAATATGGCTTTTGAAGCCAGCTCGCATATGATAGCGACAAGATCTAGTTACGGTATTTTTGAAGGCGGCGGTCGCAATGCCTCGTTTTGCCGGTTTTCAGGTCGAGGATGAGCACTGTAAGAACCACTTTTGCGCTCGATGTGAGTACGCCAGCAGAGCCTGTTGGTGTACATTTTCTGCAGATGCAGAAAGCGAATCCCCTCTTGATCTGGAACCTCGATCATTAATTTAAACGGCTGAAGACTGGACTTGAAGAGGGAGAAGATTTCATTTGCTGAACTTGCAAGACTGTTGTCTTTTTTCTTTTAAAAAAGCACTAGTAAATCATCAACGCAAGGAAATACACGTACAGTGATGACCAGGTTAAGGCCTCTAGCAAGCTCTGGTCCATGCATGCCAGTTGTCAATCGCGGAGGTAAGGGGCTAGACGGTGCCTATACACATACCCCCCTTCTGAATGAAACGGCTATCGTCGAACGAGATTATTGTCGAGCGCAGGTATAAGTATAGGAGCTCAAGAAGGCTATTCACGCCGACTCCCCACTTATTTTGGAACTTCGTGATGCCGGACTGTCAAATCGCTTGACCCACAATGCACTGCGCAAGGCGTCTTGGGGAAGAGAATAATAGATATCCTGATGTTGACAGGCAGGGCACCGACGTTTTTGAAACGCTACTCCGGAAAGAATTGGACAGCTCCTATTGCTATCGCATAAAAGTGGCTTCGAACGCTACGCTGGGCTTATAGTGAAAGGAGACTTTAGAATTGGCCTGACGAAGAAGAGCCTTGTGTCTAGTAATGAATGATAGGGCCGCCCATATGCCATGCCGGAGCCAACAAGGTGCGCAGGTTTTTTTCAACGGGAACCCACGAGATGAAGAAAGAAGCATGCATGCAGAGGGAATGCCGGGACGCTGCGCACACATAACGGAAGCCAGCAGTCACTTAAACCAAGTAGCATAGGGAATGTCTTTCAATTAGTGTTTTTTTCATTGATGGGAGAATAATAAAAGCAGAAGAAAAAACCCCACATGCCGCCAGTGGGATCGGAACACACCACCTCTGAATTTCGTGTCCGGTGGCCTACCAACTGAGCTACGGTGACGGCTGTCGAATCTTTTGCTTTCAAGGGTATTTATGCGCATTGGAACCGAACCTTGAGAGAGTTCACCAGCGCCACCCTCGTTCATAGCGCCGGATGTACGTGTGACGCGCAGAAAGAGGTGGAAAAATTAAATAGGAAACAAAACTGGACGAAATTGAACGTTGATGATTTGCCTGTAATTGATGCGACAGCAAGAAAGAGCCTGCGGTGAACAAGTATCCGCAATGAGTACATGACATAAAAGTGCCTGAAATGAGCATCATGGGATGATTTTTACACTCAGCTGCTACAGCGTATTATTTACCTTCGATTCGGTGTACTGTTTCTTCGTGGTCTGAGAGAAAAATAGCACTCAGCGCACAGAAACAGCTTTCAATGTGAACACCTAATTTATTTTTTTACTTAAGATGGCCGGGCGAAATGGCTAAGCTGCTACTAATGAAAAAGTGTCGACGCAGTCGGCGGAGCAACTCTGGATTCATCGCTCCAAGAGCAACAAATGCGAAAGTAATAAATGTATAGACAGAAACCTCGGCACAACAATGCTGAAGAGTTGAACATCTGACGCCCTCTTTCTAAGCAGCAGGGACTGGCTAAACAGGTGTCTTCACTGCAGTAAAATACAGAACAGAGTGTGACGAACTAATAATGCCGGCGAAGCAGGGAGAAGGGATTTCTGCTTTGTAGGAGTCTGCTGAGAGCTCAGCTCTGTATTATGCAGTACAAAAAGCAGTGCCAGAAGATTAGAAAATAAAGATGAAAGAAGTTGGGCATCTTTGCCTCTTAGGGTCGGGATAAACTACAAAACGAGAGCACGAAGTGATGCTTCGGACAGCTTTTGCGCTGAGCATTAAGAACCTTCTAGGGATATGTCAGAAAAGATCCGGTAGTGGCGATGTCATGTGCATTGCCTCGGAGTACAAATCGGCGGAGAGTTTATTAAAGTAGACCTCATCTATCTATTTTTATGGCTGCGTTTAGAGTCATCGTGTCTTCGACTGTGCGCTTGAAGTTAAAAGTCCAATTTTTATTTAATTTTTTAGCATGTTCAACAAAGCCTCGCCGGCTAAATGCATTGAATATTTTAAGGGAATGAAGTTCATTTCGCGGGGTAAACATTTCCGGACTTACATTTTCGATTACCACAAGTTTGGAGCGGTTCGTTTCGTTCTCCTGTTTATAGAACAGCGGAAACTGCGACGGCTGTGAGAAAAAAAGGCACGCTATAGGCGCTGATCTCCCAACTGGTTTTTGCTTGCTGTGCTACGAGTTTATACGAACTTGCGAATGGAATTTCAAAAGTCAAAGAAACACAATAAAGAGAGGAAATGAGAAGACAGCTAATAAAGAACCAAACTGTGGTGGCGAATTTATGTCGATGAATCTCATTATCTCGTTTGCAAAAAGAAAAAAAAAATGTTTGGTAACGTGACTGACGAACTTTTCGCTGTTATATAATTCAATCACTCAGCACGTAGCCTGGTTTGCACGTTTTTACGAGTTCGTCGTGTCCTTCCTAGACAGTGGAACTAGCTCTACACATCCGCCACCTATTATAAAAAACTTGAGTGCACGCGCAGCGTGAATACGAACACCAAAATAATATCATAATCACGAATTTTGTTGGGAAACAGGAATTAGACGCTCTCACGTTTTTGTCTGCACACGCAGAAGCACATCACAGAAAGAAAAATATCGTATTGTATAGTGTCGTCATGTTTTGTTACATTTCACCGTTAAGAAAGTAGTAAATACACTGTCTTTGTAAATTTACTGTTCGGAGTGGAAAACTGGAATAGCTCGGTATTCCGGTCTAAAAAATATCCGAATTATTTTAACTATTCACATAAGCACCTCAAACAAATTATCTTCCTCTTTTGAAGTAAAACAAAAATTCTTCATTGCCGCATATGAGATGAAACGCATCACGATATTTTCCGTAACTCTTTCCTGGCTTTTATTCTCAGTTAGATTCATGTTGATCGGATCTGATCGTATATTTTTTTGCCTTCTGTGCTCTCGCACTCAATATTCGAGGAAATATCTGTCAAGATTAGTGTGATATATCGGCACTTGCATCAGGACCACGTTTCCAGAAGTAATCATGGGAGGTTATTGATTGGCTGCTAGGTTGCGTCGAATTAATGACCTAAGCCGGCGAATACAGGGCAGAAAGGTGGTTTCCGAGAATGTCCTAAAAAATAGTTAATAGAACCATGTTTTTTGGCGGCATTGATCACCTTCGGGGCTATTTGTAACGGCCTGAATGTTTGATGGCTTAATCAGAAAAACTGATGACAGACCCGTGATCAGGGCCAGCAATAAATTGGTAGGGCTTCGTTGCAAGTCAGTTCCGATTTTTTTTTCTATCACCAATATAGCGGAATGCTGTGATGCACTTCCGATGCTAATAAACTGTTCTCAGTTTTTGCAGTTCTAGACTTCAGTAAGGCTTTAATGTAATGAAAGGAGCCCTGGAAACATGTTGTTTAAAGGAGTAGTATATACTGCAGAGAATGTTTCGTAGGAGAAATAAAAGAGGTGGAATCTCGTTTTGATGACTGAGTCTTTTTTTTTAGCTACAATAAGTAGACTAACCTAAAAGCTGATAACAAGCGGCAGACGATAAAGAATAACGCTGATTTACAATGGTGAACGGACACGTGACAAGCTTAAAAAGCTTTACACTGCATGATTTCTGTGCTGAATGTTGCGAAAGTCCTGTGTTGAAGACGGTTTTCGTTTCAGTAACAGGTAACACAACGCGTCTTTGTTTGATGCCTACTTACTGTTTGCCCTCAGTTGAAATCAGTCTCACAGGTTTCTTGTATCTGAGTGTAGATATAACCTTTAGCAACTGCCAAATGCAATTTTGTTCCTCTTGACTTAAGTGATATTTGATTCTGATCAAGAAAACTGCACAAATTGCATGAATTTTGTTGCGGGAACTAGCGGCACTGTCGTCAACCTGACTTGGAACTCATTTGCTAGCCTACATATTTAAGCCTCGTTATTTACTGCAGCCAAGACGTATCGGCTGAATATTTTGCGTATATCTGGAGTTAAAACTTCGTACTGCGAATGGCAAGCACGCACGACCATCAGTGATTAACGTATTATGTCACGCCTGTTTGTAGAAAGAGTCCATTCCTTTCATCGCTGTTATTTTGAAGCGTAGCGGATGCTAATGCAAGGAAAGAGCTCTTTTGTTTCGAACCGTTCCATCACGAGCACTTCTTCTTAGCCACGTTTCATCCAAGCCACTGAAACAGAAAAATCTGCCAGCAGTACGCCTATTCTGCGTAACCGACAAATTGCGAAATCGATCTACTTGCGTTAACAAGTCCAAGCTGAAGCTTAAGTTAAAGTTAAAGAAAGACTTGAGTTTCAGTCTTGATTTATAGAGCGTTTGTAATGTGCGACGATTAGGCATACCCAGTTTGTTCGCAAACTAAAGTGAAACGCTTTAGGCTTTTATAGATGTTTACAACACGCTGGAGTTATAAGCTTTGTGTTGTCGCTGTCGGGGTAGTCTGTGCAACCGTAGTTCGCAGTCGCAGTGTGTTCATCAGAACAAAAAAAAAATTAATGGCGCCCCTGCACTGGGGTTGTGTGATGACTTTACGAGCCAGAGAAACGAAGCCTGTTTTGTGGCCGGCATTAGTGTGCTTGGCGGCTGGGTAAAGAAGGAGTCACTTTATGACCCACCGCAGAAGGGCGGAAGGGCGCAGGCAGACAGGCAGAACTTCGGTATGTTTTCGCAGAAGCCTAATGAACCAAGGTGGTGTTTGCAATTGCTCAGTGTATGATCGTCCCTTGTTCCAAGACGACCTCACGGCTTTACCTTCGGCACGTTTCTCAATGCACATCTCCCTACATTCCAGTACCTGTCGTTGAACATCGTGTCACATTGCTGCACCCTTGTGTATTTTTCTTTAGCTCGGGTTGTTCTTCGCCTTCTGCGGTGCCCCGCGTGCTATACTCTGCCTCTGTGGCTCCTGTCCGTCTCCAGTGACGCTGGCTAGCGTGGAGTGGGTATATATTGTTGCTATGATGTCATGGACCGAGATGTTTGTGACCACACTCACTTTGACACCTGATACAGGCGATACTGCCTGTGATATAACCTCGATGCCGGAAGGCCATCTGAGGGAATTGTTTTCTGCAGCACATGGAAGGGTCATGCTTCATGTCCACTGCCCCAGTGCGGAACATTAATTTATATTACACATATGTGCTACGAAATGTTTTCTTTTTCAAATCAAGGCTTATTTAATGTTTCTTGAATGTTCTGCGTAAAGATTATGATTGCTGAGGAAGTTTTCTGCATGGCTGGCATTAGATTTAACGTATGGTTTTTCGTATGACGAATACGGAATATATGGAACTTATGTTGGCTATGCGGACCACAAATATTTAAGATCGGAATGGTTAAGGAGTGATGTGATGTCATACACATCATGCGCAAACCATACGGAAGTCCTGGGGGTTCATACAGATAACTGCGATATACTATTGTCAGTATATTTTTCATTTTATGTGGACTCCGTATTGTATTAAGCTCGCATCGGTAACTCATATGCAAGCGTTTAAGTTGGAATGTTGTACTACGAGCTATGGACTAAGAGTACTGCAGCAGAATACAATCAATACAGTAATAAAAGATTACTAAGAATTACGAAAATAAGAGTAATATTATAAAAAGAAATAATAGAGTAGTTGAGCTACGAACAGATTAAAAACAATAACTACATAGAACATTGTTTTACTGTCAGCTTGTAATATTTTATTCTCCTTTAAAGCAAGGGACACATGTTCATATTTTGCGTTCTGTTCTTGCTCTCTACCTTTGTTTCAGCTCATTCGTCTTCGCAGGAGTTCGTCTCGTAACTGACTAAATTGAGTGGAAACGCGGTTATAACGTTGTAATATCAGTTTTGGTTGGGTATTAGTTGTGTGTAGAAACGTGAACGTAATGCTCTTCCTTGTATTGAATCGTATTCATCATTATATACACTGATATACAATATATCGTCACGAATATACATACACCATCAAAAGAAACGCTTGCTGTTTTGTATTTTCGTATGGTCAGAAAAAGGATAGCTGCAGCTGTATTCTTCATAGTCGTCTGTAGCGTCCCAGTATGCTAAGCTTCCGGAGTTGCGCTTTAACTTCTCTTCTCATTTTTTTGCTTATTTTTGTGGGTCAAGTAGAAAGTTTGCTTATTTGCGTGGGTCGCGATTTACCGTGTGCTCAGAAACAGCCACAATGCCTTGCATCACGAGAAGATACTGTGGCCAGGAGCCGCTGCAAGCAGATGAAAGCCAAGAATTGTAGTAGTACCGGTAAGCGGTGTGCCCGGGTAATGGCAAACACGCCTTTTGGAATGGCAGTGAAATTGCCTTCCTGGAACGAGAACTAATATCGTATGCGGAACTTCCTGCGGCGCCTTTGTAGTTACACTGTTCCTGTAGGTCACCAACTTAAACCAATGCGCCCTCTGCTAACGTGACACTTTCAGTATGCAATAAATGAAACGATTTGCCTAAGGCCCCGCTCTTCAATCAGGCTGTTCAGTCTCTGTCGCGTGCCTCAAAGAGTCTGCGAAGGAGGCGGAGTGTTCGATAACCAGCGATAACCAGTTGATAACAAGAAAACTCCACGTTCTTGGGCAGTGCGTGTGCAGGTATAACTTTCTTCCTAGCTCTGCCTTGTAAAGGCAACGAGAAAGAGGCTTCTTGCCCTGGAATCTTCCGTGGCATTTCAATTCCTTCTGCGGGAATGCTATTAAAGTAACACAATGGGTGATTGCGCCCATTCCGAACACGAAACCGAAACCAGATCAGACTGTTAGTACGAGTGCGTACTTTAGTAGATGTATCGTAAATTGGACAGGCAATATCACTCGCCTTTTTCATCGTGTTGGAGGCCTCGATCAGGGGTTGACGGGTGCCCGGATGTGAAAACTGATGGCATGCTGACGATCCACCTTATTACGTGCGATCCCAGCGTGGCCTGGAACCCAATGTATGGTGACTGAAAGCAGGATCAGGAAATGTACAATATTGTCTCGGAAGCATGCCGGCCACATGGCTTTGCGTTATTGAAGGTGGCGCTCGAAACCACAGACTGAGAGGTAAAGGGCTCATACACGGCTCTGAGCACGGTGTGTGCCTTGTTTCTATCGGACCGTGTATGCTGCTTTCATTGATAATTCGTATTGATGTTCCCAAGGTGAGAGAAAATTCACTCATGCTGAAGGGAGCATGCAGCCTCAAAACAATCTATGTAAATGGTGTGTGCAGACAAACCAGTATACATTCGAATTTCAACGGTGCAAAGGGAACAAAAACGACGCCGTTAAGATGTTTCAGTTCTTTGCTCACGGTTAAGAGCCGCCGTGGTGGCTCAGTTGTTATGGCGCTCGGCTACTGACCCGAAGGACGCGGGTTCGATCCCGGCCGCGGCGGTCGAATTTCGATGGAGGCGAAATTCTAGAGGCCCGTGTACTGTGCGATGTCAGTGCACGTTAAAGAACCCCAGGTGGTCGAAATTTCCAGAGCCCTCCACTACGGCGTCCCTCATAGCCTTAGTTGCTTTGGGATGTTAAACCCCAATAAACCAACCAAACCAATCATGGTTAAGAAGAAAAATTAGAGGGGACACTGAAGCCTCCTCTAAGAACTTCCTGCGCAAAAATGAGATTTGCGGGAGTTAATAGTTCTGAGAATCGCTTCGGAAGAGCAATCTGAGTCTCACAAACCCCACTGATGGCTGTGTTTCAAGCAGCCATCTGTCGGGGAAGTGGCGCATCACTTAACCGGTGCGCCATTGCCCCATTATGCCGGTAGTAGTATGATTGCTCGTCGCGATTTATCAATGTGACGCGTTTTGCGTAGTTACCGGAGCTGGAGTTAACAACCAACCGGAGGCGACAAAATCGAGGGAGTTAAAATGACCCGCTTGAGGAAAAAAAAAACATTCTCAGAAAACAGCTGGTCTCTGTGGAATATAGACGGCCGACGGCCTTCCGAAGACAGCCATCTGTGCACAAATGCCGTTTGCGGGAAGTAATATTGATTCCGAATTTAAACAGGATCAGAACATGAATAGAATGTTGAGGGAAAGTTAATGGAACCCGAATTGGAATAGAATGGTGAATAAACGATAATATAATCCAAATTAAGTGAATGCGAATGCTAAGGCATTTCCTTGGCATCAATCCAATTGATCGCCTCCCAATTTCCTGGATCGCTGACCGTGGTATGTGGCATTGAGAGTTAAATTCCGCCTATTAAGCTGCCACCTGCTAGAACACTGGCTGTAACGACACACCGGCTATAATGTAACACCACCCATAATGAAAAACCGGCTCTAATAAAACATCGGCGGTAGCACTGCGAAGTAGAAGGTATGGCATATGCGAGTACATAATTCCTGCCTGATTGTAGATGCCAAAAAAGCACCACCAGACTATGAAACGCCGCATTAAGAGGGGAAGTGTGAAAACATCGCAGATTCTGTGTTAAAGAAGTAATAGGCATGGGCAGTATCCTTTTTTTAGACGAGGAACCAAAGGCAGATTTTTGCATAAGCGTGACAAGTACTTGTATCGGCACTGAACACTTCGAGACGAAAATGCAAACACTACTTATAATTGACACCTTACAAAACCCCTCGCCTCACTTACAAAATGTCGACTTCCCGGCGCTCCTAAGAATATCCGGTGTGGAGCAACAACCACAGCGTCTCCTGCGTTTGCGTAATTTTGGAAAATGTATTCATGACAAGACACCTTTCCTCGTTTCTGGACGGCGTCTACGGGGGCGGGTCTTCAGGGAGCTTATTGTTACTACATACCAGGTACATAAGAATCACCACTCCAGTCAGGTCTCAATAGGAGCTCATTTGGTCCTGCCTACCGACAACGCTCACGCCGCACACGTGTAGGCTACTTGGCTCGACACCCACTCACAGTCGCCTCATTTCTGCCTTCAGACACGGCTTGTCGTCCTTCGAGAAACTAATGAGAGATATGGAGCTTTCCGAGCAATCATCAGTATAGAAACCTATGTGCACACGTGCGCTATTGGAAGAGACCACATTTACAGTATTTGTGAAAAGATTGGAGTCCGAGGGGTTTGTTTCAGAATGACACTGTGTGACTCTCAACGCAGCCTCAGCGTTCCAACCCACGTGAAAGTAGGAAGATTTCTTGTCCTGCCTCCTACAATGCGTAGGACTGCTACGAATGCTACTGGAGCTCCACTACACGGCTTACAAGCGAAACCCGTGAGCTCTGAACTTTTGACAAATGCTGTGTATCTCTGTGAGCTAGTGTCTCAGTTCGTTTTCTTTTAGCCACCGCCTTGACGCAATGCTAGTATTAGCCTGAATCGGGTCAGCTGTTGTCGTTTCTCCTGGCTCTCTGTTTCTCGCAGGTTTGTGAAAAGCCGGCTATTTAAAAAAATATGAACGGAATATTTTTCTGATTTACTACCTTGTGACAACCAAATAAAAAGACATGCTCCGGGACAGAAGCCCTTAAGTTGGAACATCAAGGTTTATTGTCATTATCCCTATAATTTTAGAGAAACGAGCGCCGTCTGATAAAAATAAAACCTCACCGTTTGATCTACATACTTGATGACCCTTTTTCATTAGCGTTCTTTAAAAATGACCGTGATGCCCATTGCGAGGTGAAAGACATGACAAGGCCGGTCAATCGAAAAAAAAAGGAGAGATTTTCACAGGCATGCATTCACTGTAACTCCTGATAGCTCGACTTCATTAGGTATCTCTGCAGAATTAACCAACATGGGTTGGCTTTCGCGGCATTTGAGATGGCAGTTACCTGCGCGTGATGACAAAAATCATAGCTGCGCGAGATTTCGCAGCCACTCCCGTAGCCACGAAACATACGTTTGCAGGCGATTGGTTTCCAAACCACGATCTAATGCTGCCGAGGTTCTGAATGCGAGTAATTATTTTGAAAATATCTTTTTATCGAAGCCTGTGTTATGGCGCCGTCTCGATTGTGATACCATCTAGGGGTTTCTTAGGGAAGTTGTTTGGCTCTCTATTAATGACTTTTCATACGCCTCCAAAAATAACCGTGAATTATTTATTCTTCTTAATTAAAGAAATTTTGAGCATTTGGATGTAAACACTTAGTTTGTCAGACGACCAAAAAAAGAAGCTTTTAAGTTTCATAATTCCAAACTTATTGGTTCTTCTTGCATGTTGCCATTCAAATTGCTTGAAACGAAATTTTCGGCTAATTCTCAGCAGCCAGATTTTCCGCGTTGACATTGACTTATTTTTCAGGAAAACTCAATAGAGTTTTTAGATTGTTATTTGAAAATAGATTAGAGTGCATTCTATGAATCAAAAAACACGCCGAAATGAAAGTCGAAGGTTAACAAGTTTGAAATTTCATTATATGCCAAGAGCAATCCTCCTACGACTAAAGAACGCTTCCCCTCTAAAAGAATTATAGTGCGTAAAGCCTGCTTTACAGGTTATCCGTTACTAGGTTAGTTGTGGGAATACATTCCGGTATTCAAATAGTATGTAATGCTGGCGAAGTGCAAAATAACGTACGACGAAGTAGGCAGAACCACCCTCTTTACTGCTGAGACCGACACAATAGAAAACAGAAATAATGCTCATATAGATCACAGTCATGTTCATTGCTTTAACACATTATGCTAAGGCCGCCGCGGTGGCTCAGTGGCTATAGTGCTCGGCTGCTGGCCCGAAAGACGTGGGTTCGATCCCGGCCGCGGCGGCTGAATTTCTTTGGAGGATAAATTCGAGGCCTGTGTACTGTGCGATGTCAGTGCACGTTAAAGAACCCCAGGTGGTCGAAATTTCCGGAGCCCTCCACTACGGCGTCTCTCATAGCCTTAGTCGCTTTGGGACGTTAAACCCCATAAACCAACCAACCAACATTATGCTATGTTGACTGATTCCGCCGAAAATCATAGCAACACTCGTAGGACTCCTGTCTAATCTGCCTCGAAGTTTCGTTGCTGTAATCTATGTAAAAAATGTTTTTTTTCATCAACCCTGCTGGTGCATAAAACGGCCGCAAAATAGACTTTTTTTCAACCCACATATCTTTGAGGAAACGCGACCGACCCATGCTCTTTATGGCTCAGCGGAAACTATTTGTCCATCTTAAAAGCTGGCCCCTCAGCTCGATTCTATAGCGAGAAGAAAACATGCAAAAAGGTCCAAGGTCTCACCACGTGACCACCGTTTCGGCATAGGTCACGTGTGCGGCCGCCCCTTGCAATCACTGGAGTTTGCGTGGTAGGCAATGGCAGAGCGTCTCGTCCTGCGCTCGGCTAGCTACTCTTGCTTGTCTAGCGCAATATTCTTTTGGAATCGGACTTTAGCGACACTCAAGACTTCGTTGACCGATTCCCATTCGAAAAGAACACAACGGTGCAGTTTTACCGCAGCCATGTAGTAGGAACAATAGGAAGACCTCTCTACGCGTTGCGGCAGACATCATCGAAACGCAGCCAAGCTCTTCGCTGACCATTGCTACTACACCTGAATCTACTACAGGCTACTTTAAAGTACCTTATGAGCAGAAAGGAGTCATTAAAAGCTCACAAGGGGAAAGGGAAGGTCCGAGCCAGACGGTCTCCAAAACGGGATCAATGCCCATAACCCTGGTGGTCTCTAAGAAAGTCAAGATGCCTTCTCAGAACAGCTTTTCTGGGCCGCAACGCACTTTGTGAGCTGATTTCACCGCGCCTATATGAGCTGTTGTGAGCCTGCTTCTCTTGGTGTGCTCCCTGAATGACGTAAATTCAATGACGGCCTCATTTTTTTTGTTGATGAAATATAAATTCTAGGTATGAAATTTTTCTCGCAGTCTACATAGGTTCACGGCAATTACACTGCGCAAACATGAGAAGAAAAGATTTTGAGGTGGGGAAAAGAAAGTTTAAATAGTCATAACACGTGGCATACACTGAGAAATTAAGCGAAGGTTGGAGCTTCATTCTACCACATGTTGTCTAGTCTGCGGGTTTCCCACAATCTGTAGAAGAGAAAAAACTTGCCCAAAGAAAGAACCTTAGATATAAAGCTGGTATTTTGTGCTCTTTAGGTTTCAAAGAATTGTTCATGTCTAGAAGAAAGTATCTTTAAAATCTACCATAAAATAAGAAGTTCATGTGGAAAGCCGCGCACCCCTTAATTACGCAGAAATTGCCACGCAAAAGACTGCGCCCCAGAGAATGTTTTCAGGAGTACTTCTATAACATGAGCAAAACCTTGTAATCGGATAGATTGAAGAGTACAACATAATTTTGTTTGTTTTAAAAAATGATTCATCCAGTAACACAATGACAGTTAATCTGTTCTTTTGTGCCCATGCGGTGCTTTTCTCTTGTGCCATGGATAACGTACGGGCCTCGTTTTTTATGCCTGTTTCGAAAATATTGCAGAGCATTACGGTGAACTATTTACATATTTTTCAAACCTTCGACTATATGCCACTTTACCAGCAAAAATACAACGCGCGCCAGTCTTCGGGACGGTCCCGTGGTTATCCTCCGGTTGTGGGACTGTCGCAGTGCTCGTTGAACAAAGTGTCTTCGGTTTTTTTTTCCCTCTCTAATGCGTTAGTTCACTTTCGGGGGAAGACCTTTCTTATTGACCTCTTTCCTAAGACCTCTCTACAGTTTTACTTTACATGTGTTGCGTTGTTTTGTACATCACTTTGTATGTGTGCTTACGAGTGATTAGAAATTCTGTATCGTCTCTTTGCTTCATACATCTTTTTTTCCTTGTCAACCTTTGCCTCACACTCATTTTCTGACATGCGACCGGGCAAAGATGGCACCCAGCGACCACCCCCTTGTATCTTGGTAGCTGGTTTCTGGCCTAGCTTGCCTCGCTGAGTAGAGGGCGTCTCTTAAGACCGAGACCGCTAGCCCACACGCTCGAAGGGTGTCTGAGAGTGCACCTCACAAGTGCGCAAAGGTGACAGCTGTACATACCACCATGTTCTTTTGCCGTTTTGTGTTTTAAGGTACCGCACATCACTGCGCTACTTCTGTTTATTTTGTGCGAACATGGCCGATCTATATACGACAGGAGGGGACATGAAGGAGCCATCTTCACCACGGCACTATGCCTTTCGCGCTGGCTAGCGCGAGATTGAACCCGGTTAGATTATGAAATTTGCGGGAATACGGTAGCCGCAACTGGCGAAGGACAGGGTTAACTGGAGAGATATGGGAGAGGCCTTTGCCCTGCAGTGGGCGTAGTCAGGCAGATGATGATGATGATGAGCTCTAGTAGACTGCGAACAGCTCATGTGATTTGGTTTAGACACTTTGATCCGAGCTGTCGAAGGTGGCGTGTTCGCATCCCATGCTGGTTACCAGTATTGAGGCGCCGGCCACATTATTCCTCTCCATGGCGGGAGAGAGCTGGCGCATCGGGGTCTGGCCAGCACTGGAGCGAAGCATCCGCGATGTTCGTTGTTTTCGAGGGCTGTCGGTGTTCTCTTCCTAATGAGGGGCGTGGTGCTGCGATGGTGATGGCTGCTACAGTGCGAATAAGGCCCGGAATATAATGATGGCCGGCGAGCACTGTGGCGGCTCGATGCACTCTCGCAAACAGTGGCGCCTCTGGCGGCCGGCGCTGGCTCTAGCCTAAACTGCAGCGAGAATTTTGTGATTTGAGAGAACGTAGAATGACACTGCTAAGACTTACTTGGTAACCGTCGGTTGAACGATCATAAACTGATCTCATTCTTATGGCCGCAACATGTGCTTTCTACCCGTCGAGGTGGCTTAGCTCTCATCTCATCCTGAACCTCACCACAAGGGCGCCTATTTGGGGTGAAGTCGCGGCGGCATTATTTTGTTGCTGGCGAAATTGGGAAAGACTTGTGCCATAAAACAGTGATGAAGGAAGAAGTTGCCCGACACGTCAAGAAGAGAAAACAAACCCGGATCGGTCGCCTGTACTCCCCGGCGCATTTAGGTGTAATGCACATTTTTGCAGCCAATAATATGTCCCGAATTCTTCAAGTGCTGCGCTGTTACTGCTTATTTTGTCTATTCATCACACAAATCTCGTCATGAAAAGAGCAGCTCATTAGCGGGACGGTTTCCGAAACATCCATTGCCTGTCTTTAACTTGAGTCCCAAGGGCACTGGACACTTCTGCTAGAGACATGCAAGGAAGAAACCAGGAAAAAATAAAGCCAAAGAAGCAAAATCTCAAGCAGTAGGAACAGACCACACGTCTGGTGCCAGAAAGACGGCTGGGCTAGACCTAATTAAGACGTGTCCTGCTTCGTGAATATGGCTGGAAGGAAAGAAAAAAGTAAAAATGTCACAAATAATAAAAGAAGCACGAAAGAAGCACTAGGTTCTCTCTGTTCTCATCACTTCTGAGCCAACCGAGCCACTGATTTCCATACTAGTCAGGCGAGTCTCTTCTTTTTTCTTTCTCTGGTTGTCTTCGAACCTAATCTTTTTTTTCTTTCCACTTTCAAGATCTGTCTTTTTATATGTTTGTTTTAAAACGCATGTGGCACAGACAACGTACCCACGAAAGAAATTCACTACAGTGCACGTATATATATGAACGATCTGATGACAAGTTCAAACTTATTTACTCGATGGTGAGTCTTTTAACAATATTCTCTAGTTTATTCGCGCACCCGGTCGAAGTAGTGTCGCTTCTTAGATGTTCCAGAGAGCCTCACTGAGGAGTACCCGACGAACTTTCCCCAGAAGACCCAAGTTTTCTTTTTATCTTTTTTTTTCGAACTCTAGCGCATGGCAGTGAGCTGTTTTGATTGGTTCTCGTTAAGCAACTGCATTAAGAACTTTCCCTCCGTACTTTCTTCTCCAAATGAGCTCTGCGTGGAGTGCTAAAAAAAACTCCCCTTAAACAGTGCAGACTTATATTTCTCACTTCATTTTCATTAGATGTTTTTGTGATGTATGTTCTATAAATTTTCCTTTTTGAACGAACCGGTGAAATGGTATATATTTCATAGTTTTATGCAGCGCTAAAGCGCAGAGTGAATGACATCTCTTGCCATAATTTACATGTTTTTTGTTGGCTTTTTTGAGTCAGGAAGTTATAGTTCGCTGTGGCTTAACTCAGTTATGCCTGGATTTGCGTAGCGAGAGGTACGGTTAATCTTATTGTTTAGCTTGGTTATCTCTATGGTTACATTTTTATCGTTTAGCTTGGTACGTCTGTGTTTAGGTTTTGTTGTTACCTATCGTTAAGTTGCGGTTACATTAAAGACTAGACCTTTTTAAAGTGTAACGCATTTATTTTCAGTCTTGTTAGCAGTATGTTTATTTGGGCATATTATGTACAATATGCCCTCGAGGTGAGGCTAAAGGAGGAAGACCAAGCATGCCTCTTGACAAGGCCTACACTCCGATTAACACACCATGGAAAGGGCCGAATGGACAAAAGAAAAAAAAGAAAGAGCAACATTATTACAATAGAAAATAGTTAATGATAGACAATAATAAATATCAATTAACAGTCAACACAACATTTCATAATATGCACATTAAGATAAAGAAAGGGAAGGCAAACACACACTCAAAAGACTAAGTATACAGAATTAGCTGAAAGTTAACCGGGAGGAAAAAGAATCTTCAGTTTTTTCTTAAATACAGGCACACAATAACTTTCTAAAGCAATCTGAATAAGAGACTGGTAGGCATTACACAATGTTATAATTTGATAATCGGTCGTTTGTTTACCATAATTTGTTCTGGGTCCTGCAGTAGATAGGGCAACGGAACGTAGACCATACGCAACGTTTCTTGATTTATAAGTATTGAAAAATGAGCTGAAGTCATGCTTGACTTTGTAAAAAATCTGAAGAACCAAACTAAAATTGTACGAATGAAAGAAACTGTGAACATGAAATGTTTCCAAAAGATGTGCTCCAATAGAGGGACTTGACCTTATTAAAAGTAGTGCTCTTTTCTGGAGTGAAAGCAAATTGTATGAATCAGTTTTGTTGCATGTACCCCACACTAGATTGCAATACACCAGGTGAGAATGAACAAGGGCAAAATATAACTGTTTTTTAACTTGTAGAGGGAGGAGGTACTTAACACAATAAATAACAGAAATAGATCTGCCCATTTTTAGTCTCATGTAGTTTATATGATCAGTCCAACCCAAATCGCTGCGAAAAAACATACCAAGCAACCGGCAACTATGGGCTTGCTCGATCATCTGCTTGTTTCTCAAATGCCACAAAGACGGCCCGATGGTAGGTGAAGTAGCAAGCAGCCGTTTCAATGGCTTTGACACAGTACTTTGCAGCCAAGGTTGTTTTTCTTGTTTTCTTGTTTCTCTTTGTTTGTTCTTGTTTTTCTTGTTCTTCCTACATCTCCTCGGCAAGCTGCCTCCTCTTGGTTTCTTTCCGACGACGAAGCCTTACTTATTTCAGTCTCTCTGACTCACTTTCCATATCTGCCGATGAATCCCACCGAGCCGCCCCTTCTATATATACGTTGCAACGTCGGCGCCTCCTCTGTTGTTGCAACGCCGTTTCACCAGCTCCTCCTGTGACGTCATGCCAGATGGCGCGGCGAGCGGCGCTGCCAGCTGCGGCTGTTGATAGGCAACGGCTCAGCTCGCGGTGTGGCCACCGGCCACAGCGAAACGCTGAGAATACGGCCAATGTAGCTCTCGCTACATAAGGTGATCTTAAAAAGGAAGGTATACATGGTCTGTTCTGAAAGTAGTAGGACTGATTTTTTCCTGGGTGAACGGGCTGACGAGAGGTGGTCTGCGCGTGCAGGATCGTTGAAGGGGGATATTCGGAATGCTTGGGAAAATCGGCAGTCGGCTCTCGGCCGTTGAAGAGAGGAGGTCGCTTGTACTGTGAACCCCTGTCGAAACGTCTCGTCAAGCAGAATCGTCGAGCGTTTACTGGATCAGGGATACGCGATCAAATTTTGAGTAAATCTTGGTAAAACGGGCAAAGGGACTCACAAAATGATTAAGGAGGCCTACGGTGAGGCTTCCATGGGTAGATCAGATGTTTTTTTAGTGGCAAAAGCTGTTCCGAGAAGGTAAGGAAAAAGTGGAGGAAGACGACCGCTCCAGACGCCCTTCGACCAGCAAGACCAACGAAAATGTGTAGCGAGTGAAACATTTACTTAACAGTGATCGTAGAATGAGTATCAGAATGATTGCTGATGACTTGAGCATTCCTCAAACCCCAGTTTTTGAGATCCTGCCAGAAAACTTATCCATGAGGAAAGCATGCGCGAAGTTGGTGCCGGGAGTGTTGTCAGAGGAGCAAAAGGCCAACCGGTAGGATCTTCTTCATCATGTGAATGAGGACCCCAATTTTTTGCCCAGCACAAGGCGGCAATGCTGCCTCAGCCCCCCTACAGTCTCGACTTGGCCCCGCCAGACTTTTTTCTATTCCCCAGAATAAAATCGACGCTCAAGGGGAAACATCACGGATCGGTAGAGGTGGTTCAACAGGCCGTGAGGAGGGAGTTAAACAGCACTCCGGTCCAGGCGTTCCTGGAGGCGTACGAAAACTGTAAAACTCATTGGCAGCAGCGTGTAGGTGCGAAAGGGTGCTACCTTGAAAAATTTTAATCGTTTGTGCTATTCTCTTGAATAAATTTTGTTTAAAAAAATGAGTCCTACTACTTTCAGAACAGACCATGTATAGTTAAGAATTTGTCTTTCAAAATTCGTAGTTGGAATCTCAGGCAGCTACAGATGTTTCGCGACTCAAAGGAACAGTGTTTTGATGTTAAAGGGCGCTGTTGATGGCGGAGTTCAATGCCCACCAATCAATTGTGTGACTCCAGCCTTTTTTTGAGGAGAAAGAATGGCGACCAAGCCGAAATTTTCTCACATCTTGTCGCGGCAAAACGACCGTTATTTTACTTTAAAGGGAGCTTAAAACATCGCTATTAATGCCGCTCGTTGTGATCTTAGCAGCTGGTGGTTCAGAGCCGGTGAGGGGTGGCGAGGAAAAGGGGAGAGAATGGAATGCAGTTTAGGTAGCTCGTGATGTTGAAGGACTGTGTGCAATGCCCAATCCTTGAGGCGACTCACGCGAATGAGTAAGATGATGTAACCACGTTCAAACACTCAAAACTTTCACTTAGGAAGTAACCACTATTAGCATAACCCTGAGAGTAACCATACGACAACAAGCGAACGCTTTGCAGCTTTCTCAGAAAATCCAAAGGTGAAACAAACGGTAGGGTTTTAGCGTAGTTAAACCGAGTAGACGTGCGAAAGAATGTGTTTAGCCTGAATGGCTCATTTCTTTGCATTGCTGGGTCGTCGGCACGTCTGGCGACGGTATTAGACTAAGGTTAAGCTCTGACCGAGCATAAGTTGATCTGATCTGTTCGCACCGCGGATGGAAACTGATGAAGACAAAGATGTGCAATGCATAGCGCGATAGTGTGTTGCAGTTTAACACGAGGCGTGATAGGCTGTGGGAATAGCATAGGGCCCCTATGCAGTGGTCAGCGCGGCTGACCTGTTGGTGCCGCCGCGGGTTCGAAACCCAGTCGCTGCAAATTTTATTTCATTTCTGCATAGGATGTTGCTATGCTAATTCTTTCCAAGGTCACCGTCGAGGTTAGGCCTAATACAGGCTAAGTGAGCCGGTTAGACGACGTTCAGTAGTGCTTTCGCATTGGCACAAGAGGTCAGGTCAAGTCTGGGATGCAGAAGCTCTGCTGTCACTGCCAGTTACTCTAAAATCTAAACTAATTGAAGCGTCTAGCTAACGCCATTTCCTCTTCGAGTTGTTTATCAACTTCACTCGCCCTGCTAACAGCTATCTGCAGCGGTTATTATAGTCGATGAAGTAATGGGCCCGAACACGCGGTGGTTCTCAGCATGAATTGTTGTTCGACTGCGAAATTAATCAGAAGCCTGCACTGCTTTCCTTTGCAGCACTATCGCTCCGTTCATGTTGACGCTGATAAGTTATTACCTTCATAAATGAGGTCTGGTCCATTCAGCGGATTCCCCTAAACACATTCCACTAAGCTACAAAGCACAAACTATAAGGGGAGTAAAACAACAAATGGTTCTGCATGAAAACAATTGCTTCGAGCATGACATGGTTTACGCAAAAAGCGTACTGGCGCTACAAAACGGAGACAACACACACAAGACAGGACTGGCGCTGCAGGGCTTGTCCTGGCGCCAGTCCTGTCTTGCGTGTGTTCTCTCCGTCTTTTAGCACCAATACGCTTTTTGCGTAAACCATGTCATGCAACAACTAACTAGCTCAAATTAAAGTCTTGCTGGCTCCGAGCAATTTACTGTCCGCAATTTTTAATTTTACAGTGTACCAATGAAGGAAGCGGCAGCTGAAACTTAACTCTTAATATTGTTTGTAACATTTAGGAGTTCTACTTGAGCTACAGATAAGCATTATAAGATAATGTGTGTAGCGAAGCTGTTCGGAAGGCTTTCTGTACAAGCGCCATCCTCGTGCCAAGTTAAGTACACAACCACGATGAAAGCTCCTGGGCGATTGCGGCGACGAAAACGAATGCGGTGTCAATTTATCGGTTATGTTTGAACGGCTTGACTTTCTACAGCTGGAATTTGAATACTGGCTAGTAATAGAGTGCTACTACAGAACAGAGTCGACTTAATATCATCAAGAATATTTTATTTTTTATTTACTTATTACAGGCAACTGCAGCACCCGGTGCGGCATTAGGGGGGAGGGGGAGGTGGATGAACGACACATAATATAACAAGCAAAAAAATTATTGAAAACACCTCAGGAAGGCAACACAGCATAAGAAAAGAAGAAATGAATTCCCAATAAGTCAGTATCAATGGTAACATAACAGAAGGTACAGTCTTTGTCAAAAGTAACCAGGCTGCATGGTTTGCTTCGAGCTCGTACAGTGGAGCCCTTACAGCTTCCCTGAAGCTGATATGGTCGTTAAAGGTAAGGACTGGGGGTCTTCCTACCTTTCAACACCTTTCGATCTTTAGGAAAACCACAAGGGCTACACTGTACTAGCTAGAAGCAAACCATGCAGCCTGGTTACTTTTGACAAAGACGGTACATCAAGTTATCGCTTCAATTACTGTTTGAAAACTGTGTGCGCAGACCACGCCATTAGGAAGATTTTTACAGAAAAGAATTGTGGCAGCGAAAAATGAATCCTGAATGCATTGACACAGCTTTGGTAACTCTTGATTCCTTTTGTGTTGGCCACTTTAAAATAAAATAAAATTTTAAAAATAAAATTGATTAAGTGATCGATTGATATGTATTGTGGCTGCTTTAAATAAGTGCTTTTATGCATTCATTGCATTCATTGTATGCATCCATTGTATATACTATGTAAGAACTTCGGCCTGCAGATTTTTCTCCGGAGAGGCAGTCTTCCACCCAATACTGTCGCGAATTTTCGAGCTCTTAAACGAGAGTTATAATGCCCTGTCGCAAACTTTGCGGCGCGTTTCTGTGCCCTTTACAACTTGTCTATGAGAGTACCGGTAAAAGGGTCCTTTCCTACGCAGCATATTCCTTCAATGGCCTGACACCTATCAAATACAGGGTGTCCTTCAGCACCTGGGGAGCACTTTTGAAATTTTTTCGAAAAAAATACCAAAGTCGGGAAGGCCTGGCACTTATGATGTCAGTGTGGCTGTCTAGTCTAGGTTTGCTGCGATTGTAATGCTAAGATATTTTACCTTTTCTATAATTTGGATAGTGTCACGGTTTAACAGGTATGATCCAATAACTTTATTTTGTTAGTAAACTGCACGTGGTAACACTTCGATACGACCGTGTCATCCCCGCTTCGAGCATTCATGTGATGTATCGATTAATTGGCGTTACGGCGAAGTAATTACACAAAACCAGTAACAAAATGTGCTCCTGGTTCTATTAAGTGCTCAGTGGAGTGATTTGGAGCTTTGTGGTAGTTTATGTTCCTTGCACCCTGAAGCCTAAATTTCGCCCGGCAATGCGCACACGGTGATTACGACAGAGAGAAGAAAATCTTTGCAATTTCGCAATGAAATTATTGCTTGCTTTGTCCACTTTTGCCCACCCCTAACTCTTTTTCAATGAACGGGCGTTCATCAACCTTGCGTCATTTCTCGTCCCACTGCCTGATGAGCTAGGGGCCTTTAAGCTGCCATTAGCTGAGCTGCGATAATTGCAAGTCGCGTTAATTACAGAGAATGACATGTTTTTATTTCTCTTTAGGTGCCGAATAAAAAGTTTGCTGACCCCACGCCTAGCTGTAGTGCGCAACAGTTTGCGGTACCTCATATTTTGTAGTGCTTCACGATGAATTTGCTTGTGCTTCTTGCCGCACCAAACACCTCTAATGAAAAGAAATTTAATATTGCTGCCTGGATGACACGGTGGAATGGAAAGACCAAACATAGTGTAGATTGCTCTCATGTGTTGTTTAAATTGTTTTATTGTTCTCAGCTTTTTCGCGCTGTATTTCAGTCCTTTACCGAGCGTTCATTGAAGTTCAAGAGTTTATACAACTGAGGTGTTTGAACTGCTCGCAAATTTATTCTTTTGCCCTGCGTGTTTTTTAGAATATTGCTTTGCTGCAATGCATATTACAAAGGAGAAGCCAACAGTTTTTGAAACCGAAGAAAGCATAGGCGAGTACTGCTTTCTACAGTGGCAACGGTCAGAAAAATAATGATCGCATAACACAATTATTCCCTTTGTGCAATTGCAACCGCTAAAAAAAGTGTAACTCTAAAACATTTCCACTGCTTCTAAATATGTTCGCTTTTGTCACGTGCGGTGCATATACGAAATGCTCAGCGTTACAACATTTCTTTAATTGACTGACACAATGTTTTTAAGTTTTGACACTCCTTTTATTTATGGAACATTATTTCCAGCTTCTTATATTATGCATATACTCCCCGTCTTTTTTTCTCGCCTTTCTCGCAGGAACTTTCTTGGACGAAAGAGAAATTACTTTCGTTCCTTCAGAGTGTTCAGAGCCGCCGCGGTGGCTCAGCGGTTATAGTGCTCGGCTGCTGACCCGAAAGACGCGGGTTCGATACCGGCCGCGGCGGTTGAATTTCTTTGGAGGAGAAATTCTAGAGGCCCGTGTACTGTGCGATGTCTGTGCACGTTAAAGAACCCCAGGTGGTAGAAATTTCCGGAGCCCTTCACTACGGCGTCCCTCATAGCCTGAAGTCGCTTTGGGACGTTAAACCCTATAAACAAACCAACCAACCAGAGTGTTGCCAATGCTGTATGATAATTCCAGACCATACTATTTGGAAAGCGCATGGCAGACTTTAAAGCAGCCAGCACCACGTCGCGGCTGACTGATATGCCGGCCTACTCAGCGAACGGCTCGCTTCTTTCGAGGGAACCTGGTCGCTTTCGGTTCAATAGGCTGGTTTAGTTCGCTGTGCACTGTCACGTGATGCAACTAAGCTGACTTCTCCCTGCACTCTAAATAGAAAAGAGTAAAGAGAGTGTAAGCTGTCATATAGCAGAGTCCATTTTATAAGAGGGAGTGCACTATTGCGGAGTTTACCCCCTCTTTACTCCCATTTTATAAAAAAAGTGCACCACAGAACAGTTTACACACTTTTTACTGCCATATAGGCGTATTCTTACTAAGATGTTGTTCGGTTTGGTTTATGGGGTTTAGCGTCCCAAAGCGGCCCAGGCGATGAGAGACGCCGTAGTGGAGGGCGCAGGGAAAATTCTTTTGAAGTATGACAAGACGGTGATAGTTGTGCCCAGTTGATTAAAGGATCATTAAAATCTCCGGTGATATAGACGCTATGAGCAGGACATAACTATGTTGCTTTAGTAATAATGATAAGCAATTAATTAACGAAAGAATGACTAGAATCTGGAGGGCAGTAACAAGCGCCTATCAGAATCCTAATAGAAGATAGCAGGCAAGCGGCCCAGATAATTTCCAAATTTGAATCAGTGTTAATTAGGTATGACGTTATTGTTTTCTTTATGCCTAAAAAGACACCACCGCCTCTTTTATCAATGCGATCATGCCGGTATAAGTTACATGAATGCGCACCACGAATGATTTCGTTGTTTGCAGTGATGATGTGCGATCCACTCGTCTAGAAATGAAGAAACCAGATCGCGTTTTGGCACGAGGCTTCGGATGTTGGCATATGACAAAGATAGTGATTGACGCCATAGTGAAGGGCGCCAGGAATTACGGCCCCCCTGGGTTCTTTAACGTGCAATGACGTCGCACAGTACACGGACCTCTAGAATTTCGCCTCCGTTGAAATTCGACAGCTGCGTCCGGGATCGAACCCGCATAATTCGGGTCAGCAGCCGAGTGCCATAATCACCGAGCCACCGCGGCGACACATTTAGAGTGTGTGGTCAAGGGCTATTTCCGGGGAGATGTAAGAAACCCTAGGGACTGAAACAAACAATGAAAAATAGTTCTTCAGGGCCGGGGTCTTCTAGATGTCGACTAGGCATGATGAGAGAACCGGGCGCGCTATTTGTCAAGTACCGGGTTGCAACGCGCCGGCCGGATTAGCCTTTGTGAACGAACCCACGTCACGTTCACCAGGGGCGCATAACGTAATCCCAGCGCGACTACTAGGAATTCATCTCGAAGAGGCCGACATTGCGCTTGCGCCGCTGACGTGTAGTGTGCTTGAGGAGCGGTCAGTTCGGAAGCGAACAGAACATCTCCTCCCACGGCGGCAAGGCCAGACGTGGACTACATTTTTATTGCTCTCAGTTCCACTTCATGATAAAGGGCAAAAACAACGAGAGAGAATTATTCGTGGTCGAGTCGAAGGAAACACCCAGTGAAAAGGTGCTTTTAGCCGTCGAGTCACGTATTCGGCCGTGCGAATATGTGATGATACAGGGCACTTTCCCACGGTGCATTTTCGGCTGCGGAACCACTGGGATTAAACACGCTCCACTTCGAGAGCCCAGAAGAAGCCAGATCAGCCGTAGAAAGCTAAGAGCACAAAGCCAGAGCCGGTTGGCTTCCCGCTACTCTTGAGAGAGTTAGTACTCGGCGGCTACTTCTTTTTTCCTCTGAATGCCGGGTCTTGAGTGTTCTCCGTGCGTGCCCTGAATGAAAGAGGAACAGGATACTGCTTGCGGTGTGTTGCACCGAACTTGAAGGTGACCTGACGTGTGGCTGCCGGCACTGGATGCATGCTGCTGTACTTTTGTGCATTTTTCCCCAAAATACATATGCCGTCGACCGGCAGTTTCTGCGTTGATCTGCGGAAAATGCTATATCATCTGGACCTTTGAACTTTACTCGGCGTCTTTTTTTGCAAAGTATACGCACAGTTGAAAAAACTAAAAGAAGTGCTTGCTGTGGACTGACTGCATTGCGAGGTTTAGAGAGAAAGAAGTCTGTCTAGCAACACTAAAAGGCTACTTTGTTAGTTGTACGAAATATTATGTGGAATAAGAGAAAGTCTACACCATGGTATGTATGGTTTTCACGTATTAGGTTCACGTTATTTGTCGTTTTAACCGCCGCGCTCAATAAAAGCCTCAACATTGCGCCTCTAAAGAAAAAATCCGGCCAAAGCACTATTGACAACTCCGACATTAGAGGCGCAATATTTAATTCGATTTCGATTGTTTCGTAGGTGGATAAAAGAGCTCTACACAGACGATCACACACAGAACGGAGGATACAGACGAGAGCTTTTCTGCCTCCTTGTTTTCATCACTAATTGTCAATTTTGCGCTCCTCTACCCATTTAATATTGTTAACCGTCTAGAACAACATCTGCAAACGACGGGTCAATTTCGTACATTCGAGTAGCTCTAAAGATAAAAATAAAAAATTGACAGGACAGTTACATCTGGTTAACGCGAGATTCAGTGACAGCTGTTAAGGTATTTATACTTTACGATGTGTTGTGTAATATGAGAGTGGCCACACATTTGTATATACGTAGGGCGCAGTGCCGCCGATAATCCTCACCTCGCAAAGCGCGTTCGGCAGCAGCTGCCGCAGATGGACGGTGCTACATTCCTCTGTTCTCGTCATACCCTTCCTCCTCCTGCCACTGTAACCGTGTTCCGGATGGTTACCGTGGAACGCATTCCCACACTCTCGCCATTCCATCCTTTCGCCACACCCCCTCCTTGTACGCTAACTACCTTACAGACGGTTACCGTTGTAACTACTCTCTGTTTATGCATTTCCACGCTCTCACCATATCCTCCTTTCTCATGGCAACACTCCTCGTTCTTCCAAGGTAACTACCCTGCGGATGGTTTCCATGGCAACCACCGACCGATTGCGTCTTCTTTCGCTCTCGCCATACCCTTCTCCTTGAACAGCAACCATCCTTCTTTTGGGGATTCCTCCGCTCTCCTGGTACTCTGACCCTTCCATGGTAACCACTGTCCGGACGGTTACTGTCATAACCGCCCATCGGTCATGCATTACTCCGCTCGCGCCATACCTTCTACCTTGAACTGTAACCAACTTCCAAGTAGTTCCTATGGCTAGGCGCCCACCGGCTACGTCGACGACAACGTCATACTACGACATACTACTACGACGCGAAACTATAGGAACAGGCCTTTAACAGCTATCGCTGTAGTCATGTACTACTACACAGAACAGCTCTATATCTAGTGGGCAGAGTGGGCAGAGCGGGGCCCTTATGTAAACCACAATAAATTGAAGCATTTCTGCAAACAACTTATTCTTCTACCAAGATTTCTGGTCTATCATGGGAAAAAAGTTACAGTCAATGCATGCGATTAATGCTGCGGCGGGGTAGCCGTCTTAGACTATGCATGGCGATTGCTTCTGCTCCACGCATCTTGAACTGCTAGACGACCCGTTTTGTGTCTTTGAATTTGCTTCCACCCTGCGTTTGTAGAAGCACGGCAAACTGCCGCTCCTCCACGGGTTTAACAAACAAAAACTGAGAAGTACGGCAATCGGAAATAATAAACCAGTCGAAAAAAAAAAAACGACTAAGCAGTGTCGAAAACACGACAAAATATTTTGCAGTTTTGTTGTTACGACAGATTTTTCTGTTGTTTTGTAGTAGTTTTCTGCTGTACCGTACTTTTTCTGAACTACTTTTCTATAGTCTGTAATTCTGAAGTACATTTTCGTAGTAACTGCATAAAATTTTGTTGTTACTACTTGTTTTTGTTCAAAAACATTATAGAAAATCTGTTCTGAGAACAGAAAATTTTCTTTACTGCTTTTAGACTGGGAGCTGAAAACATCGATAAGTTGCGTGGAACTGCTCGGGGAGGCGCTCACACAACAAGAAATCCCGGTAGCCGCTATCTCCCTCAATCGCACCCCAGAACCAGATTAAAGCCAAGCTCATAAATCTCTTCGGCCGCTTCCGCACATGGCCCGCGCATGAGCATTATACGTGCCGCTAATCGGTGTGCGAGGGCTGGCCGGCCTACAAGGTGAACGCTTCGCGCGTCAACACCCGTGCTTGACAGTTTTTTGTTATAATGGGCATTCTAATGCGACCGTATTTAAACAGGTTCGAGGAAACAATCCTACTTCCACTGGCTCAACAAAGTTTCTGTTAATCCAGCAAGCCAATAAACGTCATCACAGCCCCAGAAGTAATCGCCTTTCACAGCCCGTCGTTCCCATTGCAAGGATGTTTTATCTAAAGCGTGCCGCAAAGTATGGTGCCTCCCCCTCCACCACTCCCAACCCAGAGCGTTTATGATAGTCGGAGCCTCCTCGTCCCAGGAAATTTACTGACCTTATCTTAACCTGTGTTTCATCCAGCTTCATCTGCATTTGCCTACCATTTGAATTCAGTATTTTAGCGTAGCAGAGCATCTGTTCAATACTCTTCGTTTTACATGTCCCTTTCATTATTTTTACCAGGATGTTATTAGGTTTGGCTTACTTTCTCGAAAGCCTACTCTGTTCTTTTTTTTTACCCGTTAATCTATTGTTTTTTAATACTTCACTGTAGCGTTCTTCATCTCCTTTTGAAAACTGTCCACCTCTAGATTTGGGCACCATAAAAATGCGGGCAAAGAAGACGTCTCAGCCGCTGCCAGTGAGTTTTTTTCTTCCTTTGAGAAGGCCTACTTCCGTATGTGGTTAGAAAACGGAAACCCGCTAGACCAAGAAGGCAGTTGTTAGTGGACACTAGCCTGAAAAATAACAAATTTTGCAAACGAACCTGTTTGATATTCATTTTTTTGCGGAACTAAAAAATACTACTCTATGATGGGGCCACTCAAAACTACTGGAGTTACCTTTTAGGACAGCGCCGAGCGCTAATATAAGTCAAGACATAAAAGCGGGGACGAATGAAAGAGCTTTTTAAAAGTCATGTTCAAATAAGTCCTGCATAATCTGATCCGCTGGACATAATGAGGATGGATGGAAAAAGAAATCTGTACTAGAGACAGCTGTGATGAATGATAAGAGGAAGAGAAAGATTGCTGTTGAATACGCAGTGGGAACAATTTTCTCGAGGCGCAGTAAGTCAAGCGAGCGATGAGTAAAAGAAAGAGAGCTTTAACGTGTACAGACCGAAGTCCTGGAAGAAGCAGCCACAAATGGGACTGCGGGAATGAGAATCTATACTGTACGCAACGACAGGTTTTAAGGCCGCTGGTGCGCGCCGTTGTAGTGGCGTGGATCGGAAGCGTTCCGAGTCATTCATTGGAAGTTCCTTCGTATATTTGAGCCGGAAAAACTTATAGAGAACAGTCAAAAGATCCATCGCTACTGCGGCCTTAAGAAGGAGACCCGCAGGCGTAGTTTCCGACGCACTTTTGGAAACCCTTGTTCAAAGGAAGCGTCGTGGGCACAACTCTCCCAGAAGCAACCACAGAAATTTCTCAAAGGAAATAGAGTGCTGCCGGCTCCAATCACGCGCCGCTGCAAATTCCTGAGAGGAGTCAACCGGATCCTCGTTTCCTTTCAGAGGCTTGCTTCCCCGGGCGTCTTCGCGTTTTCGTCGTTATATTTCTCTCTATAGTAGAACCTTCTCAAGCACATAGACGTATTTACTCGTATGTCCTCCGTTGTTCTGCAGACTTCAGAGTGGTACGACGCTGGCATACAGTTTCCGGACATTGCCTACAAACGCAACGCTTGCCTACAAAGGGAATGCACAAAGGCAAGCGCCTAAAAAGGAGGCGCTGCGGTCGTACATCAGCGGTATGTAGGCACAGCAATGCGGAGAAACGCTTGCTTCAGATTTGTCTTCGCTCTGGTTGGCCAAAAGAAACGAAGTCGCAACAACGCTACTCTTCAGGAGAGAAAAGTGCGAGAATCACTTTGGTTGTTTCCACGCGAATCTAATATCTGGAAAGCGCGCTGTCATAATAGTTTATTATTTACATAATGAAGAATATGGCGGCGTAGATATGACTGCTTCCGCGGAAATAGGAGCACTTCCTGCGGAACACTAGCCGAGTTAAATTCGAAGCGTGAACTTCCTGGTGTACCGGCAGTGGGCTTTGAGCTATGGAAGAAAATCGTGCAGATAGCGTCACTGCCAATTTCGAGAAACTCTTTTACGCCGATTTTCCACCGGGTTATTCCTGGTTTCGTCGTATCAGATCTTGGGCGCATTCAAACTGACTCTACGCGGGCGGCTAAACTCAGATACCCAGGTGCGTTCCAGCACGCGGGCACCATTAACTTCAGCGTGAATTGACAGGAATGAGACTGAGTGCATGAAACGAGTGAGCTTGGCCGTCGCGCAGTGCCGAAGGAAGCATTCGTTTCGGAGCCCGCGTCCAAAGATGAAACGTTCTTGAATCGCTGAAGTTGCCGTCGCTTCGTTGGATGACGAAAAAGGCTCCTCCGTAGAGAGGAATGGGAAAGCTGGAATTCGTTCTCTCAGTGACGGGTTTTCTAACCTTTGTGGTTTTTATTTCTTATCTAGGAACTTAGATCTGTTTCGTACGCTGCAGGGTTTTGGATATAATCATAGCCAATCACTCACTTTCGTATCAAATAAGTTATTCAGAGTGAGCAGAGGCAGAGTCTGGTACGCTTGCATAATGCTTACAGTGCCTATTTCAAAGACTGATTCTTCGGCCAATATCTTTTTTTTTTTTTGGCTCCTTCGTTCATACGTTTCTTCACCAGCTGAGACTAAGTCATTCCCTTCCAACAATCGTACGCTATAAAGACAACCAGGGCAATGCTTCAGGTTAAAAGAAAATTCTCTTTACCATCTTTGTTTGCGGCAGGTTAGCTGGATCAACAGATCAATTTCCACTATTTTATGGTGGTAGTTGTGCGAACGATGTCTTCAGTGGTAATGGCGCCTTCTCTGTCGTAATTTTTGCGGCCTGAAGACAGTGTTATTGAAGCTATACTAAATCGTAAAGCCTTCTCGGTCTTTGCCAGCGTCTTGGTGCATTGCAACAACTATAACGATACAAAAGCTACCAGGCTAGAGAAGTATGATGCCATCCTCATAATGCTTGGAGAAAAATGTTGCGATTGCTGGAGAGGACTGGGAAGACGAACTGTGGGATGGGGGTGATTACCCGACTTGGCGCAAGGGTACGTAGCTTAGAAAAAAAGACTGTTGGTTAACGTGCTTAGTCTGTAAGAGGTGTCATCAAAGGATAACTTTCGAAAATCATTTCACCCCAGAAAAGCTGACCATGAAAAGCTTGTACCCTCTAGATAAAGGGTGTTTACCAAACAGTAGTGAGGATCTAAAGAGTTGAAATATATTTGTGTTTGGTCTCTACGGAAATGGAATTCAACTTTTTTCTACGTTCGACCAAATTGTAGAAAAAAATATAAAACAAAATTCATTTTCAAGCTCTATCAACAAGGACATGCAAGGTAACTGAAGCAAAGCGATACACCTTTACGCACTATATTTTTTCTAGATGATGTCTTTTCTACGAAAGCAACAAAAAAAAGTATGTTTCCGAAAAAAACTAACGAAAACATGTATATTTGTAACAGTCCCATATTTCTGGTGCCGTTAAAAGTGGACATGACGGGAAATTGAATAGAACAAATCAGATTAAGACATGTAGAGTTGTTGCATAGAAAACGGATCCCAAATAAGCTTTAATATACGTGGGAAGTAAAGGGCTTACCCTATTTTTCTATAAGGGCAGCTAAATAGACTGACCACTCTTTCGAAACAGAGGCAACAGCAGTTACTGCGAACGGGACACTCGCAAATTTCTTTCTTTCAAATCTAGACAAAATATTGCCTCATAAAAAGAATGACAAAGAACATGCAAAAAGCAACGGTTTGAAGCCTTCGCTTCCAGTGTACTGGAGCCTTGCTTACTGTGCGTTGCTTCACGGCAATACCCAGCAACTGGAGCGTCCGAAGCAGTTGCTAGGCCTTCCCATGCGACTTCCCCGAATGAGCGAGGAAACATGGTTCCGTTGACACGTTACCATATATAGTACGGCTGGAAGTGGTCGTATCGTAACTCTGCAAAGATGGCGCTGCGATAGTTGTCTGTTTTTCTATTTTTTCTTTTTTTTTTTTTTTGGGGGGGGGGGGGGGCACGTGCGGCCTATGCGATTCAGGTGCTGCCTAGACTCTGCGATCTTTAAATGTTTTCTTTGTTGCTGAATATTTACTACTTGCTTCTGCAGCCGTTTTTACGCATTTACTGCGAAGCAGGTGGCATCCAGCTCTGCAAAAGGTTAACCAGAACGAATAGTCCTGGGATCAAGGGCGCTATGAGGGCACTACATTTCGCCGCCTTTTTCCTTGTAACGCCTTTAGGTGAAGAATGTTTGCGCTCATCTCAGAATTTTTTTTTTGCGTACTATATGTGCACAGCGCGATAATTTGCTGCTGAGCACAAAAACGGATGACGGCTGTATGGAATCGTGGTACTGCTGCATGCGTCTATGTGCTGGAAAGAATTACGTTCATGACCTTTACAGTCGGCGCCATCCCTCTGTGTAATTGAATTTTCTAACATACCAACCCGTGAACTACCATTAACCTCTAACGCAGTTATCTTATTTTCTCTTTAAGAAAGATGAGAGCAGCAAGCGCGAATGTCGACATGGTCGTAGGAGGTAGCCTGGTGCACGCAGAGTTTTGACGCAAATGAGTACGAACAATGCCGCTAAAAACGTTCGGCCAGAAGCAGTACCTTGGCTTCAATGGCACAGCTGCATTCTGCATTTTCATCACAGAAGTTTTAATAATGAAAGTAAAGGCCGTTAGGGGAATTATGATTAATATATTAGTGCCATTAACGCACCGCAATAGACATTAGTACATAAGTGCCATTACTGGTAATGTTATTTCATCCCCTCTCCGTAATTTGTCCTCCTCCACCGTGATCGGTTTTTCTTCACTGTCGCCACCTAACCTGAACAGAGAACTGCCGCTGGCAGCTGTTCCACTATTTATAGTCCGATTCGCTCGGAAGCTCTTTCGAATTCGTATCGGATGATCGTCGTCGCTAGATGTCATTTCTCGTTCACAACGTTCGCGGTGTCTTATGTTGGGATGCTTCTGGTTTGATGCACAGGATTGAAGAATTCTAAACATACTTCTTTGTGTGTGACATTATATAGTATTTTGTTTATGGATTAAATTTAGTTGTTATATAATGCGTATAGGGTTGGACTAAGAATGGTTTGACGTCTAGAAGCTACACATCAACTATAAGGAACGCGCAGTGGGAGATTTAAGATTAATTTCGACCCCCTGCTGTTCTATAAGGGCTGACATCGCACAGCTCAAGGTCGCTTTCTGCATTGTTCCTTGTGTTTTTTAGGGCTAGTTACAATGTTTCAACCAGTTAAGCCGGCAGTTAGATCTTTTTTTTTTTCTGATCTCGACTGAACACATGTTTTTTAGAACAGACTTCTTTTCAGAAATGATGATTCTGCATTAGTACGCTGTACAGGATGAAGTGCGCGCCACAGAACAACAGAGGCCAGGAAGCACACCGAGAAGATTCGGACGCCTCACAAAATCGATTGACGTTCAGAATGGCACAAAAGACACACACACAGGAAAAATAGGGGATGACACAAAGAGCGCCTCTTTGTGTCATCCCCTATTTTTCCTGTGTGTGTGTCTTTTGCGCCATTCTGAACTTCAATCATGAACCAACTAGCCCCAAAGCAAGTTCTTCTGCATCACAAAATCGAGAGCAAACAATAAAATGAAGCGAAAACGCTTACTTCACATTGAAACGGAAAAGACGCAGTGTAAGATCGAGCGCGCTGACGACGTAGGAAGCTCATCCCAAATTTGTCAGGATGATGATGCGAGACGAAAAGACGAATGCAAACTTTTAGTGTATCAAACGCGGAAGAAGAGATTGACGAAGACACTGGCTTTGTTTGAGAGGGTGATTAAGCCGGCTGTGGGTTCTAAGTTCTTTCGGCCTTTTCGATGAGTGCTGATCTAATATTTTGCAGAGGTGGTCTTACTTCGTCCAGTTCATGAAGAGATTGACGAAGAGACTGGCTATGTTTGAGAGGGTGATTAAGCCGGCTGTGGGTTTTAAGTTATTTCGGCCTTTTCGATGAGTGCTGATCTATTATTTTGCAGAGGTGGTCTTACTTCGTCCAGTTTCTGAAATAAACGGCGCTATGAAAAAAAGAAAACCGTCATGTTTCGTCACCTTTTTTTCTAGTAGTTTATGTTGAAATATAGATAAAACGCCATGTTTCGTCACCTTTTATCTCTAGTAGTTTATGGTGAAATATGAATATGGCCTTGGACAAACATTGTCGGTACACTGTGTTCGCCTGTTTCGAATGGTAAATCCGATAAGAATTTGTCATTCAACGTCCCCAGTGTTTGCGCAAAGAGGTGGTTTTAACTTCTCTCTTTTTGAAGTCTCTAACAATAAAGATATCAAGCCTATAGAATGCTAGGGCAGGTTGCAACGCGCAGTCAAGTATTGTAAGGAGTAATAACAAATACATACTCCTTTCTTTTTACTTTTAACCTAACCCGCGCGTGCTTGCAGTGAACGCAGTTTTTGTTTCTAACACTATAGTTTTGGTCTCGAGCATTGGTGCGATATATTCACGTTTTATGCCGCGGGAAGAAATTGAGTTCATAACCGAGTTCGGTTCTTTTCAGTGGGCGATTTTGTTTGTGTGCTAACCGAAGAGAAAAAAGGCAGGCAGGAAGAGGAGCCGCTGCTCCTTTTTCACATTCTTCCAAGACGTGGGAGGCGCATGTTTGTGAAAGCAAAGAGGGCGGAATGTCGGGATAGTTTTCTCCAACAAAGCTTATAGCTGCCAGCGGGGAATATGAAACGTTTTCAAACAGTGCCGGATTTAAAATAATTGCCCTTTTTTAGCGTATTCCCATGATACCAATGGAAGATTAGGAATATGCGAGTTTGTGAGCTCGCGGGAATGGGGAAATACGACAACGGCGCAGATTTTAAAAAGCCCCACTGTTTAAAGTCTTCATCCTGATAGTCTCGCTCGATGTATCCCGTGGGAACCAGTGACCTGACAGACTGGAAGAGAACCGAGTTCACGAAAACATTGCTGCGAAAGCTCCTCTTCTGTACAACTGTTGCGGAGAGCAGCATTCACACGTTCAAAAAGACGTTGTTTCAGTAATGTCAAGAATTTCGTTTTTGAGTTCTTCTTGTACTCTGAATGGCCTGAGTATGGGCGGCCTACCACAATTGTTAAACACGCGCACGTTTTTGGAATGATAATGACCAGCATCTGCCTCTCAGAAAGTTTTTACCAGTGGTATTGTATGCAAACGTTTGGTACCTTTGGCAAGCAGCACTGGTATATATCTACCTTAGATTGTAAACCTTCAGTCACTGCAGTCTCTGTGTACGCAGCGATACAGTATTCGCCCTGAAGCTACTTGCAAAAAAAAATTCTGCATCTCAAGCGGATATATGTGTTACGTGCATGCACGTTATTATTGGAGGGGTTGAATATCCAGAAGATGAATAAGAACAATGAGAGTACTCGCCCTGGAGCTGCTTATGGTTTGTTTTTTTTTGGGGGGTTGAACGTCCCAAAGCAACTCAGGCTATGAGGGACGCCGTAGTGAAGGGCTTCGGAAATTTCGACCACCTGGGGTTCTTTAACGTGCACTGGACATCACACAGCACACGGGCCTCTAGAATTTCGCCTCCATCGAAATTAGACCACTGCGGCCGGGATCGAATCCATATTTTTCGTGTCAGCAGCCGAACACCTTAACCACAGAGCCACCGAGGCGGATAAAACATTGCGGTATCTCAAGCGGTTATATAAGTGTTACGTGCATGTATGTTGTTATTGGAGTGGTTGAATATCCAGAAGCTGTATGAGAACTAAGAGAGAGGCAGTAATGGAGGCTTCCCGTTTAATTTCGGCCGCTTCAGGTTTTTATTTTTACTTTACAGCAACATCGCACAGCCAACGGCCGTCTTATGAATTTCGCTCCCTTGAAAATGCTGCTGCCATGATGAGGATTTGGCACCCGGACATTGCGCTTAGCCGCCATATAGCGTCTGTGTGGCTGTGGATACTACTAGACAAAAACCGTCAATACATGTATGAATAATAATTTTATGCTTATGTTTATGATTACTTGCAAACTTCGCAATAAAACCCGTAAACATCATGAATACATTTCGTGTGTGGAACCGCTTCTTGGAATTCATAAGTTTTGATTTGACTTGATAATTTATTCAGCCCCGAATGACTGGTGTTGATGTTGACAGTGTGTTTACGTCTTCACTCAAACTGCGCTGCCTCGCAGTGAAATTCCTGCACCCTCACGTATAAAATTCGTGGGGGAAGGTTGACCTCTCCTCCTTCTCCACTACGCCCAGCATTATGCCATCTCTTGGGGATGCGCGTCGTTCGCATATTCGGCAAACATGACGCCGCGTAAAGGAACAGCTTTATTCCACAAATTAACTAGCGCACCTGACGAGAGACGCATAACAGCGTTTCCTTCCATTTCTCTCGCAAATAAGTTTCGGTGATTGTAGTGGCCTAAAGGGGAGACGTGGTTTTCAAATAGCTAATATAATCAAGAAATTCTGTTATGAAAAAATTAACGTATCTGTTCTTATGAGTCGTCCTCCATAGTATCTCGAAGTTTCGGTGCATTTGATATTAACCGGAGAATGGTAAAGAAAATTCGTTTGTCAACCACTGTTGTACTTGAAATGGTAGAAACATAATGATTTTATGTAATAAGGGAGTAATTACTCATTGGCATCCACCCAAGCGCAGCCATACGGCTACAAAGGAGAGATATACAGCTTTCTCAGAAACTTCATATTTAAAGAAAAATTTGTCCTGGTCCGGCGTTCTAACCCGGGACCACCGCTTCACCGGAGCAGTCGCTCTACCAACTGAGCTAACCGGGACGGCAAGCTTATGGTAGGGCGAGAGAAAATTGATCTATAACTCGAAGTGGGAAAAGTGTTGGTCAAATGTTTTAGGGGAAGCCCCCAAGGTGGAGTAAATTTGTAATAAGGGCGTAATTACTCATTGGCATCCACCCAAGCGCAGCCATACGGCTACAAAGAAAGCTTTACAAATTTACCCCACCGTGGGGGCTTCCCCTAAAACATTTGATCATAATGATATTTTGAACCCAGATACCTTAATCAGAGGCGCCCAGGCTGAGAGTTGCTGTCTCTGGCTCCACAGAAAGCTTGTTTGGTCATCTTGAGAACTTGCTGCTCACTTTCATTCTACGCTGAGAAGCGAACGCACAGAAAGCAAAGGCTTCAAGATGTAACCACGTGACCTCCAAGGTCGGCACTGGTCTCCTCAGTGGTTGCCCCTAGCAACCGATGTAGTTTGCGTTCCGCTCGTTGCGCTTAGCTGGCTAGATTTTTACTGCTTGAGTCATAATATTTTGCGTTCGGGCACAGCGATACTCAGGACTTGTGAGACAAACGCCGCAGCAAAAAAAGACAACAAAACGGCGCATTGTGGCTGGCAGCCGAAAGCGGAAGCTGTCAACAACCGTGAATGGTACGAACACCTCTCGAATGAATTTATTGTAGAAGGTGTCATAGACGCATAAGCCGCCGTGGTGGCTAAGTGGTTATTGTGCATTGCTACTACCCTGAAAGACATGGGCTCGACTTCGATTATGGAGGTCGCGTTTCAGTGGAGGCAAAATGCCAGTGGCCCGTGTAACTATGCGATGTCAGTTTACGTTAAAGAACCCCAGGTCGCAGAAATTGTAGTTCAGAATGGCGCAAAAGACACACACACAGGAAAAAAGGGGATGACACAAAGAGCGCCTACTACCAACTGAATTTATTTCAGAAACACCCTCTTTTATAAGGCAAGACATATCAACCACGAACCGGAAGCAGAAAAAACACATATTCATGGTTTGAATTCATATTTCGAAACACCATCGGCAGAAAAGAAAACCACAAGAACAAGAAACAGAAACTAGAACTACACGTGCCCGTCCAAGAAACCCAGCTCCTGGCGGCATAGTTTAATCGATGAAGTGCTAATGCACGTGGACCCAGCTTTCTGTATATGGTATGCTTCTATAATCTCTCTTTCAAATCGCTCCTTGCCTCTGCCGATAAACGTTGCCTGTTCCAGCATCGGTCCGCAATCGGCAGAGGCAAGGAGCGATTTGAAAGAGAGATTATAGAAGCATACCATATACAGAAAGCTGGGTCCACGTGCATTAGCACTTCATCGATTAAACTATGCCGCCAGGAGCTGGGTTTCTTGGACGGGCACGTGTAGTTCTAGTTTCTGTTTTTTGTTCTTGTGGTTTTCTTTTCTGCCGATGGTGTTTCGAAATATGACTTCAAACAATGAATATGTGTTTTTTCTGCTTCCGGTTCGTGGTTGATATGTCTTGCCTTATAAAAGAGGGTGTTTCTGAAATAAATTCAGTTGGTAGTAGGCGCTCTTTGTGCCATCCCCTTTTTTCCTGTGTGTGTGTCTTTTGCGCCATTCTGAACTACAATCATGAACCAACTAGCCCCAAAGCAAGTTCTTCTGCATCGCAGAAATTACCTGGAGCCCTCCACTACAGCGTCCCTCGTAGGCCGAGTCACTTTGAAACGTTAAAACCATAAACCTAGTTTCTAGACAACGATTTAGAGAGAGAAAATAAAAAAAAATCATAAAAAGCATCGGGTGTGGCACAGGTGTGGCATGCAGAAAGGGTATGACCTCAGACGACTTAGTCAGTGGTGCTTTGTTTAATTTCGTAGGCCTCTGACCTCGGAAGAGAGGTGAGGGTGCCGTAAGTTTCATTAATGCCATTTTGCGCTGTGTTAAATTTAAAAATAAAATATGATTCTCGTTGCTCGCGCTCACGAGTGTTTTTGAAGCCACTGTGTAGTATTGTTACTTTACGTTTGTCAAACTCGTGGCCTTTGTCGCGGAGGTGTTTCGAAAGAGGGAGGTTGGGGAGGGATTCCTGAGGGAGGGGAGGGATTGGCTGAGATTCCTTAAGGAATCTCCCGAACATAAACAACATCCTAAAAAACACTTTAATATCATAAAACAGAGTGACCGGCTTTCAAAAATTTTCACAACGGTCCCCCAAGTAACATATAGAAGACCAAAAAATCTGCAAAACCATGTTGTCCATTCGACAGTCAATAAACCGAGAGCTGTAGGTTGCACACCGTGCAAAAAAAGCCGATGCCAAGTCTGCAAACACATGGAAACCACGGCACTGGCTAAAAGCAACCATTCAAATTTCAAACATTCTATCCGAGAAGACGTAAATTGCGATTCCAGCAACGTGGTTTACATGCTCGAGTGTGGCGACTGTCGAATGCAATACATAGGCCAAACAGAAAATTCCTTCCGATTCAGATTTAATAACCACCGCTCACATACCCAATCCCTCCCCAACCTCCCTCTTTCGAAACACCTCCGCGAGAAAGGCCACGAGTTTGACAAACTTAAAGTAACAATACTACAGAGTGGCTTCAAAAACACTCGTGAGCGCGAGCAACGAGAATCCTATTTTAGTTTTAAATTCAACACAGTGCAAAATGGCATTAATGATACTTACGGCACCCTCACCTCTCTTCCGAGGTCAGAGGCCTACGAAATTAAACAAAGCACCACTGACTAAGTCGTCTGAGGTCATACCCTTTCTGCATGCCACACGTGGGCCACACTTGTGCCGTTCCCCCCCCCCCCCCCCCCCCCCCCCCCCCGGGTGTGCCACCTTGTGGTCCCGCGAATGCCACACAATTTCTCTATTCTCTTTTCTTTTTTCCTTTTTAATTTTACTATGTAAGTTTAAACTGCTAGAAAAGAGGAGGGGTGCTCCCTGGGAACACTCCAGCACATGCCGCTGTGGCCCGATCCAATGGCGACACAGGCGGTTGAGAACAATGACGCAGTTGTATTGATAAATGTAACTCCCCGTCGCAAGCGTATCGGAGTGTCGCTTCAATTCGTACGGAGGTCGCATCAGCATGCGCTCTCGTGCACTTTTTTATAATAATGCGAGAGCATTATATGGCTATGTACGTGTCATGAAAAAGTGCCCGCAAATTTTGTTCGCACGTTCACGTCGTTCTATAAAGATACGCGAAAAGGTTTGATTGAATTTGGTAGTGGGTGAAAGAATCTCGCAAAATTCCAAATTTCATTTCATTTCATTTCATTTCATTTATTTTTCCCTTAAAGGCCCGAGGGCATTACATAAGGGGGGAGCAAACTCAAGATTTGTACGAACAAGACAAGAACACTACAAAGAAAGAAAAAAAAATAACATTGCAAAGGAATAGAGATGTACAACAGGTAAGGGGCGTCGAAAAGGTTATACAATATGTAACAAGTAAAAAAAAAATTTAACACATGAGTAAACAAAGGCTAAGGAATGAAAAAAAGCAAGGACACTTGTCTGTCTCAAGCACAACATATAATTGAAAAGATTGCAATCACGAAAAATGGTCCTTTAGTATTTCACGGAATGATTTTAGTTGATGTGGAGTGATTTAGTTGATGTGGAGTGATTAGTTGATTAATTAAACGCCAAAAACACATTTAGACGTCGCAATAGTCTTGGACGTCGATATAGCACTTGGAAGTCAGAAAAGACATGACGTCGATATAGTATGTGGACGTTTCGCTCTCACATGGCTGCAGTGCGGGTCGCAGCAGTGACATGGAAACAAAAATAAAAATAAATAAAAGAGAAAAATAAAGAACATAAATAGAAAGAAAAAAAATTGAGGGAGAAAAAAGGGGACAGGGAAAGGCTCTCGCATATCCGCTCTTAAGCAGGCTTAAGTGCAATCCTGTAATTTATGTTTGCTCCTGTACATTTCATAACAGACCGCGTATGCAGGCCCTGATCGTTTTGTTCGGACAAAGCAAACGCTTCACTCGAGGATGCACGTACAGAGTATTTGCTTTCGGTTTATTCGACGTCCTGCATGGCTCCTGAGCATGAGCAGCCGCAAAAGCAGCAAATATACAAAAGGTTCTCATTGCGTCCAAGGAGGCGTCATTTTGAAACAAAAAATATTATCTCTCGAGAAGAGATTGCAGAACGCCTTCTTTCGGACAAAGCACCCCAAAATCAGCCAAGCGAAAGAGCTTGGTTGACACACTTTAAAATAACTGCCTTTCGATATGGAATTGTACAAAGGGAGCTTTGTATACCAGTGCTTTTTGAAACTATATTAAGAAAAATGTTCTATGCTAATATGCTTTGCGATCTTTAAATGTCCCGGACTAGGGACTCCACATAGTGTCTAAGGAGGCTTAAGAATAGGGTAAGCCTCCACAAACAGCTCTGTGTATATATACAGTAAAACGGCGAGTTGAGCGAGTTGGTACATCTTGAGAAAAAAAAAACAGCGCAGGAACAGGGACAGAAGAAAAGAAGACGACAGGACAGGCGCCTGTCCCGTCGTCTTCTTTTCTTGTGTCTCTGTTCCTGCGCTGTTTTATTTTCTCTCTCTCTCTCTCTCTCTCAAAGTATATATACGGGGTGTGCCAGCTAACTTGGACCAAGGTTTATAAAAAAACTAACCATTCTTCAGAACTTAAAACCCGTGGATGTTGTTAGGGTTTATCTCAAGTTACAATACGATTTTTTCGCTCCTCCTATTTGAATAATGAGTCGAGATAAACAAATTAACTTTTTAAATTTAGCTTGAAACGTTCAGGCGTCAGTAGGAAAGTTGTGGAGCTCCACAAATATTGTCCAACCTAGGCGCTTCCAACGAGACTGACTTAGCGTGGCCGTTTTTATTCGGGAAAAACGAAAGCCCGCGGAGTTTAAAAAATACCACGTGACAGCGCGCTCTGTGCGCCCGGATGCGCCTAAAGCCCCTTGATAAAAGAAAGTAGCGACACTCTCCTCGGCGCGGCGCTTTCCTCCTCGTTCCTCCTCGCCCGCCGGCTCCCAGCGCTGCACACGGCACGCTTTTTCGTCCAGGCGCCCGTAGCCAATCCGCAGCATCAAAAGCGGCCGCGCGTTTTGAGGGCGGCCGCCTTAAGTTACCAGATCTTCATAGATGCCAGTAAAAGCATTGGTAGTGCTGGAAGTTACTTTGTGGGTATTTTGGTCTTTGTGCCCCTCTGAATACGGCGAAACGATCCTCACGTCTATTTCTGCAGTTAAGTGCACAGCAACCCGGCATACTGCGAGCGCTCAGCACAGAAAACTGTTGCCATGGGGCTTTGCAGAAAACGAAGCGTGCTCCGTCCGCTGCGTCCAGACAAGGCAAAGAATGCCGCGAACGGATAACAAAATTGCAAGCACAGTCACAACCGGCGCGCGCTTCCGTGGGCAACGGCAGGAATCGGCGTGAAGCGAAACCAGGCAGGACGAAAAATGACGCGCACGGAAAACAAAATGACAAGTAAAATCACAACCGGCGCGCGTTTCCATGGGCAACGGTAAGAAGACCAATCGGCGCGAAGCGAAACCCGGCTGGACGAAAAATGGCGCGCCCAGAAGACAAAATACTAAGCAAAAACACCAAGCGCCCGCGTTTCCATGGGCAAGGCCAGGGAGCCCAATCGGGGTGAAGCGAAACTTGACTTCCAGCCAACTCCCGCGGCCCGGCAGCGCAGAGGCGAGGAGGAAGCGAGGAGGTCGCGCGGCGGCGGCAAACTTCTAAGGTTTGCAGTACTTTATATTATCAAGGGGCTTTAGATGCGCCACGATTACAGCGCTCTCATATGTGCTTTGTAAACAACATCACCCGCTTCGCGCCTTTCGTGCTGCCCAAGACAGGGCTTCGCGTTGTGCTTGGTTCCAAGATAAACGCCAGTGGGTACGGGCGGCAGTTGGAAAGAGCTGCTCCCGTTTCTGCAGCGATAAATGCGCTCTCACATTATCAGAATGCATGCGGTGGAACGATGACAATCTAATGAGTTTGAATTTGGGACCAGGATCCCAACAAGCAAAGACGCATGTAACAAGCCTGATAACGCCATGTGAATTACGCTTAAAAACAAGAGCCGCGCTTTCTTCCAACTCCCGCCCGAACCCACTGGCGCTTATCTTGGAACCAAGTACAACGCGAAGCACTGTCTTGGGCAGCACGAAAGGCCCGAAGCGGGTGATGTTTCTTACAAAGCACAGATGAGAGCGCTGTAATCGTGGCGCATCCGAGCACACGGAGCGCGCTGTCAAGTGGTAATTTTTAAACTCCGCGGGCTTTCGTTTTTCCCGAATAAAAACGGCCACGCTAAGTCAGTCTCGTTGGAAGCGCCTGGGTTGGACAATAGTTGTCTAGCTGCACAACTTTCCTATTGACGCCGGAACGTTTCAAGGTATATTTAAAAAGTTAATTTATTCATCTCGACTAATTATTTAAATAGGAGTAGCGAAAGAATGGTACTGTAACTTTAGATAAACCCTAAAAACATCCACGCGATTTCAGTCCTGAAGAACGCTTAATTTGTTTATAAATCTTGGTCCAAGTTAGCTGGGACAACCTGTATATGAAATAAATGCTTTTCAACACTACCATCTGGTCGTAGAACACCATTTGTTATTACTATCGAACAGTAGCTGGGCAGCCCTGCTTAGGGTATTTTTCACTTATTTCAGTACAGTATGCAGCATACGGATCTCAGCGCACGCATAGCGTAATCGAGGATGGAGCGAACATTAAAAAAAATATTGATGCATTTTAGTACTGCACAGAAAATGACAAATGCTTTTTTCGTGTCAGCGAGATAAAATGGAGATCGCATGTGCTGATATGAAGAAACTGTGCATATTCTATCAAGTGGTGACCTGGAATATCGCATAAACATTTAAAACGTGTAGCTCTAATCCGATAATTTTTTTAAATCTTACTATATGCCTGTGTGTAGGCATGTAAATTATTATTTCAAGGGAACAATACTTCCGCGTAGTCAAAGCCTATATGAACGTTGTTCTTATTGTGAGTTAACTGTTCTTTCAATATCTATAAATGCTATATGTACACGGCCTTCTTATATTTTCAGCATCTATGACTTGACAGACGGTATGGAAGCTGGCGGCTGTGAAGCCTGCTTTTCGAATGCCAGCACATTAATGTTGAGTGCAGTCTTATGGTGCCGCAAGAAATTACCGCAATTAATTTTCTTCCCAGTATAACCATACTGTAAGTTACAACTCTTGGAATTTCTGGCATTACTCTTCCAAGCAGTTGATATCATGCAAGGCATAAATGACTCCATGCTTTCGAAAGTCTTTAGGTATGCAGGACTGCAAACTTTCCGATAGCACACCTCTCGCGCCAGTGCTCTTAGCACAAGGCATTATGGATGAAATACAATAGGCTGTCTCCATACACGAACGGAAGGCTGCAACTCACCGTGTGTGCAACATGAAAGGGACCTCTAGCATCCGCCTGTTGAAATTCAAACTCCGGTTTCGGCGAACCATATCGCGCTTCGCCCCCTGTGTTGTAATGAACTCATTGAAGCCCGCAGGACACGTGAGCTAAAGCTTTGCATACTTAGAGCACTGAAATATAACATATCCTAGCCTGGCGTGAAGCTTATGCAGGGCGCGGTTTGGTTTCGTGGCTTTCTCGACGTTGTCAGTGTCAATGCATTGGAGCATCTTGTTTCGGCAGAATATGAAACTTATCCAACATTCATTGATCAGGAAACGCATGAGCGCGCAAAGATAAGGATTGATGACAGAGACACGGCTGTCCTTATTCACAGTGCTGGTTAATTTTCGTTATGTCCAAGGGACCGGCGTGGAAGCTCGTACTGGGACACTGAAACCATTCTGATACCTTTCTACAGCAACGCGTTGGCGCAACATAATGGCGCCGCATCGTAATCAGAACCGTTGTCCATGGCGCTGAAATTTCTCTTATTGTGACAGCAACACTACTAGGCGCATTTTCCGATTTCGGGCATACTTATGTATGCCCCTGAAGCCTGTTTTGTGGCAGGTGGCCCATATGCCTTCCGGGTTATGGGCAACCTGAAACCTGTATACGCCTGGCAGGCCAAAGTGAAGGGTACACCTGGGTGAAAGCCTTCAATGTAAAATGCCTTAAAGATAGACGCCTTTTAGTTTTTTAGGTAAAATATCTTTAGCACGTAAAGACCTTAAGTGCCCACCGTAACTAGTGCTACTGCTCGTTATTCTATGCTTAGCCATGCTAAAAAGTATGCTAACCTTTTTCAAACCAAAGAGACCGGTTTTTGTATAAATGTCAAGCGCCTACTGTTGTGTTCCTCATGTTCATTTTGTGTGCCAGACTATTTGATCTTCCGGGTGAGATCTTGCATACACACTTCCGAGATGTGAACTGGAAAGAGCCTGATACAAGCACGGGATTGACTAAAAGAACATAGCTCCGCAGCTGTTCACGGCTAGGAATGCTAAGCAGCATAACGATTCACTCTAGGAGGCGGGAAGGCGGCAGTGGGAAAACGACACCTCTTTCCAGTGGAATAATGCAGGTGGCTAACAATTACTCCCAGAATGTGAAATCTTACACCGCACACCAACGCAAAACAGTGGAAATGACCTAGGACAAGCACTTTTAAAGCCGTGTGAGCGCCAGACACCTCGCAACCTTCTCTTTCGCTGCCCCTGGAAACGAAAGACTGTACGTAATCTCGAGTTCAACTCGGAACGCGGCTTACGCATTAAGAAAAGCCTTTAATTTATTCCTCCTGACAAACCAAAACGTGTTCGTATTCTGGCTCAACGAAGAGAAGAAAGGCATTACTACAAAACTGTTTTCTAGCCAACCCATCCACTTTATTCTTTCTCATGCGTTAGCTGACGTAGGTTAACTCCTTCCGTCCTTCTTCGCCTCAGATAGGGCGGTTGTTCTCAAAGCGAAATTACGCCATTATACAGCAAGACCGCATAAGTGATAGATCGAATCGCCCCCTTCATTGGTCGAGACAAGGGGTTCGAGAGTAGAGAAACAAAGCTGAAGGGTGAACAGAGTCCTCTGTAGACGGAGTTAAACATGATGCACGGTTACGGACGCAACACACGTATACCCCATGTCCTAACTTAATCTAGTAGTCGTGCCTCGTAGAGTGTACTGTTGCAGAGAATAGGCAAATCTGGGAATTACTCCCCACTGTCACGGAGGTTCTTTTAAATTAAGCTCCAGAAAAGCGGTTCACGGGTAATAGCAACGCTACGTGCCTTTGCACTGGTACATGGGTTTAGAGAATTCTTTTGTGATTCCTTTCTTAGTGGTGTCTGCTTCAGCTCCTGCGTGCCTGGCTGAGATACTTGTCAGATATATAATTGAAAAAGCTTCCCGCGCACTATTTATTCGAAGAAGGGCAAAGACCGAGCTACGCTTCAGCCATTCTACAGAGGGGATCACGTCTTGGAAAAGTTTAATCCTGAAACACTCGAAAAATTTACGAATAAATATGCCACGATCAGCTCAGACTACCTGTGACAGATGTATTCATGCGGCTCCTTGAGCCCCACTCTGAATTTAAAGCGTCGTTCAGAATTTTCTTCATATTTTTATTCTACCCTAAATAAGTAATGCGAAGGCCAGTCGCAAAAGAGGACACCGAGAGGTATTTGGAATCGAATGCTTCATTCTTTAAATATTTTTATATAACTAGCAGGCAATGAAAGAAGCCACTCTACGTAGTTATACACGATCCACCGGCCCTTTTTACTGCCTGAATGCGAATCTGGACGCCGGCAATTTTATGTAGTCGAAACTGGTATGCTAACGCTTAGAGAAATGTGAATACCTTAAAAAAAGGATATATGCTACGAAAAGTACAAAACTAGACGCGAATCATCGACTACAACAATTCATACGCACACCATCTAGAGTTCACACCATTAACCGTGTACAGTTTCTAGTTTCCTAGGAATTAAAGGCAAGCACACAGGAACATCGCTTGAAGGCTGCTGTAAGCCTAGATGAATGTGATGCATACCCTTGGAGACTGTGCATAATGAGCGGACAAACGTGTGTGCGTTAGAGCTTTTCTATTGTACCTTCGCTGGTATGCATAAAAAAAGCGGTTGATGAATGAGGCATGGCGCCTAACACAAAAAGCTTGAGGTAGAAGATAGGTAGATCGAGGCATTCGCATATTTATGTCGCCGATGAGGCTCCGTTGGTCTTGTTTGCTGACTTACCACTGCATGAAATGAATACTTTGTTTTACATTCGAAAGAAATGAAAGGAGCTTTGGTGAAAGGCTTCAAGCGAGTGCCCTGAAAGTGCGTGGGACACTTACGCATCTCGGCCCACAAGACGCTCTTTGCATAATACCAATTGTTAAAGCGACAGGACAGGGGGCTGTTTGCACGAAGATAACGAAATAGGAGAGCGCATGTGTCAGTAATATATGCAGTGCCGCTAAATGAACGAAACTAGCGAAAAAGAAACAGAGTAAATGAAATTTCAAAGAAGAAAAGGCAGCAGGGGAGATACAGCACCCATGAAACAAGGTTTTACATATATTTTCGAAGCATAATTTCAACCCCTTACATCGAATGAATAGCATGTTACCGGTATTTCCACTATATTGGTTTAGGACCGAGGGAATGCGATATTTTAAAGCACGATCATAATACATAGCTCGATTACAAGGCAAATACAATATTGCAGCGGTTCCATTTGCGACAAACTTCATTTTCCTTGTAAAGTTCGCAAAGTATTTTCAGAATATGAGACAGTGGCAGTTGAGAACCTGAGGCATCATGATAATCTCTACTAACAGCAGGCATGAACATGAATAACACTGTAGAATAAAAAAAAGATGTCTATATTGGCTGCGTAAGGTGGTCAAGCATTATGCCTCATGCTCTTCTTTCGGATCGGCTATATTTTAAGGAGGTTTGTTTTGTAAGTACCTCTAGAGTAAATGGCAGGAGTTTAGATAAGACTGAAATAAAGCGTAATATATAAACGGTGTTTTGCGTAACTCGATGCAATCCTTTAAAAAAAGCAGGACGACAGTCACACCAGCAGACCCGGTTCAGTTGCATGAAACTTCCACCTGCGAAGCGTGGCAGGTGGCGTACCGGAAGTGGTCGGGAAGAGAACAATAACCTAGGACTAACGAATCCAGCAGTCTCTTCCGGCAAGGCATTAACAGCGTCGAATGCTATCGCAGTGCCAACATGAATTAGTTGTCGCAGCGTTTCATTTCGCATCTATTTCTTTTAACTCTCTGTTTGCACGTGGCAGTGATAGTGGCCTTGTTGGAGTCGGTCGACAGGTTCGGGTACTCGCCTCCTCTCTCAATCTTGGATCTCAGCAGCTCCTTCTGCTCGCCTTCTTGCCAATAGGCCACTGCCTGCCGCATTACTGCTTCTTATACTGGCACCCCAATTCCACTCAAGCTTGCAGCGTTCCGCATGTATATCATTCGTCTAGATTTTTCGCTTTGTGAAAGGAAGGATGGACGTACGGACGGCAGCACGGATGGACAAAGAGAAGTGGAAATGTAGCTGTTAAAGGCACTCATGCCATAAAATGCTCTACTTTGCGCAACACACGGAAGACTGATGGAGGTGTGTGTGTGTGTGTGTGTGTGTGTGTGTGTGTGTGTGTGTGTGTGTGTGTGTAAGAATGTTTAACGTACAGAAAAGATGACGTTCTCTTCACTGCATGAACAGTTCTACAATGCGCGAATTAGGCAGAATAAGTGAAGGGTTTGACTATGCGTCAAAATAGGTCAAAAGAGGTCAGGAATATCCAGGTTTCGAGTAGTAGTTTTTTGTAGCGAAATCTACATTGACCACGAACTTGCGATTTCGCTGTGGAGGTGCTCCGAGGAGGCACAGAGACCGACCTTGAGCCGTTGCCTAGCAACCGCCGCAGCTGGTGGACGCCGCGCGCTCGCCACGCCATCTGGCATGACGTCACGCCGCGCGCCTAGCCGCGGAGCCTCCGCCGCCGTTTGGTATGACGTCACACCGCTTGCCTCTTCGTTGCGCTCGCTTTCGTTACTATATCCTGGCATAGCCGAGCTAAGCCACTGCCAATTTTAGGGTCGCTTCGTGTGTGAAGCTTCCGAGTAACGTAAGGAGCACTCGTCCGCTTTAGACGGGAAGACGTCGCAAGAAAAAAGTGAACGCCTCCAGTATGGCGCCTGTCTAAAAAGCAGCGCATTGTGCGAGGTTTCGCAACTGAATGTATCACTGACTTTGCTTGCTTCGAAACATGTGCTTCATTCTGTCTATGCGTATGTCCTGCAAATTCATTATCACCCTATCTGCGTACAATGCCGGACAAAGATCACTCTGATCGATGTCTAGTTAGCCCAGTTGTACGCGATTGGCGGCCGCTTATCTCCGTCAAATTTCCAATCTTCTGTTTTCATTCTGGGTTCTTTGCTCAGCCTACCTTCGCTTGCAATGTACCCTCTTTGTCAAAAGTAACCAGGCTGCATGGCTTGCTTCCAGCTTGTATAGTGGAGCCCGTCTGGCTTTCCTATAGAACAAAAAAGGTGTTGGAAGGGAAGAAGACCCCAGTCCTTACCTTTAACAACCCTTTCAGCTTCAGGGAAGCTGTGAGGAAGCTGTAAGGGCTCCACCGTACGAGAAAGAAGCAAACCATGCAGCCTTGTTACTTTTGGGAAATCCTCGTACTCGGGAGGGATTATCGGTTCTCTGCTCCCCGCAGTCGAGTCCATGCCTACACCTATTTCCTCTTCTAGATTTTTATTTCAGCTCGGAAACCGTTAACTCTTGCTAGTTTTGAAATAAACTCTGTTCTCGCCCTGTCTCGTAAAGTGAATAAGTCCATGAATAAACAGCAGCCACGTGCAGATAGATTTCATGGGTCTATTTCGCCACCCACAGATTTTCCGGATGGGAGTGCCCTCGCAGCTGTATCGCCGTAATTGCACAGGCGCAGGGTTTTTCGAGAACCTTCGTTTAAAGTTGTGCGCTTTAAGCACGTGACAAATTTAGCTCCTGCGTTTGCGAGCCTGTAAACGGAATCCTCCAGCCTAAGCTTAAGCTCAGCGCTTGCTCTGTTAAGCCGGGAAGAAAACTGGACTGCGTAACACGCTCCAAGACGACCAGTGAACAAACAACGTTAGCTAATCTCTTTTTCTTCGGCGCAGTAAGCTGTCGTGACGCTACTGCGACATCCTCGCGAGGTTTCTCAAAGGAAACAGTGACGAGCGATCTTGGCCCGCAAGCACATAAACTGGCTCTTCCTCGTTGCGTAAGGTGGTGGAGGGCAGGGAGGAAAAGAAAAGGCATAGCAGTTAATCTGTAAACATACTGTGATAGCACGTTCCTTGTTTTGAAAGCTTTTAGTTAAATTGCATGAGTCGTGAGCTCCCGGTACCAGTAAAAGCATGCCGTTCTCAAACTTATCACGGGTAAGACAAGAACAAACACTTGAGCAAGAAGGTAAGTAAAGGCTTAAGTGCAGATTCCAAACGCTATAGTTGCGCAGGTTTCCGCGGATATGTTTAGCACGTAAGTAAGAAGCACTTACAAATAAGTAAGATCTTTCGATAGTGGGTCTGCAAAGGCCACGCTTAATATGTCGGGCAGACTAAGGAAACAATCATTTTTATTTATTCACATGCTTCTTCCGGCTTTTATATAAAGAAATAGTAAATTTTATTTATTGACATGCTTTTTTATTAATTCACATGCTTTTTCTGGTCATTATCAGCAGAGAAACCTGCTGCATGGAACTTGTGCAAGTATGTGCGAGTAAGTGTTCAAGCACAAGTTCTATGAAAACATATAACAAAATATTCTAGTATCCATTAAGTATCGCGATGGGAACAAAAGTGCGCCAGTGTAGTTTTTTTTTTTTTGAAAGGAAAAGATAAGAGGGGACACCTATGCTCCGCCTTAAATGTATCACACGATAACTCAAGTGGGTCATTGCCAATATATGCAGAATTGGTCATTTTCTACTTAACATTCATAGATTTCTGGTAGTCCTTCTGCCACTCCTGGTACCGTAGTGCAGCTGTTAAGCATTGTGCCGCTGCCCTGCGATGACGGGTGCTGCATCCAGTGGGGCTTGTGAGACGCGGGCTGCTCTTCCGAAGGAACCTCTCGCGACCAGTCATTAAATTAAATACCACCCGCCATGGTGGGTAGTTGGCTAACTGTCAAGTGGGGAGGTTGTGATGACGTCGTTAGCCCGCGTGACCTAGGTGGCCAACCTGCCTCCTAGGATGCTTCTCTGGGGATTTTTCTTGCATTTTCCGGATTTTCTGCAACACAAACTCCTTAACGCTACCACGTTAAAAAGTGCACGATGCGTCTTTTTTTTTTTTTTTTGCGGTGACCTCCAACTTTACTCCATATTATATTGCCCAGTTTACGCTTTTTTTAGGCGGGGCATTTAACACGATTGTTGTGGCCTATATAGCGATGGACCCGGGTGATTTTGAGTAATCTGAACAGGCCCTTTGAAAGCTCTCAAAGGGCCTGTTACACCCGTTGAGAGCTTTTACCTCGTTGTACTTATTAGCGTTGGTCTTTTGTTCAGCATATTGCTGTTTGTCATTTTTTTTCTCTCCACCTGTTTCATCTCATTCTTACGTCGAAGCTGTGTGCTCTAGCTGCATAATTTCTTGCCCCTGGTTTAACGCCAATTCTGCTTTGATGCCGCTCCAATGGGGCCGCCATTTCTGTTCCCTTCCAGCGGCGTATATGCTATCTTTCTGTAGAAATGAAGTCATCTGATGTCAGCGGGTTGCTGCGTTCTGTCTCCCACTTGTATTTTCTTTCTATTATGCTTATTTGTTTTTTTTTCTCCTGCTGATCGCTGTTAGCTCGCACATTCCCAGCATAGCTAGGGAACCATTTATGTGCCATTCAGTCGGTAAGGTAGGTATACCGTGTACTCCCCAGTGTTTATGGCTGGTACAGATAATCCGTCTCGGATTTCTTCATACGCGGTACTGAGGAGAAGTCGCTGCGAGGTAGTCGAAGAAGGCCCACGTACTTACAGAAGAAGACACACGTAAGAAAGCATAAAATAAGAAGACGTGCATACGATTAAAGTAGGTTTAGGATCAAAAACAAAAAAATACCGTGCTTCCAGCCAGCTATTTGAAAATATCAAAATAATAAACGTACTGGTCTGATATTATCTCTAAATACACCTGGAAAATTGGTCACTGCCACACTGTCAGCTGATATTTTGTCTCTTTTTAAGACGTTGCATCGTAGGTAAATTTATTGGTGACCTGCGCTCAGGATTAAAAAATTCGCATCGACTTGTAACTTCCTAGAACAAGGCTGGCACCTGAATCAGAATGATGTGTTTTGGGAGCAGTACAGCCGCTATCGATATCAACGAAATCGTTTCTGAGTCAACCGAACCACACTAATATATCTCCTCTGTTGTAATGATGACCTGCTTTTGAAAGAAAACTGCACAGGGTGAAGAAACAGAGGCTCCAGGTATCCTCGCATCTTTTCTTTAGCCTCCTCGCAGCATAAACTTCGCTACAGTAATTTAATTCTCGTAGGTTAAGCCTTAAGTGAAGGCCTTCGTACTCTCTTTAGCCATAGAGCTGTACATGCCCTCTTCGTCTCTTCTGCACCGCCGCCTATGACAACCTTTGTTTAAGTTTTCCCTAACTGACCTGCCACGCGGTGTTCACGGGCACTTATAGAGACAGGTTAGCTAGGAGCTGCGTCATATGTAAAGCCCATAAAAAGGAAACTACAGAGAGTCGCTTCAAGCTGTCGCGGAGCATGCTTGCCGAGTGAGGGCAAGCGTTTGGAGCTTTATGCATGGCTTATGGCTTCCACATGCAACTCGCAGCTGTCGCACCCGAGCTCATTGACCTCGCTTGGGTCCAATGCGCTGGGTGACCTCCCACGTGCAGCTTGTCAGACTTTATCGCGCATAATGCAGAAAATTTTTGCGTCATGGTCCGTACAGCGTGCTAGGCTATTCAACTCGCACGCGCCCAACTGTTCCTCACCTGAATAGAGCATGCGTAGCGTTAATAAACGCGTTCCAGAATTCTCCGACAGCGTTTTCAAAGGGATGAAAAATAAGTAAAAACCGTTCAGACAAAGATCATATGGAGCCAGCATGAAATCGGGAGTCAATATAAAGCCTTTTATTCCTGTAGTACGTCTCGATTGAATTTAGGAAAGCATACATCAGACATTGGTTGTGGTTCTTGTCTCATCATTTACGCCTTTAAGCTTAACGGCAAATAAATTCCGCATTATATAGACGGCTTGTGGTAGGCACCTATTTGTACATCCACTCGGGGCGACATTTTAATCCACCTCAAGCCGGGAAGGAGTTCGGCAAGTTTTACAATGACAACTCTTGATTGGTGACCACCTTAACGTCTTGTCTGTTTTTCGTGTCAGTGTTGGGTTAGTGGATGTTTGCCTACGCAGTAAGAAATTACCTCCTGAGCATTGAGGTATTTGTAGTCATTCTAGTAATTCGGCTCTCACACACACAGAAAGTGAGTTGGAAAACGGTAGCGACTTCCAAGGAATATCATAATTTTACAATCAATGCAGAATGCCGTTTTATACCTTAAACTGTCAATACCTTTAGCTAGTTAGAAAACAACTGACGTTAAGGAAAACAGGTTGTTGTTCTTCATTGTGTGTTTCAGAGTACAACGACACTGTAAATCCAGTAATTTTGGAGATTACTTTTCATAAATATTAAATCCTGAGAAGGGTCGTTGCCAGTGTTTATAAGGACAAGAATATACAGTGGGAATGGAGTGACATCACTGCGCTTTATACCAAACTGTAATAAAAATTGGCTTCATTTTTGTCCACCTTCGAATCGACTCCAAGCCATAAGGACTGGCGTGAACGCATTGACTGACTGAAATACATGGTCCGAGTCACTGGCGCTTTCGTTAACTTTCAATTAGATTTGACATGATTTTATTTCACAAGCGAAGAGATACAAGGTCGTGAAAGTAAATAGGGAAAAAAGTCGCTCAGAGAAAGCCTGATTGGCACAAGGTTAAATTACGAAATTTCTGCAGCTGGGGGGAGAGAAGACCCTTCATCAGAAACTGATAAAAAGAGAAGAGCACCAAAGCAAAACTTATAAACTGTTATAAAATTCTTGCACGGATTGCGTGCAAAACAAAACGAGAATGTAAGAAAAGAGCAAAAGGACTGATGTAAAACATGGCTCATGTCATTAAATATTTCTAAAACCGTGTTATTGTCCATTCACCGTCGTCGTAATTACGTAGTGCCTAATTATAATATTAATAACCTGCAGATTTGAACATCCGAATCATTTAATTATCTTGGTGTGCATATCTCGCGTGACCTATTTTGGACCTGTCATATTAATCACATAATAAATTCTGCTAATTGTGCTCTAGGTTATTTACGCCATAACCTTTCCCTCGCTCCTCCCCCTATTAAACAGCTTGCTTCAAAAACCTTTGTGCGACCCAAGCTTGAGTATGCTAACGCTGTTTTTGAACCGCACCACAGTAACCTTACTAACGCCCTCGAATTGGTTCAGAACCGCGCAACACGATTCATTCTATCTAATTATTCCTACCACTCAAGCATCTCAGCACTAAAAGCTCGAATCAAATCACCCCCCCCCCCCCCCCCCCCCTAGCCTCGCGCCGTAGGATAGCACGTCTTAACCTTTTTCATAAATTTTTCCATTCTTTGCCTTTTGATAACCCCTACATAAAAAGAGCACACCGCATCGCCCGGTTCAGCCATAGTAATGCAGTGCATCCTCTAGAGGCCCATACTGTGACATTCCAGCAGTCATTTTTTCAGCGTACTGCACGAGACTGGAATGACCTGCCCACTGAAGTTGCCATTATCATCAACCCACTAGAATTCAAGTGGAGCATGGGCAACCTTTCATCTTAACATTTTTTACCATTGTTTGCTAGATACCGTCCACTCACTCATGTAAGGTCTTTACCGAGACCTTCGAGAAAATAAATGAATAAATAAATAAATAAATACAGATCACGATAGGGCCAGATTAAAAAGTAAGCATGGCAACCGGCGGCACAATATTTGCTCACCGTAATTAGTACATACATGAAGAATGCACCGTCTCTCGGGAACTTAAATTGTGTAGAGGGGCTTTGCGTTTTGCGAGATTAGCTAGACAGGAAAAATTGCGAAAGTTAACTTTTGAATCTTTTTTAAGTTCAAACGAAGCGATGGTTCATTAAATTCATTCTAATCTCATCGAAGAGGGGACCATAAAGAAAGTCGCAATGGGCTTATTACATACAGGGCGCAGAACTTTTTTTAAAAGAACCAACGATTTATGAACGTTTGTATTAGTTGTATTTCGTTTTAGTTGTGTGCCTGATGCAAACAAATAAGTTGACTGTGAAAACGTCAAATATTTAATAGGAGTGCTGTGGACTAAGAAAGGTATTTGAGAGATTGAACTAGATCCGCAGCCTGTGACAGTTTTACAAATACAGAAATTCTCACCCGAGTGCCGAGAATTATTGTGATGAAAGTACATCGCCAAACAATTGTTTCATAGCAGAACTTCAACTTTAAAAGAGTTCATTAATATATTCCCAATGGTTTCCAGGTGAAAAAGTAAGACTTTGGTTCCTTCGAGTTTGATTATTGGTTCGTTTTCGACACATCACTGATATACTTTAGTTAGAGTTAGTGTGCAAGACCGAGTCATCGGGAGACAATGATTAAAAGAGAAGCGTGCTATTATCGGCATACATTATCTTCGTGGTATCGGGATTAATGATAATGATATTATTTATGAAGGTAAACAAAAGAGGACATAAGATTTTTTTTTTTGAGGAAGTATGATATGCCATCGATCTGCACAAATCGCCTTGCATTACTTGGGTGAATCACAGTGATACCCATGAATGCCATAACAAGTGATTTCACGGAGCAGAAGTTCATCAGGATGCGTTGTTGGGCGGGTTGGTTCATACTGCATCAGAAATATGGGATGCGCACATAAAACAATCACAAGAAAGAAGACGGGACGGGCGCAAACTAGCAACTGAGGTTTTTTCAAGGAATCGACATATATACATAAGCATGTAGCACTGGCAACAAAGGGCATCAAAGGCGAATAAGGCGCATAAAAAATGAGATAAGAACACTAGCTGGATTCAGGTCATCATGTTTTCGAGGAAATGTGTCTCTCTATTATAAAGTTTGATTGACGTTTCACTGATGCATCTTTTCCTTTCTTTTTGATGAAATATGCCTCGAGAAGTTTCCGTTCTCAGGTTTCCAAGTTCACGATGAATATAATCAAATGCTTTCGAAAAGTGGACAAAATGCGTAATATGAATAAACGATCCTGCATTTTCTTTTTGAGAATTACTTCTTTGTGTTTAAAAAGTACCAGTTCAACTAACATGCTATTTCCGAATGCATGTTCGCGCTGGTGCTATAAATTAGGCTTACTAAGAAAATTAACCTACAAAAAATTACCTTTTCTACTAATTTGAAAAAAATCAGGCGTATGAAAACGAGCCTAAGAATGAAATTTGTGTTGTCATCCTTTTTCAGCCAAAGCAAGCATTTTTTCGTTCCACATTTTTTAAAGAAATTGGCCTGATGAAACACAGATACCATAAAGATGAAAAGCTTGGAGAGCACTGCAGTCTGTGGCAGTAGAGAAAGCTGAAGCATTTGCGTTTGAACGTCAGAAACTTTTTTGCAAGCAATCGTTATCACGTGGCATTTGTCACGTGACTTTTAGATGACGTCACCAACTTCTTTTCAAGTAATCGTTGTCTAATATCAGCACAGATCCCCAACACACTTTACCGTCGTGTACACCACAACGCGTTCACTTCATACCCCTCGAACACGGTTGAACCCATGACCCCGGAGGCTAAATTCTAGAGGCCCATGTACTGTGAGATGTCAGCGCACGTTAAAGAACCCCAGGTGGTCGAAATTTCTGGAGCCCTTCACTACGGCGTCTCTCATAGCCTGAGCCGCTTTGGGACGTTAAAGCCTATAAACCAAACCAAGCCAAACCAATGACCCTTCGTGGCATATGCCCTGCGTGCCCGTCCGCCACGCTGAGGGCCTGGGTTCGAACCCCAGTGTCGAACAATTCCTTTTTCGAATGAGGTCATGTGACAGGTACTACTAACTGTGAACACATTTCGCGGAGACGTTCTGCGGACAAGTTCCGGGGACGAATTTTCCTTTCAATGAGGCATATGATGCCTTCGCATTATTAAGAACCGGTGAGACTACGTCGAAGTCGTACTTCACCGGTTTGACCGGCGAGTCGTTAACATTCCAAGCTTTACTGGTCTCATTTCAAGGAAGAGCGGAATATTTTCAGGTCCATATGTCGTGTTTGAAAATATTGATTCCATTCAGCTTGCTTCAATGCAATGGCATGTGGTCGCGCTGCACTTTAGCGACCGAGACTGGTGAAATTGCTGTTGAAAATAACGAGTAACATATCGTCAGAGATTTACTCGCCGTTCACGACAATATGCGTTTCGAGTGTAAGACTCGGTGTTCGGTTCATTGTTTAACATAATTGTGCCACATTTTTTGGTCATCGCTCTGGCCCTCGAAAAGGTTAGTCTAAAAATACGAAGCTCTGGCAGAACGTGGCTCAAGAATTATACTCGCAAATCAGCGAGGTCTCTGGACCAAAGAAAATTTTTAGAAATGTAATTTTTTCTTGGAATTTCCTGAATACGTCATTCGTAATCAAGGGACTTGCCACTTACAGCACATTGAGCTTTTTTAGAACACAAGATAAAATGTTTCTTGCAACATAGAGCAAAAATGTCAAGCAACCCTTTGTGCGCGGTGTCCTGACATTTAGAGACATAAACACTACTCTAGTCAAGGCAGCTTACGCAGTTCTTCAAAAAAGCGGTCAAGGTTTCGTTGGGTGATTGCTTGAAATACGGGAAAATGCTTATGGTTATTTTAAACTTTCGTTTTTAAGTTAAAAATTGCCATATGGTCAATGATGTGATATGAGAAAACGAATTTGATATCTGCCACGCCGCGGCATTTTGACCCACCTCGGTGGCTCAGTGGTTAAGGCGCTCGTCTACGGAGCCGGAGTACCCGGGTTCGAACCCGGCTGCGGTGGCCGCGTTTCGATGGAGGCGGAACGCAAAGCGCCCGTGTGCTGTGCGATGTCAGTGCACGTTGAAGATTCCCAGGTGGTCGAAATTATTGCGGAGACCTCCACTACGGCACCCCTTTCTCCCTTTCTTCTTTCTCTTCCACTTTCCTTCCTTCCCTTACGGCGCGGCTCAGGTGTCCACCGAGATATGCGAGACAGATACTGCGCCATTTCCTTTCTCCAAAAAACCAATCACTATTATTAACATTATTACGCCGCGATCGATGATGAACAGAATCATGCATGTTAAATTGCCACAGGTAACTCTAGTAGGGTTATGTATTACACTTAAGCAGCGACAAGAGTGAAAAGCAGCTCAAATTCACCCCTTACTCTGATGTTAGCACGAAGAGCTATTTTGATGTCACCCTTTGAAGTCATTGAGAATCAGAAATGTATTCCAAAGTAAAGGAAAAAACGATTGGTATTAGCATGCGGTAGCCGACAAAAACAGGGTAAACAGTTCGAGCGTGCAAAACAGAGAAGACTTCTTAATCATCAGTAATACACGAAAATTCCTCTTTGCGTTTAAGTTAAATTTTCTTCGTATCAGCATGGTGCCCCATCGCCAGGTGACAAACATCAAAATCAACTCAAGCACTCATACTTCAGAAGCTGCCACCAGGGAAACGTGCCATGTTCATACCAAGTTACTGCCAACATAAAGAAACGGTATTGTGAAGGTATAGGAAGCGCAATCAAAGGACGAACCACGAAGAAAGACACAGAGACACACACAAGCGCTTGTGTGTGTCTCTGTGTCTTTCTTCGTGGTTCGTCCTTTGATTGCGCATCCTATACCTTCACAACATCATGTACCAACTAGGCCCAACCCAAGTTTTAATAAAGAAACGGAACGCACAGTTCAGGCTGCTGAACAGAGTATGATGTTCAGCCGTCCCTTTTTGTTTCCCATTTGTAGTACGAACAGGCATTCTTCAGTGCCCCGAATTACGGGAGCCTTTCCAGTGGTATAAGACACGAAGATTCACGCTTGCCATTCACATTCCCAGCGCTGTTCGATGAAAACTATGTACTCAGGAAGAAGGCAGGTCAGGTCGGAGAACGTTGTTGAGATGACGAACTAAGCAAGGAATGATGATGATGATGATGTTCTCAGGCTTAATGATTTAAAATTACGCATGAGACACGAACTTCGTCTTTAGCAATACTGAGTGACAAAGATTGAGAAGTCAGCTGATTACGACATTCATTACCGGAAGTCGTATCAGGCAATGCTGTACTCCGGCGTCGCTGCAAGCAAAGCGATGAAGAAGACAAATAGAGCATAGGCAGAGTATAAAATTCTACCCTCGGTTCGTTTTGCGAAAGTAATGAAAGACGGGATCAGGTCAATTTAAGTTCAGGTCAGGCCTCTCTGGCTCCATTGCAAAGAAAAGCCGCCACGTTTGCTTATGCAAAATCAGCCTTTCTCCGTACATGTCTGAGGGAAATTCTGGATGTCGGGTTTATTAAAGTGCACTGCTCGTTCGCAGTGTTATAGACCGTTGCTTAATGCTGCGTGCGACTGATTTGGGGAGCGAAGCGCGAGAGTGTTGAAACTGGTTGCCTTTTGAAGTTGACTTAGGAGACTGACGGCGAGACCTGAAGTCTATTTCTGCGCTCGCTGAAAGCTTACACAACTGCTTTCACTAAACACGTGCTGCTTTCGCCGCACCAAAGGTAAAACGCGATTTCAAGGCACCTTGCTTTCCACTCGCAGTGCTCAAGTTTTTTTTTTTTTTTAGCATCAGTGCTTCCCTCTTATTGGCCAATTTAGTCGCCTCCCTAAGAGCGTGGGAGGTTAGTTTTTAAGGCACGTGTCTGTTGCATAACAGCGATGAAGCAACGCGCTTTTGCCAAAAGTGACCGAGCAACAGATTTTTGCTTCTCAACCGTATAACGAAGTCTTTACCGCAAGGTGTCAAAACGTGGGGACGGTGTTCACTTTAGTTTAATCAGTTTAAGAGCTTAAGAGGTGCCACAAGTCTTGCGCTATGCGGGTAAGAAACAAACCACTGTTGCCTAGTTACTTTCGGCAAATACGGCACATATACCTGGCATAAGTATGCCTGCCGCCTTAGTTTTGTTTAATGGGTATGAATAAATGTATCTCGAAAAAAAAAAACACAAAATGAGCAGGAAATAATGTATCTTCGACATGCCGTTAACTGGAAACAAAAATGGCCGAGAATATCCTCGGTAAAATGTTGAGAAAAATTATGAATTGCAAACTTGAGGCTTTCATAGGCTGAAGCGAGCTGTAGGCTATGAGGGACGCCTTAGTGGAGGCACGGCCCATTTTGGAAAGCTCCAGATTATTATTTATGGCACATGGGGTTCTTTAACGTGCGCCGACATAGCATATAACATGGGCGCCTCCACTGAAATATGGCCCGTCGCTGCTGCTATTAAAAAAGGCAAACAAAACAAGGAAACAGGAGGAGTTCTCGATAGTTAGAAGCGTTTTATTTCCTGGTATTCTACAATGAGGTTACTTTCATCACCTTCAGTTACGGCACCTCATGATTGGCGGTTTTGCTCCTTCATTGACGCATGCGCTATATTTATTTATTTATTTATTTATTAGAAATACCTGCAGCGCCCGAAGGCATTATTGCAGGGGGGATGAGGATACATAACAGAAGAATAGGCCAGAAAAAAAAAGAGGAAGAAAAAAAAAAGCAATACAACAAGGCATGACACAGCAAGTACAAAATGAATGAAATATGAAACAACAAAAAGACATGACGAAAAAAAAAAAAGAAAGCCAACTGCGCACTCATACATCCGACAGCAACGCGCGGAACATAGACTCTGAACGGCACTCAACAATTTCACGGGGCAGGCGATTCCAGTCATGAATGGTAGATGGGAAAAATGCGTTTTGATGAGTGTTAGTTTTGCATTTAATTTCTCTAATCTTCCACCCATGGTCAAGTCTGTTTGACCTGAAATGCGGTGGAAGCAAATAATTTTCTTTATCTATTTTTATTTTTCGGTGAAAGATTTTATACAGCATTTCTAACCGGGAGTTGGTACGGCGTTTCCGTAACAGCTCCCATCCCAGCGTTAGTTTAATGTTAGTAACACTGCTGTTAAAATCATAATTACTTACTTAAAATTACTTACTTACTTACTTACTTAAAATCATAATCATAACGTATAGGCCATCACTCATCTATCTTGCTCAAAGTATGCTCTACATTCCACCCACGTTTACTTTCCTTTGGCTTCTGCAAGGATATCACCAGCTCCTTTCTTCCCTAGAGTTGGTTGCATTTTTTGAGCCTGTAAACGTCACATCTTAGACCTGTGTTCAGCTTACGCAATTCTGAAATCTTGAGACGTATTTGGCGCTTTTTCTTTAGGCGCTGCGAGTAAGCCTGCAAGCATAGACCTCGGAGAATGAGAGTTCATTTACTTCTCTTGCCATGCGACGGGTTGTTGACTACGAGGCGCGCATATTTTGCGTGCCGGAATGCGTCTTGAGCTGCATCGCCGCCGAGAGGTCGTGAGCTCGCTCGCCGTCCAGGATGGGTGCTGCAATCTTGCGCGGCTAGTTTTAATGCAAGATTGCAGTCTGGTGTTGCGCGTAGCAATTTTGGAGCCCGCAACAAAGCGTTGGAATTTCAATCCAAGCTGTCGCTATTGCTGTAACGCTGGCTGCATTTGGTTACTTAAGAAGGCGTCAGTCAAGCGGAATGAAAGTTACCTAATATCTTTTAGGGAAGAATTTCTGAATTTCGCGCAATCAAATAAGTGTTGGTTCATTTTATAGGTGATTCCGAGCAATTCACGAGCGTAACAATGAATTTGTCACGCCTTTTATAAGTCCAACCTTTGAGGCACAGTGCTGTAATTCTTTGAGCGTAAGCCGAATGCTGAACCGCAGAGTTAGTAGTACCTGGTAGAAAAAAGTTCATGCGCACATCGCGGCGACACTGCACCGGTGATCTCAATGGCAGTAAAGGTCACCCATGTCTTTAAAGCCTGACCTCTAAACATGCTAGATATAGAGTACACTGCATATTCGTTTGTGTGAGTAAAATATATGCCTGTATATTACCTATGATGCAGAGAGATTTTCCCACAATCAGCGGCGCCCTGCAGAAGCACAGCGAACGATTCAAAGATAGACAGGTGCGCGTCATACACCGCCATTTGCTGCGTAGGGTATTTCGCACGCACTCTGAAGCGCTGTTGCAAGGTCCGCGGTAATATTAACATTTGAGGGGCGCTGCAGATAGACACCTTTTCTTTTTCATGGTAACAAGATCGAAGAGCTGCTTAGTGTATGACAGGAATAGTTATGAGAAAAGTAAAGGCGGCAGCTTTCTCACTCCTGATAGCCTTGGGAGAAAGGATGAAAAAGGGAGCGGAAAAAAAAAATTCGCTGTGGCTTAGCTTGGTTAAGCCCGGTAATTGCGAAAGCTATATCCGTACCTACGCCATGGTACAGCTGGTAGTGAAGCTGGTGGGGGTGCTTGTGGTTAGACTTGTGGTGATGCATCGGTTATACAATCCAATCTAATCCAATCCAATCCTATCCTATCCTATCCTATCCCATCCCATCCCATCCCATCCCAAACAATCCAATCCAATTCAATCAGCTCCAATCCAATCCAATCCAATCCAGTCCAGTCCAGTCCAGTCCAATCCAGTCCAGTCCAGTCCACTCCAATCTAATCTAATCCAATCTAATGCAATCAAGGTCAAATGAAGGTCAATGGTGGTCACCGCCGCGGCACGGCAAAGGCGTGAAAGTGCAAGTAGTATTGCTTTCGCAATAAAAGAAGAAAGAAACAGGCCGCGCAGTGGTGGGCTACGGATACATGGCAACGAGATTTAGTTATTTATTTTCCAGTAGCATCACGGTGCACACTGGTGTCTTTTCCATTTCCTCCATCGAAACGCGGCCGCCGCGTACGGGGGTTTAGTCGTCGGATGCCAGTGTCTCAAAGAACGCTCACTTTAAGGCTATTCATCATGTGGCGATGACATGCCAGAGATTACTTTTGCGTAGATTGAGTTGTCGGAAGGCTTATCACCATCAAATATTCTGCTCCATTACCCGTGCTAGACTGAGTGGTGACTTCGCTTTTAGCAAAACCACCACTACCGTTGAGTGGCAAGGCACAACCAGTGTGATGGGTAAGCCTCTACATTACGGCAGCTTGTTACAACATTTAACAAAACAATAAAGTGCTAAATCTTAGTAACTCAAGGCCTGTTTCTAAACTATTGACAGTGCCTCAAGATTTATGCAGATATGTGTGGTTCTGGCCTGTGAATGATCCCAGCACCTTGGTAGTCTACGGTTGCGTGTGGTACAGTCGAAGCAGAGTTTACATAGGAGGTATGTTGCGAGCTTGAGAAGGAAATTAGTCTCTTGCACACAGTGCACTTTTTTTTTGGTGAAGTGACAGGCGTCATGGTGACTCACTAATTATCCTACTCTGCACCGAGTACAAGTTGACAGGCTCAATTTTGACAGCGGAGGCCGCAACACGCATGAGAGACGTGAAATCGTCCTGCACTGACGCTTTGATGGGTGCTAAAGATACCAATCCACTCAAGGTTAGCCCGAAACCTTCCGCTATTATGTCCCGGTACCTGAAACGTGCCTCTGGCAATTTCCTATTGGCGTGTGTTATGACCCCATGGGTCATGGATTTCTTATAACAGTGGCGTTTTGGAGTAGTTGTTAATGCAGTAAATGACACGTTCAGCGCGAAAACAAGGCGAGACGAGAACGGAAAAAGACACAAACAGGAGCTAGCCAGTAGGTGAAAGTCTACACTGTGCCAGCGCCCCTGCAGCCTTTGATAAGAAAACTTCAGTTGTGTTCTCGAGAAGAACCTTAGAAACTTTCTTGACTGCTCTCAGTAACACCGAGGGGATCCTTCCGTGGTTCGGCGGCATACTTTAACGAAGAAAGGAAGGACAGCCCGCAATGACTGACACTGGTCAGGCAACATTCCAGGCTTTTCCTGAAAACGCAAGTGAGGACTGCGTGTCGTATAGTGCGAATGTGCAGGCGTGATGTAGAATTTAGCCTATTGGTTAGCGTCTTCGTGTGTTTTCTTGTCCCTCTGTCCTGCGTTCTTTTCGCGCTATGTGTGTAAATCAACGGCTTTGTGAAGCGCCAGTCTGGTAGTAAAGATACAGACAGTCAGGACTTAGAAAGCCCTATGCAGACACGAGCCGCTGTTTACTGACAGGTGTATAGATATATTGCTGCATTTTGTTACCCTGCAATATAAAGGCACTGGCACCTCTTCGAGAAGAATTCTGGAAGTTATTTGTCAAGTTCTGCCAGAAAAACGGCGGATGCTCATTGGAGGCGTTATATATTGGGAACACATGCAATCATCTCAATTTAATTCCTTGATAGGAGTAATAACCCGATGAGGTAGAGTCGACAAATAATTTTTCAGAGCAACTGCAAGAATGCTTAAGAAAACTGAAAAAGCGCATCGTGTATAAATATTGATTCACTGCCATTTCGAACGGCATCAGTGAGAACGCATTAAGCTAACTCAATAAAAAAGCGTGTCGAAGGCAGGCTGCTTCCGAAAGGTGTCAGCGCAACGGTCTGGAACGAATGCCTTCGCCGTCCCAGAAACTCTATTTAGGTTCCACCCACAAACGAAAAAAAAAAAACTGCGACACGGATATGTGACAGCCGACGCCGCAGTGTTCAGATTTTGACAGCTGCTTTGTAAGCGGCGCGCTGAGGCGAGTAATATGTCCGGATAGGAGAAATAGAAAAAGAAAGAAGAAGAAAAGAGAAGGCCGTTGCGACAGAGAACGTTCCTCGCAGATAATACCCGGGAAGAGAAATTGTGATTTATATACGACTCCCAGAAACCGCTGACTTCGATACGGAACTGCAAGCAGAAGATGATATATGGCACCTATCGTGCAAAGCTCGGTTTAGTTTTTTTTTTTCGGCAGTAAAACTAGAATAAAGCGCCACGCGCTTCAAATGGATTCTTTGAGGCGAGTGCCGTCGGCCATGTAGCGCTATGCCGTGCAAGAAATTTAAGGCCGGTCAGCAGCTCACATTTCTGCGTGCCAAAATAAACATTTCTGAAGAGGTTTTTTTTGGCGACCCACTGCAACTTACACGACATTTTTGCCCAGTCCATGCACAAGGCTGGTTTTGTGATTCTTAGCTTCGACACAATACCCGCATCGGCCATCAGTGAGCGGTAGAAGGAAGCGGAAAGTTGTGGCATGAGAGATTTAATCAGTGCTTCCTTCCAGTTTCTCACTTCTAATGCGAAAGCATCACATGGCTCTTTTTATTTTTTTTTAAAATTTTATTGGGGTTTAACGTCCCAAAGCGACTCAGGCTATGAGGGACGCCGTAGGGACGGGCTCCGGAAATTTCGACCACCTGGGCTTCTTCAACGTGCACTGACTTCGCACAGTACACGGGCCTGTAGAATTTCGCCTTCATCGAAATTCGGCTGCCGCGGCCGGGATCGAACCCGCGTCTTTCGGGCTAGTAGCCGAGCGCCGTAACCACTAAGCCACCGCGGCGGGGCTCACGTGGCTCTCACGCCAGCAAAAAGTGTTCGAAAATTCTGTCCGCACGATTGCGTCGTTCTCTGAGGACAAATGTGCGAAAGTGTGATTGTGACATATAGTGTGCGATAAATTTTGAACGTGGGAAAAATTTGATTGATGAGGTGCAATTAGTTAACTAAAACGCCCAAAAAACGAAAAATACCCTTAGACACGTTTTGGCGGGCTAGTTGGTTAAGCATCTTGAATAAACAGCGCGAACGAAGACGTCCGTCGTGTTCCGTTTATACGCCACCCCATATCTTAAGCTGAACCGCATAGAAACAGAGCGAGTGAACGCCATGATTCGTCTAGCAACCAAGGCAGCCTTAAACCTACCCAGCAGCACTAGCACAGCCAATTAAGCTCCTTGAATTAGGCATGCATAACACCATTCAGGAACTAGTAGACGCGCACCACAGTATCTAAGACTTGCCGCGAGCGCAACTGGCAGGCATATCCTCGCTTCCCTTCGCATCAACATTCCCGCTAATCAGACATCCCTTATAGCCATTCCTCGACACATTCATACCCCCCTCGTTGTGAAACCCCTTCCCCGGAACATTCATCCCCAGTACCACATCCCTCGCCGCATGGCTCGCGCTAAGGCCCTACACAAGTATTACGGACAAGCCCAGGACGCCATTTGGGTAGACGCCGCGTGCACAACTCATGAAGCTGTAGCAGTTGGTTACAATCCAGCCCTAGCACAGCCCCTCACACACCGCCTTCCCTCTGGCTGTACGTCTGAGGAGGCAGAGGAAACCGCCATCGCCCTAGCCCTTGTACATTCCAATGCAAACTACATCTTTAGCGACTCCAAAACGGCTCTGTTCAACTTCGCGAGAGGCAGGATTCACGCCCCTGCTTGGAAGTTGTTGAACACCCCCTCCAAAAACTTAACACGCAGGGTAGAGCTCCAGTGGGTGCCGGCTCACTCTGGGAATCCAGGAAACGAGGCTGCCGATAAATTGGCCCGAGGTTTGATTTGCCGGGCTCAGGACGGCCTCGGTCCAGGTTTCTCGAGAGAGCGGGCGCACACCTTTGCAGAGCTCACGCAAATGCCCCGCTTGGACCGTCGGACTTACCCTCCTCCACACCCCTCCCTTACCCATTCCCAACAGATCCTCTGGAGACGCCTCCAGACCCGCTCTCTCTCATCCCCTCAGCTGCTATCTCTCTACTGTGGCACCTCCCCTGCATGCACCCTGTGCGGCGACCCTCACGCCACACTCTCCCACATCCTTTTCGGCTGCCCTGCTGATCCTCCCCCGCAGGGACAGCCCGCGTTATCAAGTTGGGAGGACTGGGAGGTCGTGCTCTCGTCTCCGGACCCGCCATCGCAGCTTGCTGCGGTGCTTCGGGGTGCCGACGTCATGGACAAACACCGCATGAACGTTACGACGTAGAGTGGGACCGTGCGGTGGTCCAGAGACCCAAGGGGGCTCTAAACACACTTGCCATGATAAAGTTTCTCTCTCACTCTCCTTGTCTTTTGTGCTCGTCTTCTTTGGCGGTGTTTATTCAAGATACCCTTAGACGTCCAAATAGCCATGAACGTCGTATATGGTGTTCATGGACGTCATGGAGTACATGGACGTCAGAACAGCCACGGACGTCGATATGGTATGTGGATGTTTTGTTTTGGCATTGCTCCAATGCGGGTCGGCGCAGTAATCTAAATGTTTTGTAGCGAGAGCTACACTACGGTACCCGGTCGAGCATTTCGCCGTGAGCCTGGGAGGCTGATAGTGCGCATGCGCAATACCAAAAGGAGCAGCAGGTGCGTGGCGCATGACGTCAGAGTTCGTCACCGCCGCCGCTCGAGGAGCCGCGCTGGCCCGAATACGCCCGCCGGCGCCGCGCGTGAATGAGCGGCGGAGGCGCCTGAGCGAAGAAAAGAACGTCTTGCCAAGCGGAGACGCCAAGTTAGCTCTAGCTACGTATATCCCGGCATAGCTGAGCTAAGCCACTGCCATTTTTTTTTATTCTCTCGCACAAGACAGTTTCAAGAAAGAGGGGCACCTTATTTTTGTGCTTTTGTGCTGAGCTAAGTACACTAATTTTACACTGGTAAACTGTATCCTTAGTTTTCATAACATTTATTTTATATTCGTCTTATTTTTCTTTTAAAGGGAATGGTGTAATGATCGTCCATTTTTAACGCAAATTTGTTTCATATTTCCAGTTTTGCTTATCGTTCTGAACTGCTTGATACGTCCTGCATAAATTCAAGACCCGAAAAAAGATGATATAAAAGGTAGTATTTCGCGAATCAGCCAGGGTAGGAGGCATATAGAGACGAAAACGACACCAAGGGCGCAGACTTCCAAGTGGAAAGCACATGCTATATAATCACAGAACCGAAGCGCTCAACCACGTTTCTGATTCCAACAGGTACTGCTGTAAGATAGCCCACAGTGATATTTTCTTTTCATATGTGACAAAAAAAAAAAACACTAACAAAAAACAGTCACATCATTGAGGGAGGCCATAAAAAAGAACTGGGGTATCGGACAGCATGTCGTTAGCAGCTTTATGACAAAGCAAAGGTTAAGAAAAAGAGAACTGAATTAAAACTGACAACCAGCCTGATTAAAGGCGAGGGTAAAAAGGATGTAGATGGATTATAGATGGTTCCATGCTCATTAAGCATGCGCTTTCACTCATGAGTAAGCAGTTGGAAAGCTGGAATTGTTTCATTTTGCGCTTCCTGTCCTGTGTGATTCGCGAAGTCCTACCTTTAATCGAAATCAACCAACTAGCCCGCAAGAACGCTCTACTACTGAAGCAAAGGGCTGTTTTTCACGAAGGAAAAAAGGTTTCAGAGTACTCTCGCTGCAAAAAAAGAAAAAAAAAGGGTTGGTAAGAAAACGCACCCCGTTGTGCTCTTAAGCCTTATTCGCTTGGGACATTCAGCCCGCGTCTATTAGTTTAATTTATACTCTTGCCGATCATAGCCGCCTATGTATATATCTGTACTCTGCCCTCTCGTTATCTCAGTGATGTAGAAATCCGTTCTAGAAATATTAAGCTTGCGCCAAATGTAGTTCATGTCCTATGAAGTAATGCGCATGCAGCGTCTGTTACCTTGCGGCGACGCATTCAGGATGAACACAACCGACATCACGATGAGGCAGAACAGGTACCATATTGTTGCCGCCCGCCGCGAATCTCACTTGCATGAAGATATTGGATACTATAAGGCAATCAATGATTATCCTGAAGGCTCAAATGCTTTGCCACTTAATTTGCTGCTATTAAAATTGTTAGCAGGACATGTTTTTCGCCATTATAATGGTTCTAAATTTAACGGTATGACAAACAATTTCTCCTCTCCAAGAATGAACTGCTCAAGGTTATAGCTGATGGTGATAAGGAAAGAAGATAATGAAATAACAGTCTGATATGTTTTGAAGAATAGCCAAAGGAGTATGTTTGTTGTTTTTACAACAGCAATTTATATATTGAGTGTGATTTCGAAATGACGCGTCAGCCTGTGATTAAAACAGCTGTACGTTAAAGAACCGCAAAAGTGTCTTGGATGGGCTCATTAAGCGCGTATTTAAGCTGACTAAAAAATTGTTCATGCACAAAAAAAGAAGGCAGGGAGACTATTATCCGGTACAACCTACCATGAATAGTGAAGAGCGAAAGATGAGACAAAGAGACCAAAAAATACTCAAAAACACTCCAGAAGCAGAATAAAATCTATGATTACGAAGCCTGCACATGTACAAAGAAGTACTTTTCCTAGGAACTACCCTGAGGTTTACATGGTTCTACAAGAATTCCGTAGCGGAAACCACTTTGAACATTGAGGTTCCGGCCCGGGAAACAGACAACTGGGTGGGTCATTATGTGGAGCGGGAAAGCAAGCTGATCTTTCGTGCTGACTGGTATGTGCCTGAGGTTTACCGAGTCTTTATTTATTGTTTATGGTTTGTGGAGATACGGTGGCCAAAACTGGGAAAGGACAGGGTTAATTGGAGAGACATGGGAGAGGCATTTGCCGTGCAGTGGGCGTAGTCAAGATGGTGGTAATGATAATGATGGTTTGCGGTGGTTTAACGTCCGAAAGCAACTCAAGCTATGAGGGATGCCGCAGTGAAGGGCTCCGGAAATTCCTACTACCTGGGGTTCTTTAACATGCATTGACATCGCACAGTACACGGGGCTCCAGAATTTCTCCTCTATCGAAATTCTAGAGCCCAGTGTGCTGTGCGATGTCAGTGTCTATCGAAATTCGACCGCCACGGCCGGGATTGAACCCGCGTCTTTTGGATCAGCAGCCGAGCGTCATAACTACTCAGCGACCGCGTGAGTCTCTATTTAATGTTTTCATTAGCTCATTCCTCTTTTTCCCGATAAAAGACGAAACAACGCCATCCTGCAATGATAACACGGCTGTTATTCTATTTTGATCCTTCTTTTGGTAAAAAAATAGGAGGCGATTTATTATTTACTATTCATAATTTGTTCCAATTTTATTTTTTCTGAGTGCTTCAAAGGAAGCGAACGAGCCTGTCAGTGCGAACAGATGAGCAAAGCCTCGGCTGTGTTCGAGCCTCGGTTCGCTGTAAATGACATGGGATGGTTATTTATTGTCAACAAGGTGACGTCTAATTGAAGCCGTCAGCGAAGTGCTAAGGAACAAAGAAAAAATGTTCTCTGTGCTGGGTCTGGTAGAGTGGTCAGTTAAGCCACGTGAGGGGACCATTGTAGGGTGTGTGTGTGTGTGTGAGAGAGAGAGCTCGCGTTTCCCGGATTGCTAGGCGATTTGTAACTTCCTGACAGTTTGACAGCGTGCCCTGGAGAATTAATGAAAGCTACGCCGCGCTTCCCTGCGCTGGCGGACAAAGTCAGCAAATTTTCCGTTGCGGATCGCTTCGATCGGAAAGTGCGGCCTCACTGGAACTTTTGACACCGAAACCGTGGCAAGGTCTGCGTACAAATCTTGTTGAAATTACCACGCCCGGGTCTTTCATCAACGTCTTTCAGAGGCGGAAATAAGTCTCCCTCGCGCGATAGTTGAGAGGCGGAGAAAATGGTTCGGACGAGATGAAAAATTCAACCGCTTCTGGTGGTGGTTTGTCACTAACGGCTGGCACTGTGTTGGCTCGAAATACAGGGTCTGTTCTGAAAGTAGTAGGACTGGTTTTTTCCTGGGCGAACGGGCGGACGAGAGGCGGTCTGCGCGTGCTGGATCGTTGAAGGGGGATATTGGGAATGCTGGCGAAAATCGGCAGTCGGCTCTCGGCCGTTGAAGAGAGGAGGTCGCTTGTACTGTGAACCCCCGTCGAAACGTCTCGTCATGCAGAATCGTCGAGCGTTTACTGAATCAGCGATACGCGATCAAATTTTGAGTAAATCTTGATAAAACGGTAAAAGAGACTCACAGCATGATTAAGGAGGCCTACGGTGAGGCTTCCATGGGTAGATCAGGTGTTTTTGAGTGGCACAAGCTTTTCCGAGAAGGTAAGGAAAGAGTGGAGGACGACGACCGCTTCAGACGCCCTTCGACCAGCGAGACCAACGAATATGCGTAGCGAGGGAAACATTTACTTAACAGTGACCGTAGAATGAGTATCAGAATGATTGCTGATGACTTGAGCATTCCTCCAACCCAAGTTTTTAGGATCGTGACAGAAAACTTATCCGTGAGGAAAGCATGCGCGAAGTTGGTACCAGGAGTGTTGTCAGAGGAGGAAAAGGCCAACCGATAGGATCTTCTTCATCATCTGAATGAGGACCCTGATTTTTTGTCCAGCACAAGGCGGCAACGCTGCCTCAGCCCCCCTACAGCCTCGACTTGGCCCCGCCAGACTTTCTTCTATTCCCGAGAATGAAATCGACGCTCGAGGGGAAACATCACGGATCGGTAGAGGTGGTTCAACAGGCCGCGACGAGGGAGCTTAACAGCATTCCGGTCCAGGCGTTCCTGGAGGTGTACGAAAACTGTAAAACTCATTGGAAGCAGCGTGTAGGTGCGGAAGGGTGCTACCTCGAAAAATTGTAATCGCTTGTACTATTCTCTTGAATAAATTTTGTTTAAAAAAATGAGTTATACTACTTTCAGAACAGACCATGTATATGGCGAAGATATGAAGCAGCTGCCGATTAAAAATGTAAGGACTCCCGAAATTATAAATTTAAATGTACGTCACAGCGCGTTCTTTACTCGTCGTAAGCCACCATCGGAATGTAGCAGGATTATACACGAGGACGCGCTGTCCAGAAAACGTACAGTGAACGAAATATTTTGTGTCGCGCTTAGTACCATTTGCTACATTGAGGAACTTGTAGGAGGCGAACCCGTGGAGATCTTTCAGGCTCTTCTAGTCCCAAACAAGGAGGAACAAATGCAAATAACAATACCCGCCGCCAAATGAGTTTGATGTGGTAAAGCGGACATGTTGCAATCTTCAGAAACTACACTTGTTACAGAAAAAATTTCTAAGAATTGTTGAAAATGTTTCGCATACCTACCATACGGCCGCACTTTTCTTAAAGTATAACTTACTTCCAATTACTAAGCTTTATGACTATCGTCTGAGCAAGTGTGTGAAAAACGAGGTGTTGAAGAATATATCTTTTCTATCCAAATTAGCTGGTTTAGAAAAACGAGATGCAATGTACAACACAAGAAATATAGCACAATGGAACGTAAAAACATACAGAACTTTCTATGGTAATCAAACATTAGAAAATAAACTACCACGACTTCTTAACAAACTCGCACAAAACGATATTGATCTCCAAAACACAACACGCCACAAACTGTTGGAATATTTTTTACACTACACCTAACCTTTTTTTTCTGTGATTTGTTTACCTAATTCTTTCTTTCACCATCATTGTAAGTTTTCTTTCCAGCCAGGACAATGCTGTTGATTTTATGCTGACTACTGTAACCTGATAACAGCTCTGCTATATGTATTTTTTTTCCTTTGTTATCTGTATTTCCTGTATTTTCTTTTTGTGTGTGTGTGTGTGTGTGTGAAAAAAAAAACACTGCATTGCTGTCAAAGTGGGGGCCCGTGGCCTTGTCAAGCTGTCAAACGGCAGCTTTTACTACGGGTCCCCGCCATCATCTGTACCATGGTGGCAAATAAAATTTGAATTTTAATTTGAATTTTAGCCAGCGGCGCGCCTTCAGGCGAACCATTCTTTGTCTCACTCTATCCATTGGAGAAACAGGAGATTAGAATCAGACCGCAATGAAACTCAAAACTATTATCAGATAGCCACTACTTAACTTTACCTTTGGCGCGTTTCCGCATCCCGCAAGTCCATTAATTACTTACATACGCAACAACCGGAAGAGGACAAGCGCTGTTCCCGTCTGAGTCTACTGAGCAGAAAACGAACAGACACAGGAAAGGATTTAAAAGATGACATCTAGGAAATAAAGTTTTCGACCCGAAACAAAACCACTGTCGAGTCCCCTATACATAGCTTCCCTGTACTTTTGGGTAAATAGGCTTCGAGTAACGTTTATAACCCTCTTCCTTTGGTGCTGTCGTCAGCACCGTGCATGTGTTGGTCCCCCCTTTTTTGACTTGTTAGAAGTACACTCCAATCCATGTAACCCGGATGTGACAGAAGATCCCGATTTCAGAGATTAACACACCGTTATTATGCGACAGCGTATACAGCTCTTTCAGTCGAAAAGCCGTCGGCGTAGTAGTAGTCGGCACCGCGTATCGGAAATAATCAAGGGCTACGCAAAGTAAAAAAAAAAACTGTGTCTTGGTAATTTGTGGATCTCGTTATTGATGACTGCTGGTGCGCGATAGGCGATGACGAGTTAGTGAAATAATTCTGATGAACTGATTAATATAAGAAAGGAAAAAATCAACAAATTGGAAAAATGGGGGTTCAAAGGTGTCAAAATGCTCCCGAGGAAAAACCAATGCTTCATGATGCTAAGTAAGAAACTTTAGAGTGTGTAATTGATCAACTGCATAACTTAAACACTTGAAAAAAAAATTGGCGAGGGCTTAGCTTTGGTTAACTCTGGTAGGTTGCGAAAGCGAGCGCTGCACCTCTAATGGAAGGAACGCGGCGCGCCGCGTCTAAAGAAGGAACGCAGAGCGCCGCGTCTACAGGTTACGCGTGTCTACCGGCCGCCGCTGCGCGACGACTCAAAGCGCCCTCGGTAATTTTTTTTATACTTTGTTCTTGATGTTGTTGCGACTGAGAGAAAGAAAACATAATCTACAGATGGTATGACGTCACAGCGCCAGTAGCCCCACAGGTGCGCAGCGCGGCAAACACACACCGTAACTGCAGCCGGGCTCTCTGAAGGAGCGAGTTGGTCGCCCATAATCTACAGCTGGTATGACGTCACAGCGGCAGTAGCTCCACAGGTGCGCGGTGCGGCGCAACTGCAGCCGGGCTATCTGAAGGAGCGAGTTGGTCGCCCATATTCACTCTGCTAAAGGTCAAACGTAACTGCGGCCGGCTCAAGCGAAGGCTTGAAATTGCGAGTAGTATTGCTTTCGCAATAAAAATGACCGTTGTTTATCTCTGGTTAGTAGCGAGAGACGCCGAACTCGGCACGTTGTCTTCGACCATTGCGGATTCACTGTCGGAGGCTAAGCGAGCTCGTCTAGCCGCGACGTCATTGCGACGCTTATCGACACGCTCTTCTTCGGTTTCTTCTGCACGCTGTCTCCTCCTTGTTTCGTTCCGACGCATAAGTCTGGCTTCTTTCAGCCTAGTCAACTCATCGCTCTCCATAACGGCTCGACTCCCGCTACGCCGAACCGTATATACGCACTGCGACACGCACTCTTCCTCTACTACGCATGCGCACAACTGGCGAGGCGAGCGGCGTCCGCTTCACGACAAACGCAACGGCGGAGTGACGTTGCGCAGTTGCTAGGCAACGGCTCAAGGCCGGTGCGACCACGGCCGAGGTGCGACCACGGCCGAGGTGCAACCACGGCGAAAGTGCGACCACGGCGTAAGTGCGGCGACCATGCTGAAGAGGCGAAGCGGCTGGCGTAGTGTAGCTCTCGCTACAAAAAATGAAAAATGCATTCAATGGTATCAAACTGGGCAGAATGAAAAGCCTAACCCAGTACGCTATCGCATCATACCATTAAGGCAGAGCTTAAAGGTGCAGTGAAGAGGAATTTGAACTCGTCTTTTTGCCGCGGGAACTCGCTCTACACGTTCCGAGCATTCTTAGAAACTTCGACTTATTGTCCTGTGTGGCCGATTTCCCTAATTAAATCGAATTAACGTCCGGCTGCCGTCTTTATTTTTTGAATTCTCCCCGTACGGTGGGCGGAGTCGGCCAATGCGTGGAGTGCCTTTAAGCCAGCTCCGTGGAGGCTTTTCTTTCCCTTTATTTTGTTTCTTAGGTTTTCGTGAATAAATAGTTTTATTCGCAGATAATATAATTGCAAAATAAGCCCGCATAAATAAAAATACGCGCGGACTGTTTGCTACTGCGGATTACTATGTATTACTCCGCCGATGAAAGAGCGGCAAGCCGCCACGGAGCTGGCTTAACTCTTTCGCTACCGCGCCATAGGCGATCGTTCGCATATGATCGATTCAAATCGCCCGCGCAAAAAAGCTAATTTTGGAGCGTTGTGGACGTGCTCCGCCATCTAGATAGCGAGCTCAACAACTGCTCTTTCGATTGCAGCCTTGGTTTCAGTGTTTCGACATGAGGGGGCGCCGTGAAAAATAAAACTTTGAACGGCCGCAGCACCGTCAGCCAGAGAAAATGGCGTCCGCGTCGCCGCGCGCTCCTCGGAAGCGAAAGCTGACACCGAGCACGTCGGCCGGTTTCGGTTTCGTTTTTTGCGACGAAAGCAGCGGTTATTAGTCGGGCAACAATGTACAAACGTTGGATTTCGGTTTCGGCAGCGAGACTTCGCCTCGGGAGCCTGGAACGTCAGCGCGTACTTGCATGTAAGTTCTGTTTTCGTTCGCTGTGTGTTTTCTGCGGTGCATACGGTTTGTAATTGATGACAGTGGTTTATTTTTGTGCTTCAGGGTCTTGACAACGTATGGCGAAGACAGTTTGCCAAATGCTCAAGGTCGCGTCGCGTTTTTCAACCAAGACGACAGCTAGGTGTCCATATCGGCACATCGCTGCGGAGCGGCGCTCGGAGATTCGCTCGAGTTGTCGACTTTTTTTTGATGCTCTTCACGGCGGAAATGATGAAGATCGTGTGCGGAAACACTAATAAGTATGCATGGATGAAGATTTTCAGCAAATTCAGCGTGACGGCTCATGGGAAGACGTGAATCTGTTGGAGATTCTGATGTTCATTGGAATCATCATATACATTGGAATTGTTGACCTGCCACGACTGTATCTCAACTGAAATACCAGAATAATCTATTCTGGACCTCTGCCATCAAAAATCATTTCTCAAAATTGGTTTTTCACTTTATTTGTTTTTGTTTTTTTGCACGTAACGGACCCGGATGATTCAGTGGCGGCAGCTTCTATTGGCAACACTTGAAAAGTGTCCTGGCTTTTGAAGCACATCGATAAAACTTATTTCATCGATCCTGATGTTTTAGAGCTTGCCTAAAATGCCAAATTTTATCACCTGGCTTTCAGGGAGCAGCTCATTCAAGAAATCTTCGGGTATGATGAGGGAAAAGAAGTCCACGCCCCCAATCCTCTCATAGAATCCATTCAACACCAACCGAAAAGAATGAAAAAAAGAAGAAACTACAAGCTCGGCTATCAGAGAACAAGGGAGGAACAAAGATAAAACCTTATGTGAAGCACTTGTCAGTCTACCTCTACTTCACATCTTCACCTCTGACTGCTGTTCACAGTGGCACCACAGTCATGACCCCTGACTTGACAAGCCATGGAAAGTGCAGTAAATTTTTCTCATAGCTGAAACTGTGAATAATGACAGCTATAAACATGTGCAACAGTTTGTATATTCCAGTTTTCCTCTAATCAACTTCGGGCTTAGTGCAGCCGGTAATTTTTGTTTTTGCTATTTACTTTTTTGTGTTTTTAGCAAATTTCACAAATAAATGTTCATTTAATTTTGCACACACAACTCTGGTGTTTGTTTCATTCAGAAGTGTAACCAATAAGCTACAATTTCATGCATTGCAATATGTGCTTGGTGTATTAGTTCTTGAGAAAAAAAATTTTCTTTCAGTACGCTCCAAATCGTGCATTTTTCCGCGGTAGCGAAAGAGTTAACGGCCCTCCACGCGTTGGTCGACTCCGCCCACCGTACGGGGAGAGTTAAAAAAAAAAGGCGGAGCCAGAGTTTAATTTGATTTAATTAGGGAAATCGGGCACACAGGGAATAAATTGAAGTTTCTAAGAATGCTCGGAGCGTGTAGATTGAGTTCCCGCGGCAAAAAGACGAGTTCAAATTCCTCTCCACTGCACCTTTAAGTGCCCTCTCCAATTTTTTTTAAGAGTATATCAGCATACGAGTTGAGCGTATACTTATTACCAGTTGCGCCGTACTTTCCAATTCACCGCCGGCTATGGACTATCTATCTATTTATTTATTTATTGGTACCTCAAAGGGCCACTAGTGGCATTACATGAGGGGTGGGCATACATGTCATTGAAAAAAATCAGTGATGAATGATTTGAAGTATTTCAGGCCAGGATGGATGAAAGCTTCAGCGGGGAGGTCGTTCCAATCTCTTGCGGTCTGGGCGAAGAATGATTTTAGGTGCGCAGAAGTAGATGCTCGAGGTGTATGAACAGCTTTCGGATGACTGATGCGAAGTGAAAGGCGGTATGCAGGGGTGATAACGGATTGGCTGAAATGCGAATGATAAACTTGTGGAAAAGGCAGAGTCTGGCTATTTTTCGACGGGATTCAAGGCGGGGGAGGTTAGCTTTTGTTTTCAATGCTGTTACGCGCGTATGATATGAGTAATCAGAATATACGAATCTTATCGCGCGGCTCTGGACGTACTCAAGGGTTTTGGCTAGGTTAATTTGTTCGGGGTCCCAGATTGAGCATGAATATTCAAGTTTAGGACGGACAACAGTTAAATAGGCGGACAGTTTTACGGAAGAAGGTGCCAAACGCAAGTTACGCTTTAAATAACCAAGAACACGGTTAGCTTCGTTGGTTATGTTCATTATGTGGGTGGTCCAAGAGAAATCCCGTGTTAGGCTAATACCTAAATATTTATATGAAGATGCGTGTGATATCATGGAACCGCGAAGGGTGTAGTTGGGAGTAGGATGCGATTGACGACGATGAAATGATACTAGCGTGGTTTTATTAACGTTTAAAGATTTAGCCAGTTTGCGCACCACTCTTCCACAAGTTTTATGTCGCACTGCAGATGGTAAGTGTCTCTGTTACAAGTGATGCTCCGGTAGACGACGCAGTCGTCGGCGAACAAACGAACGGTGGAAGATAGATTACTTGGGAGGTCGTTGATGTAAATTAAAAATAGTACACTCTCAGAAAAAAACCGGCCCAGGGGGGAGTAAAGACAACTTTAATCCTAAAAAGGGCTCTTCAGTCCCTAAATTTGCACACGACACACTCCTTGCCAAAAATGCGCGCCGTGCGCAAACTCAACGGACTAACTGCCGAGAAAGAGACTAACGGGGGGCGAATCGCAGCACAGCAGCACGCGAAAATTGCGCGAGAAGACTCTGACTGCAATAGTACTCGATTTTTGAAGCGCATGGATGTCGTCTAAGGCCAGTGAGAGCACTGCCGCTGCCTCTGACCAAGCGGATACCCTTTTCCTTGAGACCGGCCGTAATGCATACACAGTTCAGCACTTTTTTTGGCCAAAACGTGATTTAGACCGTTGTGCGTGCGCATTTTAAAGCTTACCGCAGGTTTTTTCAAAAGCATATGACACCAAAACCACCACACTGTGATAACAATTTGAGCGGTACAGACAGACCGTGTGTGTGTTTCGCATACAAGGCTTTTATTTTCTACCGCGGTCTGTCCTCTGTGGTGGCGTAGTCATATCCACGCTCGGCTCATAATCCAAACGTTTTCGGTTCGAATCCTGGTGTTTTCATGTATGTTTATTTCTGTTTCCCTTATCGTTGTTATATGTGTGAAGTTCTGTCGGAAACTATCCCGCTCTAAATTACGCTGGAAATCACGCGTCGTTTGCATTTTTTCATTAAATGTCTGCTCCCGGGGACTAACTGTTCCACCCTTTCGAAGGGGACTAACAGTTACACCCCTTGCAGTTAGTCCCGAAAAGGACGATTGCCAGTGGCAGGTCAGTTAGTCCCCAAAAAGACTAACCTCTCGCCCCCTATTCGCCCCTTTTTTCTAAAGTGTAGAGGTCCTAAAACCGTTTACTGATTACTCTGTAGCCATCCTCTTTACCTCCAGCGACGGCTCCCGTGCCACTAGCGCCGGCCTCGCTCCCGCCCGCCCGGGGAGCTTGGCGGCTCCAGTTGCAGTTCCTGTCTGCAGTATCGGCGTGTCTTCGGCGCTCGTGGGACAGAGAGATGAGTCGCGCTAATCGCTCTTCTCGCTTTGAGGAAGTGGATGGAAAAGCTGATAGCAAATCGGGAGATCGAGCTCACAGCCTTCCGGGCTGATTTGCTGAAATTTACCAATTTTTGTTATTGGTTTTGTCCTTCGCGTTATTGCGCATAGACCTGAGATTACTGGGAACTCAATTACCCTTTAATCAATACAACGTTCTAGAGTGAAAGTGGTACGGGAAGAAGCTAAGGTAAGTAACGATAGATTTTTTAGCAATATATCGTGAAAGCGCGGAAGGTATTTATTTTTATAATGCCTTTTGAGTGCGGTCTGACTGCGAAGCACAACTCAGTACACAAACGGCTGTTAGGGAGCAGCAAATAGTAAAAGACACGATAACGTAGCGCCTTAGGAATAGTAGTAAAGAGAAGACAGTGCCGGAAATTAATTGAAAGAGGCGAAAATTTTCAGCTTCCTCCCTTGATGGCAGTAAACATTGTTGCATTCCGAAAAAAAAAATGCTTACATGGTTCTTAGGCACTCCTGCGGGCGCGGGTTTGCAGCCAATAGCGTCTGAGGTAGCAGGAGTGTCCTAGAAAATTGCATTTAGATGTTCCAGATATTTGGTTAGATCTTATTGGAAGCCAGCTTGTGCTTCGCGATATCGTCGGTTTAGGTTTATGGCGTTTAACGTCCCAAAGTGGTTCGGGCTATGAGGGACACCGTAGTGGAGGGCTCCGGAAATTTCGACCTCCTGGGGTTCTTTAACGTGCACTGACATCGCACAGCACACGGGCCTCTAGAATTTCGCCTCCAGCGAAATTCGACCAACGCGGCTGGTATCGAAACCGCGTCTTTCGAGTCAGCAGCCGAGTGCCATAACCACTGAGTCACGGAAGCAGCACTGTCTCCTGGTGCCCTCTGGTCTTGCTGTTCTCTAAATATAAAAGTTTTCCTTGTGGCTCACATTATTCGGTTAAACTCTGCAGGAAGCAAACAAATGATAAATGATATGTTCACTGTAAATCAATGTACCCATCAGCAACTGCATGCCCGACATTAATAAAATATGTATATATTTGACAGATGTCCCTTTCCCAAAAGTAACATACACAGATTGATGGCTTATTGTGTAGTTAAAACAGAAATCCTTACTGCGCAGTGAAAGATATACTGCCGTTACAAACTGGAACGCTCAGTCGGTTAGCGCATCACACTCAGCACACACGCGCACATTATTCCGTCAGACTGGTCGGATTTCGAAACTCGATTACACGAAATGAATGAAGGAAACCAGTCGCTTGCATGTAACACTGCGCATTCTGAAAACCTGATCTAGTTAACTCGCGACGGCATGCTCATAAACCGAACGAAAAGCTGCAGCAATCGATGGTTTTTGGGTTTGTCCTGACATCATAAAACTGTGCGAGTTAAAAAAAAAAACACGAAGTCTCGATGTGTCTGTTTTAACCAGCATTCATGGGCGGCAGCATCAACGCGATAACGTGTAGAGTTAACCAGAATTCTTAAAACATGTAAACCCCGAACTTAATCCTATGATCAGACGCTACTCGCTGACACTGCGCTGTCGGAATGGATCCCAAACCATATGTCCTCCGAGCTGACGAAGTCATTTTGGGAAAACTGGGATAATTGCTGCTTCAGAGCCGTGCACACACACGTTTTGCAACTAGCGGTAAAATAAATCGAGGCCCGCGACAGCGGACCAAAATCAGATAAAACTGCATCGCCGCGCCACCTGACGTTGTACTTCTGGTGTATTTTTCTCCATTACAGGGTACTAGCTGATTGCATGCAGCGTTTGGCGCTAGGAATCGCTTTCTTTATTTACTTCGTCCTGCGCTCGATTCGGCGGCGGCGCGGCGGGACCCAAGTGTTCGCTGCTTGCTTTGCCCTGATTAGATAGTAAACATATCTTACGTGTCTCGAAGAGAGACATGGGCCGCATACAAGATTTCTTCATTTCTTTGCATTTTCGTTTTGATATAAACGTACGGTGGGATACTGAAATACGAACGAGCCTAACGAAAACGAAGAAGCATCGAGCCGAAATGTTTTACCTTATTACCAACAGATGAGACAAAACAGGCCAGTCGCCTCGCACATGCAGTTAATAAGCAAGTTGACTAGGAAAAAGTAACGCGAGCAGACATCCAAAAACGAAAAGAGGGCTCAGGGCTAGCATTCATAGAAAACATTTGGAGGGGACATTTAAGCTTCACCTTAAGGGCATGACGTGAAAGCGCAATGGGCTTATTCCAATATATATATATATATATATATATATATATATATATATATATATATATATATATATATATATATATATATATATATATATATATATATATATATATATTGTTACGACGTACGACCTACGCTGACCAAGAGCGCGCTGCGTTAGACGAATAAAGAAGGGGCGCGGGCGATCGCGACGGGAGAGCGCGCGGCTCTAGCCCTAGAGGTAGAGAACGAAAGAGAACCGCCGCGGCCGGTAGTGTTTTCCTGGGTCTCCTGCGTTCCTGTGTGGCTTTCTCTGCGCGGGCCCGCCGTCGCGTAACAATATATATATATATATATATATATATATATATATATATATATTCTTGTGTATACCCTGAGGAAGGACGGTCCTCCGTCCGAAACTGTTGGTATTAAATTAAGATAATTGCAAGGTTGTGACCCCTTCTTCTATATATATATATATATATATATATATATATATATATATATATATATATATATATATATATATATATATAGATATATATATATATATATATATATATATTGTTACGTGCTTAGCCCGCACGGGGGTTTATTCACAGAGGGGATCGGTCGCAGCAGGATGGAAGCAGGACGCCTACCAGCGTCCTTCAGCTCTTTCTCTTCCTTTCTCTCTGCTGGTCAGTCCTTCATCTTCTGCTTCTTCCGTCGATGTTCTGTGGAAGCACGTGACAATATATATATATATATATATATATATATATATATATATACACACCTGACCCGAAAGACGCGGGTTCGATCCCGGCTGCGGCGGCTGAATTTAGATGATGGCGAAATTCTAGAGGCCCGTGTACTCTGCGATGTCAGTGCACGTTACAGAACCCCAGGTGGTCGAAATTTCCGGAGCCCTTCACTACGGCGTCCCTCATAGCCTGAGTCGCTTTGGGATGTTAAAGGCCAATAAACCAACCTATATATATATATATATATATATATACACGCATTCACAGGTTCCTGGGAGTCCCCATACCCCTCTTTCCGCAGTGGGAAATACGTGTAAGCCTTCAGAAGCTGTTAAAGGGCGATGACCTCATTCAAGAGGACATGGGAGGACAGCATTATTGCCACCCAACGCAGGTTGGAAATGACTCGAACGGCTAAACAAGTCAAGAGCACATTGGCAAATACGCCTCTAACGAGGCCCTCCAGTCGATGGTGTATACCGATTGTCATGATGTCAAGTTAACTCCGTTTCATTGAGGCACTTGCTAGTCACCTGCGATTTCTCGCTATACTGGCGGACAACTATCTGCGGCAATGCCACTCCGTTCTCCCCAGAGCAACGGGAGAAAGTACCGACTCCTTCCTTTGGCAATCAAGACTCTGCTGCACTGCACTGCAACTGGGACGACATGAGTACAGGTGGAAGCCAACTGGGACATTCACCACTTATTTCTTGACTTGTATCCGACTATAGATGATTACGAACCCGAACATTGACTCGCAAAAGTGGTAAAAGCCGCGCATGTGGCTTTAAACCGTCAAGATGACCGATCGACATCAAAACGCTATTTGCCTAATGAATGTTTGATCGAGTGTCACATTTCTAATTCTCCTCTTGACCAGGCGGACGCCTGCCGGAGTGTTCACTTTGTAATCAGCGCAGATTGTGTCAACTGTACGGGGGTTAGCCGCAGGTGCACCCTGTCTACAGAAGGCAGCTCTCGGGTTTCTTAGCCCTCATACTGCGGAATGGACCTGCCCGTGTTGTGCTGTGATGTTAAAGGGCCGCTAAGCGGCTTGAAAAGTCATCCAGTTTCGCTTCAGTATCGGTTTAGCATCGAACGTCCCCCCCTCCCCCCCGTGCCTTTCTTCTCCTAATTAGAGCTGCCTCATTACGTGCGCACCTAGTCGCACCTCCTGCAAAGCACTCGAAATGGATGCTATAAATACAGAGCGATAAAAAAAATTAGACTTCCCCGCAAACCAGAGGAAGTATAGAATTTTTGTTTACGAACTCATGCCGTCATGACAGTTGGTAGAAGAGATTGATTGGAGTGTCGTCTTTGAGGGCTGTTGCCCTGTTTTCACGTAGAAAAAGGGCACGTGCGGGTGTGGCGGTCAGAATCCATCTTATCTTCTCTGTAGATTGCAGTTTTTATTGCCTAAAAAATAAACCTGCAGTAGCAACTTTGTTCGAAAAGAATAAGAACTCGCTTACGCATTGGTGCAATTTGCGTACAAAGTCACTATGCATCGCAACATGACGGTCTCAGTACTTTTGAAAACCACACCTCTCACCTTTTTAATTCCTATAATTTATGTACCACGCGTGGAATTGCAAAAATACCTATTCGCAACATTTCATCAATAACTACTTAAAGGGGTGGCATGAAGTCAGGCCGGCGGATGAGATTAGAAAGTTTGCTGGGATAATTAGGGTGGCCGCAGCTGGCACAGGAAAGAAAGTCGGATGTCAAGTGGAGAAATCAGTGGAAGAAATGAAGAGTACCAACATAATCATGATGAACCATTAAAAAATATTGGGTTGAAATTGATAGTGAATATTGCTTATACCCCCAGTTGTCCAGGTGGAATGCGTACAACAGCAGAGGTGGGACGGTGGCATTCGTTGCAAGGAAGAAATGATCCCAAACCCTTTCCGCTACTAGTGTTATATTTTTTTTGGTTATCTAAGCGTAGTGATATTATCAGCTACTAACGCTACTTGGCTTATTCAGTGCGTTTGGAGGATGCAGACGACTTAGTTTAGCGTGCATGATGCACTTGTCGGAAAAAAAAGTTAGTTGTTTTTAAGGGGAAAAAATGGCGCAGTAACTGCGCAGTAACTGCTATCCTCAGTCACGAGTTGCGGCTTTTCATTGAGCTTTTTTACTTGGCTAACTTCCTCCGCTATCTCCGGCGTTAGTATCTGTGCAAAGGCGTTCAGCTGCTGAACAACGAGTGCTGTTCTTGCTTCCGCTGCCGCAGTTTGGTAGAATGAAACGCAAAAACGACCATTATTGAGAGTTAACACACGTTCCAGTGCATCATGTGGACAAAATTGAAGATCTCCACTACAGCGGCTCTTAAGTGGTAATATTGGTTCTGCGCCGTCATTATTTGTTGTCTGTCTCCAATTTGAAAATAACGCCGAACGAACGAAACTTGCTCTAAGGGTTCATCTCCTTGGAAAGATCGCACATACACTAGGCTGTGACGGCAGGCAAGATCACAGACGCGTAAAACAGGCGGGCAGTTTAGTGTCGCATTCAAACTCTTTAGTGAGCGACATGTGCCTATAAAGAGAAAACTTGTCAGCGGAATACCTGTCGGTGCATTGCTCCGTTCTTGAACGACGAAAAACCGCTGCTTCGCGCGGTCACACTGAACACATCATTGGAAACATTCGGGACAGGAAGCGTATAATAATGCAAATAGTCCCATATATCTTCGGAACAGCCATGTGTCTTAGCGCTCCTTCAGAGCAATCTGTTCTCGTCTAGTGAGCATGCAAACTGCAACGCGTGCCGCATAGTTACAGAAAGTAATAATGGCACGTACCAGCAGCGATGAACATTTGAATGTTCAAAGAAGACTGAGAAATCTCGCTGCGGCGTGTTTTCTGTCTGGAAACATCAAAGGACGCGCACTGCAATGTCTGGACGCCAGTAGTGCAGCGTCAGGCGGCGTGGCAAAGAGGTTTTATCCGATTTTTTGCCGGTTGTGGCGTGCCCAGACTTTGTGGTTGTGGCGTGCCTCAGAGCGATAACAACACACTCATAACAGAGACGCACTGCACGAGGCATTGTAGAAGAAGGCAGCAAAAAATCCCTGCGCTCCGGCCGCGGCACAAGCAAACGCGGAACTCCAGACACGGTAGCAGCCGACGAAGAGCAGATCTGTTCCTTCTACGCTTTCTCCGCTATGGGCTGCATGCTGTGACCAGAGTATGAACGCGTCAGACGCAGGTGTCCTCGGAGAATAAAAAACCTTTTTATTATTTTGTTTTCCCATATCGGGGGAGGTCCCTGAAGAGCGTCAGACCCTGGCAGTCTTGGAGGATGAAAAATCTTTCCCTTCTTCTTTTCATGGCAACGGGGTCGCCGAGCAGCTCCCGAAGTACTTTAAAAGGAGCGCCTCACCGTGTTGGTTACATATTCTCGAAAATCGGTTTTATGCGTTGACTACAGGGCCGCTTGTTTTTAAATAACGTATAAATCGCCGGTTTTCAGGCCTTGTAGTCCTTATACTGGCAAAGAATAATGAAAAAAGGCCAAACTCCCTCGCTGTAACGTCAGTCCTAGAGGCCATTGAAACTTGGCGACTGCCTGATGCAGGCGGCTGGATATTTATGCGGCACCACCCGATATTTCTCGACTTTCTTCGCGAATCCGCCGTGTATGTATATATGTGAGCAATAATTTGTGCCGCAGGGCATGCTGTTGCAATAATACAAAAAAAAACTTTCATTTAGGTAGCTTTATACGTTACAAAAGCTAGAGCGTAGCGCTTGGACTGTTCCGGTTTCTTTGTCTACATGTTTCTGTGTCTACCGGCTTCTGAATAGTCCACAACATATTTACTTCTTGAATATAGTTATATACGTATAATGTCATAGCACCAGAAACCGCATCTGATACGGTGGTAATATTTTGCCCGCTTGCATAACTTCTTCCTCTGCGCAGTGGCTCAAGATGCCGGCTGCCTCGAATCCTATACAACCCTGAGACGAGATCGGACCTGGCAACGACCGTATTGTGACCGTCTTCAGCAACAAAAATACAGCGCTTTAATGCTCGCTCACTCGACGGGAGCTTCTTCGATCGCACTCCGTAATGGCATCGCGTGTGGTGCTAGCGCAAATGCGCGTCCCAGCCCTGCGAATGCCCTTTCAACAGCCGCCAAGTATCTCTCTCGAGAATATAGGGAGTCAAAGCAGGCCTTCTCCATCAGGAGATGCCGCCCACCATCTCTTCTCGATGGTGATCACGCCGCATGGCGTTCCCATCCTAGAACTCGCGTCCCTATTTCTCTTCCTATTGAGGGTGGACATTCGATCTGAGCGTTAAGGGTATTACCTCTAATGTGAGTCGCAAGCTTCGCTAGTGAGAACTTCTCGCCGCGAAGACGATGAAAGCAGGATTTGTAGCAGCGGGATTATATTGCACGTGATCGTTTCATGCAGGTATTATTTGAACTTGCTCTAATTTAGAACGATAATGTCATTCCGGTGTCCATGACGGTGTCTTGCATCTGCTTGGGATTCTTCGAACTGGTTTACTCAGCAAAGATGGACACGCTTGCAGATGGGCAAGGTAAAAAAGCGCATTGGGTTGCGTACGCACTATATGCGAGTAAAGGCTTTGGGCTAATGTTTAAGAGAGCGCGAGCAAACATCGACGTTTGTATTAATTGATCGCCAGATAAACATATTTGTGGAGCGAAGTAATTTGCGTTGAAACCAGGACGGAAACTGAGGAGACGAACATTCAACTGTGAACAGCGAATATTTTAATGTTATCGAACGCAAGCCCGTTGCGGAATCGGGAAAGCATGTAAACAACACCAAAAACTAATAATTGCGAGGGATGGGGGGGGGGGGGGGGGGATGTAGCAGGACGCCTGGATCAACCTGGCATGCAAGGGATGGGGGGGGGGGGGATATAGCAGGACGCCTGGATCAACCTGACAGGCTTGTGATTCCGCTCAAGTGTGGTGCGTCTGACAGGCGGCTGACGCAAGTCCTAGTATTCTTGGAACTGCAGAATGCTTAGTTAAACGGACGTTTCTTTGATGCTTGAGCAGCCTTGAAATTTCGCAATAGTGAGAGAAGTGGAAACATTGGGACTGAAAAATATCAAGGCGGTCCGGCAAAAACGGCGTGCGGGAATTACAAAGCGAGCATCCCGAATTTCCAAGAACGAAGGGGCTTGCGTCAGCGCCTAATCAGCCTCACTGCAGCCTAGGTAAACCACTCACACATGAAGTTCACTTCGGAATTCTACTGCATACCCCCCCCCCCCCCCCCCCCCCCCCCCCCTTTTTTTTCTTCAGAATTGTCTGGGATTTATTTACTTGGTTTCATGAACGAAAAGAGTGTATTTGACAGCTTAAAATGTTGGATCGGTAGCGAAGCATGAGTGTTCGTTTGCTTCCCTGCGTGTTTGCTCTTGCGCGCATGCGCAAACGGAGGCAGTTCAACGCTGTTTATTTATTCATTTTATTTGTTTACTCAGGCCCATTACAGCTGGGGAGCGCACTGCAGAATGCAATCGATTGCGCAATATGAAAGAACTGAAATAGCGTGTGTTAGGAAAAAAGTAACAAGATTACAAAGATGGACTGCGGGGAAAACACTAAAACAATAGATACCAATGAAAACACTGATAAAACAAATGTTAAGGGCACATCTAACAGTTTTGCTTCTGGAACCTGCTGCATGTGCGGGGAGCGCAATCCAATTTAATATTGTTTTCGCTAGAAAAGAGAGTTTTGTGTATTTTTTCTTTATGTTAATTTCACAAATCTTTTTTTAACGCTCCTTTTAACCGACAGGGCGTGGGGTGTTGAATACACTGATGCCTCCCGATTTTCGTGAAGCTACAGTATACAAAGTGCATCACTTTGGTCGTACATTTTTTTTCGCCTTTTACTTTTGGTTGTAGTCCGGTACTGCTGTTTTTGTTAGTTAAGCTAGCTTCACGTGATTAGTTATCGCATGGGACTGCACACCGTGTTTATGTATGCTTTCTAACTTATTTCTTAGACAAAGTTGGGGGGGGGGGGGGGGTCTTATATGTTACTGGCATAATCCGAAATAACCTTACCAAAGCTTGATATCCTCCACGTTTCGATCTTTGAGGATCGCTACCAAGTGTTCCAGCAACAAAGTGAACAATTCTGCTTTATTTGTATTTCAATATTGTGAAGTTTGAACGTGAGATCTTTAGTGAGAAAACCACCAAAATACTTAATTTGACACGTCTTTCTAGATAAGTAGCGTCAACGACATGCGAACGAACTCTTTTATGTTTCCCGCGAGATTGGTATATAGTAGCATTTCTTAGGTTTCAGAATTAGCCACCAGGACTGACACCAGGCGGCTATGTGATCTAAATCTCCCTGCAGGATTTTCGTATCACGGCACCGTAATATTTCCCTGTAAACTAGAGTCATCAGCAAATAATTTAATTGCAGAGAATACGTAGGCTGCGTTGTAATTGATATGTGTGACTAGCAAGAGTCTGACAAAAGATCACTCTGGAAATTCAGGAGTTAAACCTATGTATTCGGACCTACAGTTGCCCCAATACATCACACTATTTTCATTCATGAAGATAGTGTTCACTCGCTTGGACGAGTTTGTCATCGATATGTAGGGCTTTCATCTATCAAGAGCTCGTGTCAATTAGTATCGAATGCTTTTGAGTCTAAAAGTAAGGCTTTAGTTTCTAATCTCTTTTCTAAAGGCGTATGTATAATCTAGAAAATAATAATGTAATATATATATATATATATATATATATACATATATATACACATATATATAGAAATAATATAGAAAACAAAGAGAGCCTTGATCAGCGACCATGACTTGCATAAGCGGGCAATGCACAATCGTGACACTGACTCACTTTGAGGATTTCATAATGAAACCCGATTTAAATCGTTCTAACAATGTCGTACGTGTTCCCTCTCATCTCATACCTGACTAGTAGGACATTCATCGAAAAAAAAAATTCACAGGGGTATCTCATTTCATAGTGTGTTGGCACTGCCATGGCATTAGCAGGTGTTGATGCCTTTACCGGAAGTGGAGTCACTTCCAGCCTGATGCTGTCACATCCCTCCACCCTATATGAATTCTCCAGGCCTGTGACGTCACTTCTCTCCAGCCAATAAAAATGCTCCGGTCACGTGACCTTATTTCCTTCCAGCCAATGGGAGAGTTTTATGACCGATGGCGCGTTTTGGTCATGTGGGACTTGTAATGCTGGCCCATTAACGCTCTTATTGCGTCTACATGATCTTTTAAGGTAAATTTTAAGGGAAATAATTTCAGCCATTGCGACGGCTGTGCAACAATAAATGGACATCGATGAGACGAACCAATCGCATCTCAGAGCTTTCCTGGTCAGATATGATTTTTCTTTGATAACTGGTTTAGGGAGGACTGCGCCTTTGTTCATGACGCCTGAGAAGGGTAAAATTGGAACGAAGGCTTCTTGTAGAAGGAAGGCGCACTTGGGCGTTGCAGACTGCTCCAGTTCTAGAATTCACGGTATTTTTTTATGCGCCACTGTTCTCCGAAGGCGCTGCGTACACGTCTCATATTTGTCATGGTCTGGAGACACGATCGTTCGCTTTGATTGATCGAGGATAACCTTCGTAGCTCTGTTCCTCCCTACGACCTGACAAAACCTTTTTTTCTGCAGATAGTTGCTAAGCCAATGAACAGCAACGATCTCTGCAGAGATCGAAAACTGCAGAGCTCGAGATGCGAGCGGCAGACGGATGCGATGTTTGCAATACAACAATACTGCACTGTGTACGATCGTTCATTCAATGGAAGGGGTAAATCTCAAATTTAAGTCTTCAAATCGAATTTGAACAATGCGCTGAAGAGTGGGTAACCAGACTGTATGTTTGTGCTTTTCATTAACATATTCACTTGAACACATCCGATTGATTCTCGGAATTGCATTGCGTACAGGGAGAGGTGAAAAGCTGTTTCGAAGAATGAAATTCGATTTGGCACCTTTTCTTGAGAAGAGCAGCCGTGTGAACGCTGTTTGACTAAAGGTATTGCATGAATGCTTTTCTGTCATCATCATCATCATCAACCTGACTACACCCACTGCAGGGCAAAGGCCTCTCCCATGTCTCTCCACTTAACCTTGTCCTTTGTCAGTTGCCGCCACCGTATCCCCGCAAACTTCTTAATCTCATCCGCCCACCTAACTTTCTGCCGTCCCCTGCTACGTTTGCTTTCTCTTGGAATCCACTCCGTTACCCTTAAGGACCAGCGGTTATCCTGCCTTCGCATTACATGGCCCTTTCTGTAGCCCACAGTTATTTCGTGTTGATGGGACAAAAAAAAAGAAAACAGGCAATTTTTCTTGCTATTACGCATAGCAGAAAAAGTATACTACGGCCTTAACGCCATTAATTCACGTAAAAAAGGATGTACTAAATAAATTAAAACATAAGAAACAAAAAAAAAACAGTGGATGATTTAGCATGGCTGGGCCAAATGAGAATTTGGTGCGTCAGCACTTCGCGTTTAACTTCGGTTGTGGTTCTAGGCTTGGCTTTCAAGGTCAAGCAGACTTGAGACAAAGACTTGGGAGCTCTGCGTGAACGGTACGACGCGATACCGTTACCGGGTTAATGCTCACACATACGGACATGGTCAGTCTTGACTTTACGTTCATAGATCGCTGGGAGTCCTCACGCCACTCCTGGCGCTGTGGTGCAGCTTCACTGCCCTGCGTAGACAGATACTGCCACCGGTGGGGTTTGTGCGGCTCAGGCCGCTTTACCCGAGCAATCTCTCGCGACCAACAATTAATTGAGCTGCCAACTGCCAGGGTGGGCGACTTGCGCCAAGTGGATGGACCGGACAAACCGACAACGGCGAAATCGGCGAATGGGTGCTCAATGCTGTGGATCCAAAAATCTTTATTGCGCCAAGGAGCATTATAACTTCCTGAAGTTTTCGGCCATGTACGTCGATTTTGCGTTCTCAATGATTATAAATAGCGTCAGGAAAAAGCGTTCGCAGACGCTTTCACCAACCAACTTAAGCTAATCTGAAATTGATAAATCCGTGCTAATAGTATGGGACATTGATTAATCGTCTTTGTTTTGGTTTAGTTTGTTTTATGGGGGTATAACGTACGGAGTTGATCGCACTTGTCTAGAGCGCCGGAGCGGTGTGCTGGGGAGCAAATGAAGTTAAATCTTATCGCGACTGCTTTGCTGGGGGTAAGGCGCAGATGCCTGTGTGGTGCACACGTCTATTAGGCTTCTCCGCAGCGCAAGTGTTATCAGTGAAAGTCAATGCCTTCTTTAGAATTTCGCATTATTTCCACCGGACGGCACCGCTCGAGCGCTCTAGACAAGCGTGATCGACTCGGTACGAAAGCGACTCAGGCTATGAGGGACGCCGTAGTGGAGGGCTCCGGAAATTTCGACCACCTGGGGTTCTTTGACGGGCGCTGACATCGCACTGTACATGGGCCTCTAGAACTTCATCTCCATCGTGCTATCGTTGTGTACGTGTTGTTAGTTATTGCTCAATACAAAACGCCCGTGTGATGATCGTTATCAGCATATTTTAAAGGCTCCTCTGGACCAGATTATTACAGAGCTTTCTACATCGGCGTTCGTGATTGCCCACGTGTCCTTCGAGACGTTAAACCCCACGATTTACAAGATTTTATTGCTCAATCCCGACCAAACGTGTTGAGAAAATGAGACACGTGGGTGCTTCCGCACAGCGATACGCCTGCATGCAAGTCGCTACTATAGGTACGCTTGCCCATGAACAACGCCTTCCTCAGCAGAAAAAGTTTTGTCATTTACTTTTATTCAGATAACTAAGTCATTAAAGTAGAAACGACAGACGCATTAAGAGAATGTAATGCACTGAAGACAGGTAAATTGTAGAAGTTATTTCGTTGTCGCTCTAATCAACTTTATACTCAATACGCAAATTTCGGATTTTTTTGTAGGATCATTGAAAATATACCTAAAACGTATCACACCAAGGAACTCTTTATCAAAAGCAGCATTCTCCCGACAGACAAAATATGTGATTTTTGTTGATGCCGTGCGACTAAATGTGAATTTACAACACAAAATGTTTTCTCCAGTGATTGACTAGCGTGCAAAAGCACAAGCAAGTCTACCATACTACAATTATTGGCGAATAATTTAAAACACATTGGAATATTTATCCTTAAGAAACACTACGATACAAATCAGCCCGATTGCTTAATAAACTGTATGAAAATAATAATGTTCTTGAACTCTTCACGTAGCGTGAACTAACGGAGTATCTTCTTTTTCTTAACTAACTCTAGATCTCGCTTTATTTTTGTTTTGCTTTCATAAAGAACCGTGTAACAGTGAGTAATGCTTTTGTTTGCCACATGTTTTCTTTCTATCTGCTATTCTGTAATTCGGCCTTAACACCGCGCAATCGTCTATTGCACCCGTATTCACTGTATTGCCTCATGTAAGCCCCTCTGTGGTCCCTAAATATTAAGGCCGGCGTAGTGCCTGTGGCGTAGTCAAGCAGTCAGAAGAAAGCTTTTACTATAGGCACCCTGCCATCATGTACTGCTTGGTGACGAAAAAAATTAAAATAATAACTATCATTGTGAAAGCAATACTACTCGCACTTTCAAGCCTTCGCGTGACCCGGCCGCTGTTACGTTTGACCTTTAGCGGAGTGAATATGGGCTACCAACTCGCTCCTTCAGACAGCCCGGCTGCAGTTACGCCGCGCACCTGCGGCGCTGCTGCCGCTGTGACGTCATACCAGCTGTAGATTATGTTTTCTTTCTCTCAGTATAAACAACATCTAAAACAAAATATAAAAAAAATTACCGAAGTTGCTTTGAGTCGTCGCGCAGCGGCGGCCGGTAGCCACGCGTGACCTGTAGACGCGGCGCACTGCGTTCCTTCAGTTGGAGGCGCTGCTTTTTTGCTTTCGCAACCTACCAGGCTTAACCAAAGCTAAGTCCCCGCCAATTTTTATTATTACAATTTCAGCATGCGGGAAAGACTTATCTGCCTGTATACGACGCATATTCCCATTAACCAGAGGCAGGTTCGTGCACACAATCACTGGGCCAGTACCTGGATGTGATATTTGCGCGCCATGGAATTCGGCAAGGGGGTCAAATGAAGGCGGGCCGCAGAATTCATCTAAAAAATAAGGGATTTCGCAAGGAAACGCGAATCCACCTAAGCGGCTTCTAGCGGGAAGTTTCATTCTCACGTTGTTTGGGCAAACATTTATTCGGAAAAACGGAATGCGGGTGTTTCAATGGGGCTTTTCTACTGCAGGGCTGCTTCAGCGCAAGGTTGGAACGCCAAATGCGAGCTGTTGATAGGGTATACACGGCCCCACTGCGTGGTCCACAAGGCTTCAGTGGCCCCCTGGCAACTTAAGCTCAAACCCTAAAAAAAAAGCCTACAACAAATATTGAGCTAACATAACGCAGTCAAGCTCCCGAACATAGCGGCTTGACATACGAATGCTGTTAGTGCGTCGTACCAAGTTACAGGAAGCAGAGGTAGATTTTGTCGCAACCGTGATGTGCTCAAATCGAAAGGAGAACTCCAATAAACGGTGCAAACGACCAGAGACAGTGAAAGTGCAGGGCATGAAGACGTCCGGACCCTTGCTGGCTCAGATCAAAATAATCGCAAAGAAACAACTCCACAATCAATAGTAAGGAGCAGATATCCTTCACGAAAATACCCGTACCTCAGCGATACTACTTGGCGCTGCCTTTTTGAGCAAACTCAGTTTCAAAGACGAATAAACCCTGAGAGATACAACGCTGGGCTTCGTCGAGGCGGCCACAGAGAGAGATCTCTTACTGAAACATGCGAAGAAGATTACGGTTGTTCGGAATGATATGAGCATTTTGTTGTCACATTGAACAAAGAAGGACGTGTTTGCTGTGGCGGTCGTGGTACAGAATCATGGCGCACAGATAATGCTATATCTATAAGCATCGGTGCTCAAGCGTAAGCGAGAAAAGAACATTTGTCGACATGAAAAAATTATGTTCAAATGTAGCCAAATCAGCCCACACAGAAATGGCGCTGCCAAAGCCCGGACGCCGGTGTACGTACTGCGCCCTTCGTTCGTTCATCTTCAGTTCTGAAGCACATGTCCCCCCTCCTTGCAGTTTACCATCATCCGTGAATGTAAATGATACCCGTACGAGACATGTAAGGCACGGAAACAGCTTACTCAAAAAAAAATAAAGAAAAAGAAGGTGCTAAGGCTAACCAGAAGAGATTTCTATAATAAGGCTGTATAGTTCCAGTTGGCTGGCGATTTCAAGAGAGGAAACAGTTTACTTGAGTGGGGACATAGTAGGGGACGCCAAGAAAAGGGCAGATGTTGACGCCTCCGACATTGTCTTCTTGCCTGTACAATTGAAGCCTTATGAACGTGAACTCCTTTAACGGATATCAGTTTGGTTGCGCTTGTAATATAAGAGGAGACTCTAGCCACAGTCAAGTGTTGAAAAAAACAAGAAATCTCTATTTGTCCGAACCAACACGGTCCCTTCTTCAGGGGTTGCTAAGAGGCCAGCAAGCACCATAGAGCACATCTCGAATCCTTTCCATAGTCACGTGACGGAGATTAGCAAAGTGGATGGTGTTTCTTTTGTAGGTGGTCCCTCTTTGGGATTTTAAACTCCCATAAACGTTTGGTAGGTGCTTATGTTTTGGATTCTCATCCTAAAGGGAAACAAACGGACAGCATCTACGAGATTCCTTGAGCAGTGCACCCCGTCCCGTACATTGGCGACATAAATTAGTTAGGCGAAAGACCCAAACAACCCCAAAAACGATGTACGGACGAAGAATGCCGAAAGTAGTGCTCTTGCCGAACACTGCGACCGTTTCGAACAGAAAATCGCCTTCGAAAGAGCGAGTGGGTTTGGCGTTGAACGTTATCTGATTAAGAGGCTCCGCTCTTAGCCGTGGCACACAGACCACACAGAAGGGAACATCAACAGGTTTCCTTGATCTAAACAGTTCGATTACGTAAGTGTAATTCGTTACATGACCACTGAGGGGAAGCGAGATCTGTACTCTGCAGCGGGCTGGCTATATAGTCACCCCTGAAGAAGGACCGAGTTGGTCCCGTAACATTGGGATTTCTTTGTTCACCTTTGTAAAGAAGTACGTGATTTAATCCAGCGTTTCAAACATGAAACTGAAGATGCGCCGCTCCTAACAGAACCGAGAGAAGTAATCGACTTTGTTAGGGCTTTCATGTTGCGAAACACAAGTAAATGTACAAAAGATATCGCACCTCAATTTGGCAAATGCTCAGGTGTTTTTTTGTTTAAAGCGACAAAGCTCTACCCGAGCACGTGCGAAGCGTTCCATATCAACATAGATAATGGCGAATCTCGGACCTCTAATAGAGCCAAATGAAACGACTGTTAGCGCTGTGGAAGTCATTCTGTCTCCACGCGCTAGATTTGACATTTTTTTTGTTAGAAAAGGGAGCGGCGCAGCCACTTCGGAAACGGAGCTTGGTGTGTGCCTGTCGCATTATAGGAAAACGCGTTATCATTATCCGCGGTAATGAAGTCTCCATATCGAAACTTCGCTGTCCATTGTAAACGTCTGACTAAAACCACTGCGCAAATGGGATGTATGAGAAGAGCGCTGAGCTCACATTGTAATCGTTGAGAATCTAAAGTGAAGTTATGCCTGAACGGAAGAGACTTAATCAGTTTTGATGAATTTAGTTCGAATGTGTTTAAGAGACTTAATTAGTTTTGATTATTTTATTTCGACGTTGTTTAATAAACAAAAAATTGCTTTCATCACCGTTCTGATAGAATAGATCAAGACTTGAAGTGCTGGTAAATGAACCCTCTGTCGTGTCACACAGCTAAGGTAAAAAGTAGTTTGGCATTAAAGCCAGTGGTTGTTGAGGCGTCGGCTTAGCTAGACATACAAGGCCATGAAGAGAACCGTACAGTTCGAAAATGAGCTGTTTTTGAAAAAGAAACGGATTAATGTTTTGATTCTGTGCACAGCATCCCAGAAAATTCTTAGTAGCCGTGAATAAACTTCGCTCCTGATGATATTGCCCTAAATATAAAAATAATGAAGATAACTGATATTGCGGTAAACGTGCAGTGGTTTCTCGATCGTTGCAAATATGGCTACGCGTTCATGCTGGTTGAATAGATAATTTGCTCCTCGCATGTTGAGCATGGCTTCAGTCAAGAAAATGTCTTAATTAATTAATTTCCTATAAATTTCTTACTAATCAAAAAACATAATGCTTACTTATATCTTTAGTATTTCAGTTGCATCCCGTTCGGAAATGAAAAATGTTCGCTTTTGTCCTCCACAAAATCTCAGCAGAGAAATTTTGCTTACTGGTAAGCGCAGTGTGTGTGTTAAAAACTGAAAAAATGTAGTAATTACTTCTCGTCGATAGGGTGCTCAGCTGCTGATCCGAAAGACACGAGTTTGATCCCGGTCGTGGCGGTGACATTTCAATGGAGGAGAAATGCTAAAGGCCCGTGTACTGTGCGATGTCAGTCCATGTTCAAGAACCCCAGGTGGTCGAAACTATCCAGAGCCCTCCACTGCGGCAATAAATTGCTAAATTGGTTTTAGAGGAAAGGAAATGGCGCAGTGTCTGTCTAACATATCTCGGCGGACACCTGAAGCGCACCGTAAGGGAAGGGAGGAAGGTAGGAATGAAAGAAGAAAGAGAGAAAGAGGTGCCGTAGTGGAGGTCTCCCAAATAATTTCGACCACATGGATCTTTAACGTGCACTGACATCGCACAGCACACGGGCGCCTCTTGCGTTTCGCCTCCATCGAAACGCGGCCGCCTTGGTCGGGTTCGAACCCGGGTACTCCGGCTCGGTCCTCATATCCCGAGTCGTTTTGGGACGTTAAACCCCAATAAACCAACCAGATCTCAGCAGAGAATAGACAGCAGGTCACTCATAGTGGGGTTTAAAATTCAAACCAACCGGCTCTATCGCGTGGGCAAGCATAAAAGACAGAAGTTTAGTTCTTATATGGCAAAAAACAAACAAAACGCATAAAATTTATTTCCTTTATTTAATAGGGGAAGACGGAAAATGCTCTGAAACGAGGAAAGAGGAAAATAAAAAAAAGGTAGTGATTACGACGAGCGGGAGAGACCCCAGGCTAGAGTAAACAGACGCTTCTAACTTCCAGTGACGAATTGCGTGGCGCTACGTCCCGAAGCTGCCAGCTCCCGAAACTCTAATGTTCGCTCCTCCCATCCTTGTCGTCGAGAAAGGAAGGTGAAGAATTACCGCCAGGGAAGCAGCAACCTGTGGAGCTTGAGGAAAAAAAAAATATACACTGCATACAAATCTCGAAAGGAATGCTTCAGTAAGTCGATGGATTCTCGTAAATGCGCGGCCTGTCTTCGTGTGTGCGCCCCAATCTTCCGCACCTAGCACAGCGAAGAGAGACCGAGCGCAACCCCCTTCTCCGCCCCGAGCTGCTTCGATAACGGCGTATTCGCGAGAGGCGTACATTTTACTTGTTTTTGCACTCAATAAGCCCGATCCCAGGGTAGTTTGTGCGGAGCATCGATCAGCTCAGAAAGCACGCTTTGCTTGTAAATTTTTCATGGCGTACTGTTTGCAGTTTTACCTTGTTCAGGTTGTTAGGGTTGTGCTTTGTTACCCCTGCTACAATTTGTCTTGTTGCGGCTGTGATGTTGGCTTTGCCTTCGAAGCTCCTATAAGATGGATTGAGGGCGAATGGGATGACAGAGGGCTGGTTCAGAAAATGAGGCCAATGAACTTTGGACGGGTAACCAGTGAGCTGTCAGAGAGAAAACTGGAGTAAAGTGTATGCCATCTTGTTATAAAGCAGCGTGACAACTTGGAAGAAGTACCAACTGCGCGCCAGTAGATATTAGTGAGATCTTGAACTTTGCCTTTAACAACAATAAGACGTTTACTGGCGCCATAATGCTAACATTACAAACGGCAATTTTACATTTTTCTGAGGTTTGGTTAATGGAACAGCAGCAATGAGTGTAAAGGTATGAAGAAATCGTACTTCAGCGGCGAAGCCTAGAATTGCAGGTTCGTTTGTAAAGACCATGTTGCACCTTGTCGAAGGAAGGCTACCTTTCGGTTTATGGCAGGTTGCCAGATACGTATGCATGTTCATGAACTGTTAAGGGTTGCTTCAATATGAGGTAAGAGGTGAGCTCCGACCAAAAGTGGATTGAACTTTGAGGGAACCAAATTATTTGTTTTATTTTTAGGACGACATTCCGTAAAAGAAAAGAAAACAAAAAAGAACTCTCCGATGTGGTAGCCTTCTGGGTAAAAAGTGAGCTAACGTCTTTTCCGCACATACGACATACTTGTTTAGTATAAGGCCAAGACTTAAGTCTAAAAGAAAATGCGCAAGACGGGCTTGTTACCGTTATAAAAACAATTAAACGCGTTACAACGATGTGGACTATGACGTGTTCTTCCTTTTTTTCTGTTTTCCTCTGCATTGCGCTAAATAAGATGAATGGACATATGTAATGCCTGAAGGAATGACGGAACAAATTCCCAAGACAAAAATCTCTGCCTCTCCCGTAAACGAGAGTAGAGTAAGCATGAAATGTTTACGGGCCTAATGTCATCTCGGTGGACACCCGAACCGCACCGTACAGGAAGGGAGGAACGCCACCACCCGTTCAGCGCAATGCCTTGCCATTTGAACGCAAGGTTTTTTGAGGAAAGAAAATGGCGCACTAATTCTCTGCCATCTCGGTGGACACCCGAACCGCACCGTAAAGGAAGGGAGGAACGCCACCACCCGTTCGGCGCGATGCCTTGCCCTTTGAACGCAGCGCTTCTCCCCCGGATCACGTATGACAACGAAGTGTAACGTGGCATTTATGTGCTTTTTGCACGCGTTATTAGAAATCGGAAATTATAATTACGTGCATTATCAAACCCACATCTCCACTGATATCTTGATAAACATTGAGAAGGCACTGGCAGCAGTTATTTTTTGTCTCATTTGGAGACCAACCGGCGCTTGCATGCCGGTCGCGTAGGAGGGCTTAGAGAGTCTCGTTAAATCTCAAGTCTCGTACGGTGCCCGGATGTTCTCGTTTCAGAGCACGGATGAGTGGAATTCAGTGCCCGGATGATGGCTCTCGGTCTCGGCGTGACGTCACTACACTGCCGACAACGGGAGCTAAAAGCATTTCATGCTTAATAAAGGCATGCCTAAGAGTAGGAACGAACAAGACAGGACGGTGCTGCGCTTCGAACTCATTTTATTGGAAAACATTCGAGGCTTAAATAGATTCAGTCCTCGTGAAGAAGAACCTAATCAGAGTTCTCCAAAACAGCCGCCCTGCCGCGGTGGCTCAGTGGTTACGGCGCTCGGCTTCTGACCCGAAAGACGCGGGGTCGATCCCGGCCGCGGCGGCCGAATTGCGATGGAGGCGAAATTCTAGAGGCCCGTGTACTGTGCGTTGCCAGTGTACGTTAAAGAACCCCAGGAGGTCGAAATTTCCGGAGCCCTTCACTACGGCGTCTCTCATAGCCTGAGTCGCTTTGGGACGTTAAACCCTAATAAACCAAACCAAACCAAACCAAAACAGCTATTGCATTCTCACGCAACGATACTGAAGGCGTGCTGATGAAATTGTCACCAGCCTTCAGGATAAAGAAAGGTTTTATGTCCAACAATGCACAGGACAATGCACAGGACAGGACAACAATGCAACAATGCACCCTTTTCTAGGTTGAAAATTTCTAGCGCCCTTTGGTTAAAATGATGCCTTATTTAGCCAATGTATTCTTTTTACAAGGGGAATACTATAGACGACCTTTGTAACGCATATGAGCAGTGAGCATTTGTAACACAGTGAGTAGTGAGCCAGTGAGCAGTGGTGCTTCTTCTTTAGAAATGTCGAAACTCTTCTCCTAGCAGACCAAGGTCTTCATTGGGCGACGTGCAGGGTGTTTTTTTGTGCCATCAGAAGAAACCGTTAAGTTTTCTCGCCCTCAGCTTTTTTCTTTTTCAATGAAAACCTCCCGATCCGGAGTTCCAAAGGTCTGACATCTCGCCCGGTCACTAGACACCCCCTGGGTTCATTCTGGCAACGGGCCCAGCACAAGAATTGTGACGTGATGGATGAAACTGTGCTGAATGAGCTTTTAAAAAAGCACAGCCTGTAATATGGCTATCTTAAAGCAATTAACCACAAAGGAATACTTCCCAAGACAGGTAATCAAGAGTCCTCCTTATGAACGCCTGTAACGAGCGAAAGTCATGTGACAAATTTACCTTGCTGCAGGACAGCGCTGATTACGAATTAAGCACGAGGCCCTAATTAGTGCGAGCTTCTTTGCATTTTTTCTTGCACAAGAAAACAAAACAAGGATCGCATTTCGCTTGGCGGCGACTGTGGAAGAGGCGCACGTGCCTTTTTGTCCATAGAATGAGCTCCTAATTATTTCCGGGCCTGATTACTCACGCGGAAATGTTTTCCCAGCGCCCACTCATCAATCAGCAAGAATTTCTTACCACGAGGAACAAATATTGTTTTGGTTCCGAGGGAATCACCGCGAGAAATTTTTAGGAATGCACTACGAAAATACGTTTCCTCATCTGGACGAAGTGTACTCTGAGTCAACACGACGTTTGATTTTCGGTTTCCGCGAGAGAGCGTGATTGCTGTCGCATCCAGCGCTAACAAAACCACAAGGACTGCTACTGCGGTGCCTGCAGCGGGTACCAGTCAACATGTTTTACAGGCGTACCTTATATTTATTTGAGTCCCCATTGGACAAGCGAGCGTGTAAACATTGGATTAGTAGTTGTAAGCTTTAAAGTGTGGAAAGCAGGGATTTTCTCTGGGATACCAGGGAGGAATTCCTCAGGGATGCCGTGAAAAGAGATTTGCTTTGCGAGGATGCATAGGTAAAGCTGGCCGAACAAAAAAAATTAAAGCCTGCATGAAATACCGTTTATCGCAACACCTGTTTACTTCGGAGATCTTCCGCTCTCATCGGGATTTTCCAGCCTGGGTACTGGCGGGTAAGTTTGAAGACCCCGCGTAAAACTTATGATACTTAAAATTCTATGCCCAGTTAATCGTATCACTTTGCTTTGTCTAATCTTTCTCCTTATCATAACTGCTTAATCAGGCGCCTTTTGCAACACTACAGACATTCCCGCGAGGCAGTTTCAACCAGTTATATCCGTCATTACTTGCTGCGTTGGCCTGAGTTGCGCACTTCTTGCAACATTACAATTCACCTAACAACCAATGGACTCGTATGACTGCACCCATTAGACCACAGCGTAGAGGGGTACCAGCGGAAAGGCATAGAATAAGCTTTACATTAGCGACGTAGTCCCACTAGATATAGCCTAAGCGTTCATCAAGGTAGTTGCAAGGTGGCTGACGTCAATGAACACACGTTGGCTCAGCAGGGGCGTTCTATTAATACCGGCCAGGACGAATGCTAACGAGGAGACACACCTAATTCGAAAACCTTGCGCCATAAACTCTTGCCGAGCAGAATTTGCAAACTTAAGCCAACTTGTGTGCGCTTACAGGAGCCGCGTTGCTGGCCCAGCGAATCGTAGCGGGTAATTTTGACTGAGTGATGAGTTGGAAGGTCAAGGTAATTACATCCCGATATCTAACTATGACTTGAAGTCCTAGGCAGGCGATTAGGAGAAGCCGCGAGCGCGGCATTTATCAGACACCACCGTAACGTGCGAAGTTCTTCAATATAAACTGTGACGCATGGTTTCGGGGTTTCCAACTGAGTCGATCAGCTAGCCTACCCTCTGAATATTTCTCAAAACCAAACTAAGGCCTGGTAAAAAACCGTACTGAACTTTCAAGTTACATTTTGCCATGAAGTTTATGCTTTGGTACTTTGGACCTGAATGCTTTCAACCAACCGCGATTAACCAGGAAATAACAGCAAAATTCGTTCAAAACCTTCCAGGCTAATGAGGGCCACGCCGGATGCCCTACTGCAAGAAATACACAGGATATTTTTTTAGGCAGTAAGTATACCGTTTCATTGTGCTTTTCTTACAGTGCTTTCCACAGTGGTCCATGTGCGGTATTCTTCATCGTACTATGCTTATAAATTCATAGGCAGTTCTTTGCTAGCTATGTGATCCCTGACATGTACTAATGAGTTGGGCTGCCACTGAAGCCCATGTATTGCATCTTTAGCTTGACAAAGAGCGTTGATCCTTTTGAGGACTTTAAGGGCCTGCAGAACTGTATATCCGTGTACAAAATAAATGCAGGTGCAGAGCAAGGGTAGATTCATCTTTGCACATGTTCATGAGCGCGCCTGTGAGCGCAGGCGCAGAGAATGAGCGAACATCGGGAGACCATGCATAGGAATGTCTACATTTAAGCGCAGAATGGATTTCATATGGAATAAAAATGCCGGCGAACAGCGGCTTCGGGGTAAGGAAAAAAACTCCACTGGTGAAGAGGTGAGTCGAGAAGCAATCACTACGCAGTCCTGCTTCATCTAAAAAAGTTGCAAGCATGTGGGTTAGAAATAATAGTGCTTTTTTTTTCTGCTGAAAAACGCAATATATTCACAGACGCTACCCGCGGTGATGATTCCTTGCACCTGATGAGCCGCCTTATTTTTTTGCCAGCAAGACTTGCTAAGACACAGTTCAGTGTGCCGCTTCAGCAGTGCCATTATAAGCTGTTAGTTATGAAATGCTTATAGCTTATAGTTAGCTTACAGTTAAAGCTTATAGTTATAAAATGCCGATGCTTCGCAACATTGGAAATCAGAAGTGATTTTGCTACACGTAGCTACTTGCAAAGGCCAAAAGGAAGGCTCAAACAGAATTAAACGCAACGAAACAGCACTCTACATCCATTATTTGGCTGAGCACAGAGAATAATTGTGGTGTACTATTGATTGTGCCGAAGCATCTGTGATCACGAAAGTGGGAAACTTATAAACGCGCCTTCTCTAAAAATCACTGCACATGTTAAATACTAAGGATGGTCGTAACAGATGGTGTTGAAATATTCCGAAAAATTACTCACTAACTGCGCAATATCACCTCTATATGAGCCATCGCCATTTTATTCAGCGCACATAAGAGACTTTAGGTCGGAAGTGCGCAATATGACTATTGGTAAAGAGTGCGCATGCGCAGAGCGCTACGTGTCCAGCAGCGGATTACTGGCGTGCTCAGCTGAAACCATAGCGTACGAATCACTACGGGCACGCCGTGAACTGCGTTGACATGGCATCGTGCTGCTCGCACCTTTCGGACCAAATACAGCATCGCCAATGCATGCTGCGACGCGGTAGCTTGCTCTTGAAGCCGGAATTAGGTTTTAATTCGCATACCCACACACATACGTGAAAGTAAATGTTAATAGTATTGATTTTTTTTCACATAATTTGGTGATTTGAGTGCTTTTAACCGCAACTATCTTCGGTGTACATCGTCGCCAGAGCAAAGACATGGGGCGAATCAGTTTATTTTTTCATTTATTTCAAGATACCCCTAAAGGCCCTCTTCACGTGCTTTCTTTCTGATCTTACTTTCTTCAATATTTTTATACTTTTCCTCCTTACGAAAACGTAGGTGCTACTTAATAAAATCATCTTAGGTGTCAATAATGACATATAGAGTTTTTTGAGCCCAGCGCGAAAAAGTGATTTATTGTTGCCAGATCGCGGTTAGTGTATGCGACCACCTAAGGCACGCGAAGGCATGGCCCTGTTAACATTGCGCTCGATGTAGTGAATGCTGTGTACCCACCTCCCCTCCCTGTCCCCCCCCCCCCCCCACACACACACACAAAAAGAAAGCTGCGTACACCTTACAAGAAGTGTCTACTGCGATACCCATAAGGGCCCGAAAACGCCGTATTTTCTTTCATTATTGAAATCATGGGAAGTGTACATCCCTGCAATGTTCACCCTTTGCCAGATGCCAGAAGGTATTTTGTTGAGCACTAAGTAAGGTCGCTAGATATTTTAGAGTGACAACTATATAACAGAGCACTGTTCAGTAAATGAGACCCAGCAAGGCAAGGGCAAATTCCGGATGAATCCTCCTGGAAAAAATATGCTTTCAGCGAGGTGCACAACGTCATAGCAACGCTGAAGATTTCTGGATTGAATAACCTCTGCTTACCCAAATGTGCGCACTATCCTCTTATTGATTTTGAGCGCAGCCGGTCGCTTAAGGATTAAAAACGCGCACATCAGCAGAGAACGAAAGCAGCGCTAAACTGCGCTCCGGCTCCTATCTATTCCGAGAGCTTTGGCTTATGCAAGATCTTATGTACACTCATGAACGAAAGTTCGCAGGATACGGCTTCGCGAAAAAAAAAATTAATTTTGCGCGCCTTGGCAATATAGACCAATGAAAATCAAGTAAGCAGGAAGACAAACGCATACTTCGTCCTCTGAAAGGCTGTCCGCTGAGGAAAAGCAGAAGTATTTTTCAACGAATTTCTATCGCGCAAACTTTCGTCCAAGAGCGTACTCTTGTGGGATTGCCATAACTAGAACGTTGGAGCGCTGCACGGCATTATCTAGGTCATTTGAGCGGCAGATGAACATAGGACCGCATTTGTGATTTTTTTATGCATTTCGTGAGCTAGCACTAAATGGAGAGCTCTCAATGGCACCTGCCAGATTCATTCATAGCAGCCTATTAGTGAACCACGTGAGCCACATGAACCAGGGTACAACAATCTGTGCGAACTAACAACGTAAAGGACCAGCGATTCGCCTCTAAACGAAGTAACAGACAAGAACCAAGACGAAGGCGGGACACACGATGGCGCTGACTTTCAACTGTTTAAAAGAGTGACGGTCGCGAAATATATGCAGAACGTAGCTAAAAATAGAAGGATATTGCAACGCATACTAGCCGCGCGAACGCTGTCACACCTGCATCACATATGACGACCACAACAGCGCGTGTTAGATCCCACTGCCGAGATTTCTAATGTCTATTCTTATATGACCAACCCATTGCGGTAAACAAGCAGATAGATAAGTTATGATTGGAGATTACTGAGGCCCATGAATATATAAAACTTATTATTGACACAGTAAGCAGTCGATCCATCGTTGGCAGTGTCAGAAAAGGAAGTGCTTTTCTTTAATATGCACGAGTAGATAGTCGAGCGGCTATAGTGAGTTACTGTCGCGGTTCATTTTCTTTCGAAATTAATCTGTTTTCTAAACAGATTTCTTAAGCATTGTACATTAAGCATCACTTGAAAGTCTGCGAAATCGCGTGCATCGTCTTCCCTTCGCTCTCATGTGCAGCGCTGTTTTCATTTTCACATGACATGCTGATCCAATTAGCCCAATAATTTCTGTGTCTCAAAAGGCTATTCAACCAACCTTTGTACTGTCGGCCTTTTCTGGGAGACAGGCATCGAGCTAACCGTGGCCCCCATTTATAGCACGCTGTATTAGCGGGCTTTGCCCAGGAAAGGGTACCGGAGGATATTCGTCGTAGTCCTGGATAATGCTCATGACTTCTTTTCCTTGTCCGGGACTTTTTGCAATGATTTCAGGTGAGTACCTGCACCTTAAATGCGGGGAAACCAACAGTAACAATAGTAAGCAAAGAAACAAAAGTTCATTAACACCATTTGATACTTCAGTGTTGTGTACGCGTTCAAAAAGAAGATTTTTTTTTTGCACTTACGCACGCAAGCCCACTTGCCGGAACTTTTCTTCGAACACCGATGAACTATTAGAGTGCATAATGCTGATGTTGTGAGGCAGTTCTCATTTGAACATCGCCACCTCTTTGGTTGCTTTTCCTCTCCTTCCACCCCTCATTGTTTCCGCCCATTTAGCTCCTCTCAGAAGTGCCAAAGCGGTTCACACTTCATAAACAACAACGTGACAACCTTCATCGAGTGCTGGTGGGGCAGGACGTATATTGTTACAATCCGCACAATCGCCATCGTCTTCATCATATATCCCACTGAATATCTGAGCGCTTTCTTTCTTTTCCGACTATCATAGAGCTCGCCACCAGCAGAACCAGTTGGTCGGCGACTGGGTTCCCGCAGGAAAATGGATTTTATTATTTCTCTATCTTGTCGGATCCTGGTTATCTGACTGAGGGTGACTAGTCATGTTTGGAAAATGCGGAGTGGAATACACGAGACCTCGCAAAAGCTTGCCCGAATGCTGGGCCAGGATAAAATAAAGCCTTGTTCAATTTTCTGTGCTTCATTTTTCTTAACGTCGAAGGCGGCGCCACCATCATTGGCGCCTATGGTCAAAGCAAATCAATGTCCCCCCTTTCGCCGTTATTGGATAGCAGCATAGCAGACAAAAGAGGCAAATAAAAGCAAAGTAGACGAATCCTTACGGTACACTTCCCTAGTCTACGTCACTTACAAACACTCCATGCTTCTTATGAGTAAGCACAAGGGGAAGGACATAACTGAATGTGTGCAGCGAGCGTCTTGACCACTACAAAAGCGTGCGAACAATATGAACGCTTGCTCTTGAGTAGGTTGCCTGAATTGCCCAGACAGACACCTGTTCTGCGCACTGCTCTATTCCGCAGCAATTCGAGACTGACCGACGCGGATTTCTCTTTCAAAGGGCTCCCTTCTTTCTTTCTTAGAAGTCCCCTGGCTGCTCGGACACAGCCTGAGATTTACGCAAAGAAAGGGGGAAAAATTTCTTAAGGACAAAGGAAAGAGTGTTAACTCTGGCGGCAGGTCAGAAATTCGGCTCGACAGCGGCCATTTCAGACGACTCATTTGCGTACTGCTCATTTGAAAGAGGGGGGGGGGGGGATAAAAAAAGAATGTTTCTTTTGTCCTTCACGCCTAAAACCTTCCGTGAGCCTTACTACTGCACACGTGGACCCCGCAGCTATAATGTTGGTTAGGTCTCAGTAATAGCTTTTTTGCTCACCTTTCACCCATGTCTCCTTACAATTATTCGTCCTTACAGAAGTTGGGGACTAATTTGAATGCCGTTGCCTGACTGAAAAAAAAAAAACTGTAAAAGAACCGACATTATCGACTGGTTACGAGTATTGTTATCAGGGACCTATCGTGTTCGGCAGTCTTTCGTCTGCACCGCCCACTTTTCTTATCAATTATATCCGGCTTAACTAGAAAACTTCCTCTGTCCTTGTACGGATAAAGGAGGCGGTGAAAGTGCTTTCTTAACGAATCCTATCGCCTCTAACTTCTCCCGCATTCGACCTATTCGCTCCCCATTTGGCTTTTTATTAAGCCCGTCTGGGTATGCTCTTTCTTGTTGGCTGCGGTAGAGAGAGACTAATGATAGAAATTGATCTTCGCACCCGAGGTCATCGAGCCAATACTTGATTAAACAAGCGTCATATATTGCCGCGTCTACAACAATAGCCGCTCGGCGGCTGTTCGGCACGCAGCTCGTGCGCCACGCGGTTCGCTGCTGAAGAAGACGAAGCTCGACGTTCCATCCTGGCCGTCTCGGTGTGCGCTGGCATCATCTCGGTGTTGGCGTTCCTCTGCCGTCTGGACGCGGCGCTACCTGTACCAACTGCTACGTGACACTGGTGGAGGTGCGGGCTCGACGTCCCATGTCCAACACCTCTTCAGACAGCCGCTCATCGAGTCCCGACCAGCTACCCCTTGTCTGCACGCCCGTTCACCGCAGCAGCCGCCGCCTCCTGGGACTGGTCCCAGAGTTTGGTCTCCTCCCAAAAGAGGCACGCACTCATCGACCTGGTGAGCATACCACCATGGCTCAGGCTAGCGCTTCACACTTGACGCTCCAGCAACCCCGCGTGCCAGCCAGCTTCCATGGCGTCACTTTCGAAGACGTTGAAGACTGGCTTGACCAGTTTGAGCGGGTTGCCGATTTCAACCAATGGAGCCCTGCGCAGAAGCTGCGGAACGTGTATTTCGCCCTCGAAGACGGAGCCAAGATTTGGTTCGAGAACAGGGAGGCCGATCTCCAAAGCTGGGATACCTTCCGCCAGCAGGTCCGGGACACCTTTGCTAGCACGGACCGCCGGGATCGTGCGCGGCGCCTCCTGGACGCTCGCGTCCAAAAGCCTAATGAGACCGTTGCCATGTTCGCCGAGGACGTGACCTGTCTTTGTCGGCGCGCTGACCCAGATATGGCGGAATCCGCGAAGCTCCGCCACCTGATGCAAGGTGTGAAGGACCAACTCTTCGCTGGTTTGGTCCGGAATCCCCCGCAGACGGTAGCCGACTTCATCAAAGAGGCGACCGCCATTGAGCGGGCCTTGCATCAACGCTGCCGCCGAAATGACTCCTTGTGCGGTGAGCCAAGCGCCAGTGCGGCTTCTTTGAGCGTGTCCAGCGACAATGCGTCGCTGCGCGAGCTCATACGCGCTGTGGTCCGTGAAGAGCTGCAGAAACTGACCCTTGCCTCGTCTGACCCGACGGCTGCGGCTCTTACCGAGGTTGTGTGCGACGAGATTCGTCAAGCATTTTCACCGCCTCCTCCAGTCATGCCGGAGCCACGCCCCATGAGCTACGCCGCGGCTCTCCGTTCCGAGTTGCCACCTGTGCAACGCTTGCCGTACCACCCGCCGCCGCCAACCGCTCCGCCACCGTCATTCTACCAGCAGCCTCAGCGAGGACCTGCCATGCGTCCACCGGCCCGGAAGGCGGCTGTTTGGCGCACTTCTGATCAGCAGCCGCTCTGTTACCATTGCGGGGAAGCCGGCCACCTGTATCGCCGTTGCCCATACCGTGAAATCGGCCTCCGGGGTTTCCCACGTGACGCTCCTTGTCCCCGTTTCGGTGAGCGACCCCACGAAATAGAGGAGTACCTTGCTGCCCATGACACCACATCTAACCGCCGACCCCGATCTCCGTCTCCCGCACGCGTCACATCGCCCAGCCGCCAGGCTTTCTCAGATGGACTGCGGGGCCGGTCTCCAAGCCCGCGCCGGGGAAACTGAAAGCGGCGACCTCAGGGGGGAAGGTTGCTGACAGCGGATATAACGAAGACCCCCGAACGCCGCCGGAGCGCGATGCCGAGATCCCGATGCCGCCGCAGCACGATTCTGTAAACCCGAGTTTCCCTGACACCGATGCAGTTAGCGCCGACCTCCGCATTCACGTTGACGGGCACCCAGTGACTGCTTTGGTCGATACAGGCGCGGACTTTTCGATCATAAGCAAGCACCTCGCGGATCGTCTCAGCAAGGTAAAGACAGCCTGGGATGGACCTCAAATTCGTACTGCTGGGGGTCACCTCATGACGCCTGTCGGAAGATGCACTGCTCGAGTCACCATTGCCAATTCTGCTTTTGTTGGCACTTTTGTTGTTCTGCCGCACTGCTGCAAAGACCTGATCCTCGGAATGGACTTCTTGCGTGAGCATGGTGCCATCATAAACCTTCCTGATCGTCTGGTAACATTTTCGACCCCTGGAACGATTCCAGCCGACACCGAACCACGCAGAGTGGCCCTGCGCATAATCGACGCCGATGTGACCGTCCCTCCGCGATCCTGTGCCCTCGTTACCGTCATTTGTGACGACCTGTGCAGTGCTGACGGCGTAGCAGAACAGAACACTGCGCTTGTACTCTCTCATGGGGTCTGCGTCGCCAGAGGTATCGTCACGCTACGGAACGGCCTGGCAGATGTCCTTCTAACGAATTTCGGGACCGAACGGCAACACATCGCCAAGGGCACTGCGGTCGCATACTTCGAGGGCATCGCCGAAATTAACGACTGCCTTGCCCTCCAGAGCGAAACGTCCAATTCTTGCACACCTCAGCTGATCCTCGACGTGAACCCAGGCTTACCCCCAGCCGATAGGGAGAGCCTAGTCGGCCTACTGCATCAGTTCCAAGACTGTTTCTCGTCTACGTCGGCAGTCAAACAGACGCCTCTCGCTAAGCACCGCATCATTACGGACTGCAGTACCCGACCAATTCGGCAAAACCCATACCGTGTCTCACTGCGGGAGCGTGAAGCCATAGCTGAACAAGTCAAAGAGATGCTGCAGGATGGTGTTATTCAGCCGTCGAGGAGCCCGTGGGCTTCGCCTGTGGTTTTGGTTAAGAAGAAGGATGGTAGTCTGCGATTTTGCGTTGACTACCGGAAGCTTAACCAGGTTACCAAGAAAGACGTTTACCCTTTACCACGCATTGACGACTCTCTTGACCGGTTGCGGCACGCGCGCTACTTTTCTTCGCTGCACTTAAAAAGTGGTTACTGGCAGATCGAAGTTGACGAGCGGGATCGCGAGAAGACAGCGTTCGTGACGCCGGATGGCCTTTATGAGTTCAAGGTCCTTCCTTTCGGTTTGTGTTCAGCTCCAGCAACATTTCAGAGAATGATGGACGCTGTTTTGTCGGGCCTGAAATGGCAGACGTGCTTGGTATACCTGGACGACGTTGTTGTATTTTCGCCAACGTTCGAAGAACACCTCCAGCGCCTCTTGACCGTGCTACAGGCTATACGATCTGCCGGCCTGACGTTGAAGCCCGAGAAATGCCACTTTGGTTATGAGGAGCTCCTTTTCCTGGGCCATGTCGTCAGCCATCGTGGAGTCCGGCCGGATCCTGCTAAAACAGCTGCCGTCGCCAACTTTCCCACTCCTTCGGACAAGAAAACGGTCCGGCGTTTTTTGGGCCTTTGCGCGTATTACCGGCGGTTCATTGCCAACTTTTCCCGACTTGCTGCACCGTTGACGCATCTTACAAGAGAGGACGTCCCATTCACGTGGACAGAACAGCAGCAGCAGGCATTTGATGAATTACGGCGACGCTTGCAAACCACGCCTGTCCTTGGTCATTTCGATTCTCGTGCGGAGACTCTCGTCCACACAGATGCCAGCAACGTGGGTCTCGGTGCTGTACTCGTCCAGTGGCAGGACGGCGCTGAGCGCGTAATAGCATACGCGAGCCGCACTCTGTCTCGTGCCGAATCTAATTATTCCACGACCGAAAAAGAATGCCTTGCCGTGGTATGGGCTGTGACAAAATTTCGACCTTACCTGTACGGCCGACATTTTCAAGTTGTAACCGACCACCACTCTCTCTGCTGGTTGACGAACTTACGGGATCCCTCTGGCCGCCTTGCGCGTTGGAGCTTACGCCTTCAGGAGTTCGACATGTCCATCGTCTATAAATCAGGGCGCCAGCACAACGATGCCGACTGCTTGTCCAGATATCCAGTCGAGGCTGCGCGCGACGACGACGAACCGGACTTTCCTCTCATCGCAGCCGTAGACGCAGCGACTATTTCCAGTCAGCAACGTGAGGACCCGGCGCTGAAACCTCTCATCGCCTTCCTGGAAGCACGTACCGAGGAGGTTCCCCAGCCCTTCGCAAGAACGCAGTCCTCCTTTTGTCTGCGCAACAACGTGCTATACAAAGCCAACTTTTCTCCAACCGGAAGCGACTACCTCCTCGTCGTTCCAGCGAATCTCCGTGAAGAAATCTTGCAGGCGTGTCACGACGAGCCCACCGCAGGTCACCTCGCCTACGCCCGCACTCTGGCTCGGATCAAAAAGAGCTATTACTGGCCTAAGCTTGCGGCGACTGTACGACACTATGTGCGCACGTGCCGTAATTGTCAACGACGAAAAACACCCCCTGTCAAGCCAGCTGGACTTTTACATCCCGTTCAAGTGCCCAGACTCCCGTTTGAGCAAGTTGGCATGGACCTTCTTGGCCCTTTTCCAACTTCATCTTCGGGAAACCGGTGGATTATCGTCGCTACTGATTACCTTACGCGCTACGCTGAAACCAAGGCCCTCCAGCGTGGCACAGCAGCCGAGGCTGCGAAATTTTTCGTGGAACGCATCGTCCTCCGGCATGGCGCTCCAGCACTAATTATCACGGATAGAGGCACCGCTTTCACTGCCAAACTCTTGGAATCCCTCATGCGGCTGAGTGGCACTACTCACAGGAAGACAACCGCCTACCATCCCCAGACGAATGGCCTGACCGAGCGCCTCAACAAAACTCTCGTCGACATGTTGTCCATGTATGTTGACGTTGAGCATCGATCTTGGGACAATATCCTGCCATATATTACTTTCGCGTATAACACGGCTCAACAGGAAACCACGCGGAGGACGCCCTTCTGTCTGTTGTACGGCCGCGAAGTGTCGACAATGTTGGAAGCAATGCTGCCCCATGATGGCCGCGACCCCGACGTTGGCGCCGAGGAGTTCACGCTTCGCGCAGAAGAAGCTCGACAACTTGCAAGAGTGCGCATCCTGAACCAACAAGACCGTGACGCCCGACGTTACAACCGCCGCCACAGACTGATGACGTTCGCCCCGGACGACAAAGTGTGGGTATGGACCCCCATTCGACGCCGTGGCCTTTCCGAAAAACTGCTCAAGCAGTATTTCGGCCCCTACCGAGTTCTCCGTCAGCTAAGCGACGTAACCTATGAAGTCCTCCCTGACGGGGCTTCCCGGACTACTCGCCGTCAGCAGAGACCAGAGATTGTTCATGTAGTGCGGATGAAGCCCTATTTTTCGGTATATCTTCAGGTAATCAACAAATTTAGTAAAGCATTCACGGAACAAAAAAAAAATGTGCTTTTTTCTCCCAAACCGAGCCTCTGTACCATGAAATAAGTCTGTTATAAAGTAGTAATTTCTCTCTGCGATCCACCAAATCGCAGTCATAAAGCTACAAAGGAAAGCTATGAAGGTTGCTAAGAAAATTCGTACTTAACGAGAATTTCGTCCTGATACAAGGTTCGAACCCGCGACCACCGCTTCATCGGAGCAATTGCTCTACCAACGGGGCTAACCGGGACGGCGAGCATATGTTAGAGCGAGAGCGAATAGTTCAATAACTTGATGTGGGAACATTGTTGGTTGCCCGTAGAGTGACAAATGCTCTTCGGAGTAGGTTTTCGTACCGACCTAAACTGGTCTGGTCATGGTTTTGTTAGGTTAATGGGGTTTAATGCTCCGATGCGACTCAGGCTATGAGGGGCGCTGCAATGAAGAGCTAAACAAAATATCGACCATCTCAGATTCTCTAAAGTGGACTGAAATCGCACAGTACACAAGCCGCTAGCATTTCGCCTCCATCCAAGTGTGATCGGTGCGGCGTAATTAGTTTAAGGGGCTTCAACGTCCCAAAGCGACTCAGGCTGTGAGGGACGACGTAATGGAGGGCTCCGGAAATTTCGACCACCTGGGGTTCCTTAACGTGCACTGACATCATACAGTACACGGGCCTCTAGAATTTCGCCTCCATCGAAATTTGACCGCCGCTGCCGGGATCGAACCCGCGTCTTTCGGGTCAGCAGCCGAGCACCATAACCACTGAGCCGCCGCGGCAGCTGGTCTGATCTTGTTAAAAATATTTGTATAAAACTGCCGAAAACTGCCGAAGTGGCTTGCTTTTTCGCTTTGATCGTTTTATGCCTTTTCAAGATGATAGACTACTTCAATTTACTTCACTCGCACCTTACTATAATGGCGCGTTGGGTACCTATACAAAATCTTATTTATATACCAAATATCACTTTAAAAACTAACTTTAAAGGCTAAAATAAAGTGCAATACTGAGCCAAGGTAGGTTGTTAAGTTGACGTTGCATGACCGCACATCTGTTATATTTACCGCAAAAAAACGCAGAATCCAGGAAATTGCCTCTTGAATAAACAGCGCGAACGAAGACGAGCACAAAAGACAAGAAAATGGACGACACAGCGCTGAAACCAACTAGCCCGCCAAAACGTGTTAACGCAGGAAATTGCGCAAACGTGGAGAATACGTATCGGAACCGCTCGCGAAATCCTGCAACTGCGTATCGTGACATCATTTCTCCGGCGGCCACGATTGGTTGATCATTTTTTTTTTCGTGTGGTGTTATTTCGAGACATCAGGGAAGCACAATAGCGGAACTGACCATGTCTTTTTGGGAGTGCACTTGCAGATTTTTTTTTTTTTGGCCATGGTGCACGACGTTTGTCGGCAGATGAACGAGCACGTTGACAATTTATGCCTCTCACATAATTACGACACGCCTATTGCGTATCACTGAGATTGGTCTACGTCCAAGGATAACTGCGACACGGTAAAAAGTGTTTTCGAGAAGAACCCGGCCGCTTGATAAGTGGGCTCAATGCGACTAAACACGATGAAATAGTGCCGTTCGTTCACTGCCCGAGAACAGGGTGAATTTCACCTTCCCTCCACTTCACTGCCAAGTACTTTTTGTATGGAGTGTCAATTAAACTCAAAGAAGAATGTTTCTGTCACGGTTTAGTCACTGTTGCGCAGAGTGCAAACGTACAGTCTTTGTCAAAAGTAACCAGGCTGCATGGTTTGCTTCTCATTCGTATAGTAGACCCGTCACATTTTCCCCAATGATGAAAAACTTCTTTGAAGGTGAGGGCAGGGGTTGTCCTTACCATACAGAGATTTAGAGCTTCAGGGCTGGCTTAATAGCTTTACTATACGACTGAGAAGTAAACCATGAAGGCTGGTTACTTTTGACAAAGACTGTACCTTTTGTTGGTACAGAAATAGGCTGGTCAAATGTTTAGGGGAGTCCCCCAAGGTGGAGTAAATTTGTAATAAGGGAGTAATTACTCACTGGCATCCACCCGAGCGCAGCCATACGGCTACAAAGGAAAGCTATACAGCTTTCTCAGAAACTTCGTAGTTAAAGAAAAATTCGTCCTGGTCCGGGACGAATTTTTCTTGAACTACGAAGTTTCTGAGAAAGCTGTATAGCTTTCCTTTGTAGCCGTATGGCTGCGCTCGGGTGGATGCCAGTGAGTAATTACTGCCTTATTACAGAAATAGGCTCACAGAAAATTGCTCTGTTCGCTTGCTATGTGGTGTTCGCTGTCGAAAGCAGTGACCTGGTGACTTACATACATGCACGGAGCACTGATTCAGGGATTAGAAAATCCCCACTGTCGGTGGATAACATCTGACCTGGCAAAATCACTGAAAAAGGGAGCGTAATATTGGTCTGCTCTAAATTGGAATATGCTTCATCGGTGAGGAACCCTGGGGTCGAATCTCTCATTTCTGACTTAGAATCAATTCAAAACCGCGGTTGTCGCTTCATTCTTTCCAACTATCATCGTACTAGTAGTGTAACTGCCATGAAAGCTCACCTTTCCTTACAGCTTCTTTCCCATCGCAGGTCAATAGCTTCATTATGTACTTTTCACAAAATTTATCATAATCCTCATCTTAAAGAGAAGTTATTAAAAAGACCACCTTATATTTCAGCACGCATTGATCACCGCCACAAAGTTTGGATCCCTCCGTGTCGCACAAGATGTTTTCATGATTCATTAATACCCAGAACTTGTGTCAGCTGGAATCACCTTCCCCACAATATTGCTGTAATTACTGATACTGTTGCATTTCGTAACCCTGTTATTAATTTTATATAAGTATGTGTCTGTAACTTTCTTAATTTATTAGCTGCTGTTTTCGTTTATGTTTTGTTTTGTGAAATGCTGCCTTTTGTTAATTCTGTTATTGATTTTATACCAGTGTTTGCTGTAACTATATTCAATTTTTCTAGCTGCTGTTCTGTTTTTGGTACTTGCATGTATACCCACTCCCCTCTGTAACGCTTAACGGCCCTGAGGGTGAATAAATAAATAAATAAATAAATAAATAAATAAATAAATAAATAAATAAATAAATAAATAAATAAATAAATAAATAAATAAATAAATAAATAAATAAATAAATAAATAAATAAACACAGGCTACACGATGTAATTTATGGCAAAGCCGGAAACTTACCAGCCACCGTCGCCGACGGCGTGTCACGTGACGCTAGCTTTATTGACGCTCTGGTTTGCCGGAGTGCTGCGGAGTGCACGCGTCGTAAAATTAACGCAACTGTCTCCAATTTTCGCGGGCGATTTGAGTGCGGAAGGCTTTCGGGAATTTCACTTGGGATTCACTAAACAACCCGGCTACCTTTCTTCTCAGGAAAAACGGTGGCAGCGTTTCTGAGAAATAATCTATGCATATTGCGAAGCTTTCTATTTCTTTTTAGTGTGCTTTTGAAAGCGTTTCCATAAAATGCACATATATTCACCTCTGAAATATGGTTTGGTTTGGTTTGGTTTATGGGGTTTAACGACCCAAAGCGACTCAGGCTATCAGAGACGCCGTAGTGGAGGGCTCCGGAAATTTTTACAACCTGGGGTTCTTTCACGTGCACTGACATCGCACAGTACACGGGCCTCTAGAATTTCTCTTCCAAAGAAATTCAACCGCCGCGGCCGGGATCGAACCCGCATCTTTCGGGTCAGCAGCCGAGCACCATAACTACTGAGCCACCGCGGCGGCAACTCTGAAATATTTAAGGTTAAATACGGTCATTGGTGTTTCATGCCAAAATCAGCGGTATTACTTTATCAGAGTTCAACGAATTCCGCGTCATTGTCGCAAACATACCGTGATGGGCGCGTTATTGATTTATTCAGTTATTTATTTATTTATACACGTGAATTTCGCCCCCTTTAGGGCATCACTATAGGGTGAGGTTGCAGAAAGAACTTTTGATCACAGAAGACATCACAGAGTGAGTTTATCATTGACAGCAAGAACATTAAAATAATACAATTGTTTGCCTACGATACACTCTGCGTGCGGTTTGCTAATGTGCCTCATATACGGACCAATAACGGCGCACAGTTTATGCACCACCGGTCCGCCAGTTGGTGGTTTTGTGGAATAAATGCTTGTTGCTGTTTAGGTGATCTCCAGAAAGTTGCACTGTAAAGTGGCAACCGCATGAAGCCGTGTACCACGCTACGCGGCGTACAATGGCAGCGGTCCCTGGTACACGTACACGAAGCGACGAGACTTGGGGATAGTAAATTGGTGAACTGGTTTTTGAGGAAAGGAAATGGCGCAGTATCTGTCTCACATATCTCGGCGGACACCTGAACCGCGCTGTAAGGTAAGGGAGGGAGGTAGGAGTGAAAGTAGAAAGAGAGGAAGAGGTGCCGTAGTGGAGGTCTCCGTAATAATTTCGACCACCTGGGGATCTTTAACGTGCACTGACATCGCACAGCACACGGGCGCCTACTGCGTTTCGCGTCCATCGAAAAGCGGCCCCCGCGGTCGGGTTCGAACCCGGGTACTCCGGCTCAGTAGACGGGAGCCTTACCACTGAGCCACCGCGGCGGCGAAAACATCGGGTGCCGCCGTTTCAGTGTTCAGTCATCTCGCGCTATCAGCAAATTATGACTACGCTACTAGCCTGTTTTCAAAAATAAACAGCATAAGTATTAAAGGACTATAGACACTAAACTTTAGCTAGCGTGTTTTCTTACATAAAATGATGCGTTAGTCAATAATGTACGCGGGTCGCCCCCCCCCCCCCCCCCCCCCCCCCCCCCCCTGATATTCGTGCGCGACCAATCAGTGATTTACAATTGAATTTTTTCTGGCCGCTTTTCGGTTTCTGTTACCTGTAGTTGGTCTTTAAGTCACGTGAGGGACGAAAAAAAAAACGGCGATACAGCTGCTCATACATCGTTTGCTGTCATTCCAGCCTTTCAACAGGGTTGTTTAAGTGTGGCAGTAAATTAAAACTACATATCAGCTCTTATATTGCAGTTTTTCTTGCGCTTCACGCGACCTAACGGTTAGCTACACGTCACAGGCATCGTTCGGTCGATGAAACGGAAAGCGAAGTACCATGAGAAAAGGAATTCAATTAATAATTATTTAGTGGTCGTAGGCGAATATCATGCTGTGATCAATATCTACTCTAATGTCTCACGCATGATTTGAAAGAAGAAAGCACTAAGCTAAAATTACGTGTCAGCAGTCCCCCTTAGTGAAAATCCGTCGTTGATAATGCATTTTGGAGGGCTACAGCGCAGAGGTGTTAACTATAATTTGTGGTACTGAGAAAAGTAAGAAGTGGTCGAGACATAGGGCACAACATCCTTTCTTGTTCCAATAGTCCTACCAGGCTCTCATTCAACTCTTTCGATGCATGGCTTATGACAGCGCCTTCTCTAATGTAGCGCGCGCCACCCGCACACTTGGCTCGAACACTCGAGCTCGTGGTTTCCACTGCGACTGCAGCCCTCGAGCGCTGGCCGCTTGGTCTGAGACCATGCGGCACGATGCGTTCCCCGTGGCAGGCGATAGCGGATGTCCTGCTGAAATCCTCTTTTATAAAAATTTAGCGTCCTATAGACAGTTTATAGACTGCTTACAGACTCTCTTGCCTTCCTATAGATATTTTTGTCTCTGTTCATAGTCTATAAACTGTGTATAGACAAAAGTATATTAAAAGTGTATGGCCATAAATGTATAGATTGTCTATAGACTGTCTATATCATTTGTATTGCCTATAGACTGTTGTCTCGGATTTGTCTATAGATAGTCTATAGAATCTATAGACAGAAGTCTGTGAACCTCCTATAGACTGTCTAAAAAAATTTGTACACGCTAGCTTGTACTTGGACCCAGCGGCCAACTCCCACGGACTTAAAGTTAGCCAAGGCCACGGGCTCGTGCGTTCGTGTTCGGGTGGTGGAACTCGTGACGAAGCAAGCGTCGGTAGCATAAACCTTGCAGGCAGCTCCTTCGCTGAAACATACTGAAATCTCGCTAGAAAAGCAAACTTCGCGCGGAAAACAGCTAGATCAGAAGTTACGTACCAGCAAAGAGTTCTGCTGTTGGCGAGTCTCGCTAGCTGCTGCCGGGCAAAACGCGAATACTTTCGCCAGTCCAGAAATTGAGCTACGCTATGAGAGACAGTGGTGTGGCGGTTGCCCGCTATTCGTGGTGTGGCAACGCGTGACCTGTCGTCGCGAGTTATCGGTTCCTGCTGCTAGCGCTGAAGACAATAGAAAAGAAATCCCGTTCATTCCTTTCAAACCTCTCCACTAAATTTACATTGGTGCCCAAGTAGTATCTGGTTCATGTATTCTGAGCGCATATGCGTCTCATTGTTATGCGTTAGTTTAACAAGATACCACCAGTTCAAACAGTATGATTCTATTGTTTTTATTAGTTCTGAGCTTCATATTGCGCTCACTTCTGTCAATCACTGCTGTTTCTTGCGTGTTATTTTTTACTGTATTTATAGTTTCTGCCATGCTGTTGCAAGCACATGAAATGTAAACCAGGCGTCCGCATAGTCAAGAGGCAGCGCAACCTCCTGTCGCGCACCTAGAGGGCATATTTTACAGCTTAGCTTTCTGTCTAAATAATCTTCAAACTGAAACATTCAGACTTTGTAATCACAGCGCGTATTGTGCAACTGTTCCTTAATCTGACACAGGCGTATTGTGCAACTGAAAACTAGCAAGACGGGCGACGGTCTGTGCGTATATGTAGTCGTGTCGGTCATGACCTAACACCTAATTCTACAACTCTCCATTTAATCTAACCTTGTGGTCGGGGCCTGATAGTCTTAATCTCTTATTCGCCATCGAACTCTACACGACAGATCTTTTCGTTTAGATTGGGGGAGCTTTGTCTCCAAGCCTGAGTGAAAGTTGCTGTGGACGCCTTGCTCCTGTTGCAAGGTAAAGCCTTTCGATTTTTTATCTGGTCATGTTGTAAGCGAACTTCTTTTGTCAGCTTTTCAGTTCTCCTCCAAAGTTTCAGCTAGCGAGACTCTCAGGAAACTTCTCGTTCTTGGGAAAGCCGAGATGACACGAGCGCCGTCAAAGCGCCTGCAGCTACGAAACACCCTCGCTGTTTTCTCTGATGACCACGACTGCCCCCCCCCCCCCCCCTCCCCCCCGCTGCACAATTCAGACTCTGCCCGAGGGTTAGGTTAATTGGGGCCGCGGTGGTTCGCCGCGTACTTATATTTAGATCCTTCTATCTGTAGGGAGAAAAGTGCAATGACCCCTTCGTGCTGAACTTGGCTGCTTTTGGAATGTTGTTCTGTTTCACCGTACTGCTCACACAACAAAGACGTGCTTTTTGGTGCGCCATAATTTGTGGTTCTAAAAAACACACAGTGACAATTTGTAATTTTGCATTCCACCCTTGCGCTACACGCAACGATATGAGGGCATTGAAGTTTGCTGGAGTACTCCCAAAGCAGCACAGGTAATCGGCCCAATACTGAAAACGTATTGGCGAAAGCAGGTCCTACAAAGAACCATGGTAAAACCGTTCATTCACAATATTGGCCCGATTACTTGTGCTGCTTTAGATAGTTCCATATTCCGCATGCGCAACTGATATTTCTTAAGTGCGTCTTCGTTTCGCACTCTTTCCAGAAGGAAGACGTTTCATTGGCAGTTTCTGAAAATTAGTTTGTTACTGGAATAAAGCAAGCATAATTATATTGGCGCTTGTTTCCACTTGCTGTAATGTGGGAACCATTCGGAATCATGAATCCTCAGGTTACAAAATCTCGAGATTGCTCCACGTGACTTCAGTAGAAAAAAGCAAAAAAGAAAGAGACTTATTATTACATTTTTAAAAATTCTTCTTTTATTGGTTTATTGGTTTATTAGGGTTTAATGCCCCAAAGCGACTCAGGCTATGAGGGACGCCGTAGTGAAGGGCTCCGGAAATTTCCACCACCTGGGGTTCTTTAACGTGCACTGACATCGCCCAGCGCACGGGCCTCTAGAATTTCGCCTCCATCGTCTTTCGGCTCAGCAGCCGAGCGCCATAACCACTGAGCCACTTCGGCGCGTTACACAAATTCTTCACTGGAAATGGCGTATTTTAGGACAGCGGTGTTGCTACAGTACGAAACAACTCAGGAACGAAGCGGCTTTTCCATGTCAAAAGACCCTCCTCCAGCCAGTGGCGTCGGCCGATTCTCATTATCCTGCTAGCGTTGACAATGCAGGGAGTGGCGGATGAAAGGGGATAGTCTCCTCCCTGCATTGTCAAGCTAGCAGGGTCATCAGAATCTGTCGACACTGTTGGCTGGAAAGGGGTTCTTTGAGAGGGAAAAGCCGCTGCGTTCTTAAGCTGTATCCGACTAGAGCCGCTGCGACTCTGAAATTCCAGTATGCCGTTAATTGGCAATTTGCGTTAGCGTTTCTACTGCAATGGAGGGTTTCTACGTTATATGCTATGGTTGGTTGGTTTATGGGGTTTAACGTCCCAAAGCGACTCAGGCTATGAGGGACGCCGTAGTGGAGGGCTCCGGAAATTTCGACCACCTGGGGTTCTTTAACGTGCACTGACATCGCACAGTACACGGGCCTCTAGAATTTCTCCTCCAAAGAAATTCTAGCCGCCGCGGCCGGGATCGAACCCGCGTCTTTCGGGACAGCAGCCGAGCACCATAACCGCTGAGCCACCGCGGCGGCGCGGTTTATTAGGGATTAACGTCCCAAAGCGACTCAGGCTATGAGGGACGCCGTAGTGAAGGGCTCCGGAAATTTCGACCACCTGGGGTTCTTTAACGTGCACTGACATCGCACAGCACTCGGGCCTCTAGAATTTCGCCTCCATCGTCTTTCGGCTCAGCAGCCGAGCGCCATAACCACTGAGCCACTTCGGCGCGTTACACAAATTCTTCACTGGAAATGGCGTATTTTAGGACAGCGGTGTTGCTACAGTCTGAGACAACTCAGGAACGAAGCGGCTTTTCCACGTCAAAAGACCCTCCTCCAGCTAGTGGCGTCGGCCGATTCTCCTTATCCTGCTAGCGTTGACAATGCAGGGAGTGGCGGATGAAAGGGGATAGTCTCCTCCCTGCATTGTCAAGCTAGCAGGGTCATCAGAATCTGTCGACACTGTTGGCTGGAAAGGGGTTCTTCGACGGGGAAAAGCCGCTGCGTTCTTAAGCTGTATCCGACTAGAGCCGCTGCGACTCTGAAATTCCAGTATGCCGTTAATTGGCAATTTGCGTTAGCGTTTCTACTGCAATGGAGGGTTTCTACGTTATATGATATGGTTGGTTGGTTTATGGGGTTTAACGTCCCAAAGCGACTCAGGCTATGAGAGACGCCGTAGTGGAGGGCTCCGGAAATTTCGACCACCTGGGGTTCTTTGACGGGCACTGACATCGCACAGTACACGGGCCTCTAGAACTTCGCCTCCATCGAAATTCAACCGCCGCGGCCGGGATCGAACCCGCGTCTTTCGGGTCAGCAGCCGAGCACCATAACCACTGAGCCACCGCGGCGGCTTATATGATATGGCTATCATCGCCATAATCCCAGTTGTCCCGGTCGCGTCTGCTGCAGTGCACAGGTTTCTTGCGTGCACTTTGGTAGACCAGTGTCTTGGCGTGCCCTTCAGTTAGTACTGCATGCGGCAGTCGTGGCGCCCTTACTGAAAGCCTTTTTTTTTCTTCTCATCCCCCCACCTAATTTTTTACTCCTGCCAAAGTAGCCTTCTCGAGCTACGTCTCTGGTTCCTTCGGTATTAATTTCGTCACTTTATGGGGCCTCCGGTTCTGTATTCTCCACATTAGAAATCCCAAGTCTTTGTTCTGCATGATTTTACGTGTAATATACTCGAGCATTTGCTCTAATACCCACTGATTTCTTTGTGTCCCTAAACGGTAACACGGAGGCTTTAGTAGGGGATAAATACACTCCATGTAACTGTGTAATAGGTTTGGTATGATACAAGAAGTTTAAGGTACCAATGTAAGCTACGACGAATGCCGTACGGCTGGTGCTCTGTATTAATTTCTAGTAATTTTGTTTTTTTTTTAACGTGCGCTAACAACACACCGCACACGGGCAGTCTTTTGTCCTTCACCTCCATGCAAATCTGCTTGTCACGGACGGGGTTTAATTCCTCATACTTGATTTCACCAGCCGAACGGCATAGCCACTAAGACGCGGTGAAATTTCTATGTAGTATTTGCTTAAATCTCCGGAAATCAAGTGTTTAACATAAGAAGAAGGTGCGCTTTATTCGAACCTTACATTTAAACAGCGGTTCGACTGACTGCAGTGCACTCTAGGGAAGACCCAAAAATATGAGAAAACGGTTCTAGTTCCCACGGCTTCCACCATGCGCTGCGTGACACTGAAAACTGAAAATCGCGGCGGGAACTGCAAATGATCGGTGAATCCCATTGATTTTTTTATGGCCGTCGGAAACAGTGGTTGTAACCAAAGGTAGCTTTTTGTAGGTAAGATTTTGCAGCGAGGAGGAAACGCCGGCCATGATAATCGCCAAGTTCAAGCAGAATCTCTCGGGACTTCACGGTTTTCTCAGAAAACACGTTTAAAATGTTCACATTGAGCCCCGCTTTCTTCGCTGGTGGCGGCCAACTAATGTCTCTAGTTGTTGAATGTGCAGCAATTCTGAGAGTGATTTTTATTAGCGTCACAAAATGGGCAGTACTGTCTGTAGTGCTGTTTAACGCAGCTTTGCGGGGCTCCCGCGTAACTCTATGCCGTAGAGGGCTTCAAGCATGTCCTCTATGCTGTGTACATTGCAATGTTGACAAACAGCAGCAAGAAACATGACATACAACACCGACTGCAGGAAGCGGCAAACCCAACGTGAGCGTATGCAGGGCCTGCGGGGCATGAGTCCCCAACAAATCAGAACTACTGGTATTAAGGAAACAGAGAAAGGGCAAACCCATGGAGGAGGTGGTGCTTAACAGAACAAGAATTTAGGACGTCTCCTGGGCCAAAATCCTTGGGATACTGTCGCAAAACAACAGCAATCATGAAGATGTAAGAGGACGCCTAGCAGGGGCGACGGAACAAGTAGCAAGAATGATGGGCAGAAACAACAGAAGGAAAAGAGGCATGAAAGAAAAAGGAACCTTGCCGCTTGTACAGGCTTTTGTAATCGGTATAATTACGTAGGACATGCTTTACCGTGCACTGAAGGAAAGCAGACAAGGAAAAAAATCAAGCACGTAAAGAAAGACGCAAGACAAGCAAAGCTCATATGGACATGACATCTGTCTGTAGAGGGGAACGATGGCGCACACGCCGTATATCCTGAGCATTCCTACTGCGGGTTCCCCAACACATGGACGAGCATAACTACTCAAAAGTGCTGACTACATACTCACAAATTCTACAGCCCTATAGGCTAGGCGGACGAGAGTAGGCGATATCGGATGCAAAACTAGACAAGGAAGAGGAAACAGCACTTTGAATACTAACGAGCGCATTATCGAGCGCTAAAGGGGCATGCAAACTACAAACGACACTATGAACCACAATGTGCACACCGCGGCATAGAGGCGAACCTACGGCGTTTCATCAAAGGCGCCGCCATCTTGGGAAAGTTGCCCAATCTATTCACTAGACTGAAAACGACTGCCATGCTGGTATGCGCGATCGCATTTGCGGTGTACACACCAAAGAGGACGCGAGTCGCACTAATCGGTAATTAGGAGGTCCCATGTTCTATTTTTTTTTGCGTTCTTAAATTACGCATTCATAGATAAAACTTTTCTGCCATATAATAGCCCGAACATCGTCGGATTATTGCACCGCAGGGGCTGCCAACGGCGACAAATGTAAAGAAATTTTGACGAGTTTGGTGCAACTTAGTTTACATGAAACTGGTCATATTTTCTTGACATATATGCCAGGCCTATGTCACTGGTGATCAACGGCGTAGACGTAGACGAGGGAGTGTTGCAAAGGTAATTGTCAAGCAACTTACCACGGTATCTGGCTGAGTTCGAGCGATAGACCAGGCTAAGTACTTATAAATATTTATGATAGCTAGCGATGTCAGTAATTTGTGAACTTTTCAAAGTGTGACATGTGCATGCACTAGTTAACTGTTCCAAAAGATACGGCTATGAGTTTGTTTCCTGAATACCGGGACTAATCCCCAGAAGATTGGTTTTGGTTTTATGGGGTTTAACGTCCCAAAGGGACTAAGGCTATGAGAGACGCCGTAGTGGAGGGCTCCGGAAATTTCGACCACCTGGGGTTCTTTAACGTGCACTGACATCGCACAGTAAACAGCCCTCTAGAATTTCTCCTCCAAAGAAATGCAACCGCTGCAGCCGGGATCGAACCCGTGTCTTTCGGGTCAGCAGCCGAGTACCATAGCCACTGAGCCACCGCGGCGGCTAATCCCCAGAAAAGACCAATAAGCGCATATGTGGCGGTGTATCGCTTAAGCGTCTCACGGTAGCGCATCGCGGATCGCGTTGTGCTCTATAATGCACTCTAGCTTAGACCCGAAAGTTCCGCAGGAGCTGACCGAAAGATCACTAGAGAGGCTGCAAAATCAAGCGGACGCCTGGAATAAAGGATCCGACCACAAATTTTAGTCCAAATTAAAATCTTTTGCATCATCATCTGTTTGATTCTTGAAAAAGCACAACGAAAAAAAAAACTCGGAGTACGGCAATAAGGAACAACGAAAACAGTGCATGAGACTCCAGAGCACAACACATTTGTCATATCCTCACTTTGTCTGTAACCGAATAAGGCACGCTTTGCCAATGTTAGTCACGTCTGAGGGGAATGCATCGCGGAATGTTCGTCCCCAGCATATACATGAGTATTCATCACGGTAGCAAGAGCGCTGTGCTCCCGTGAAGGGAAGAGCCAATGTGGAGTGTTCGGATCCCAGGCAGGATCGGCATCCGGAAAACCTGTTGCATATATTTATCAGCTTTGTCTCCGGTGCTATCCCGGCAGCGTCGTTCATTTGGTGGCTTCGAGCACAAAAGAAATGCGCTCCGAGATGATGCTTTCAGCGAGTCTCTTCACGTATTCTTGGCGCCAGGGCGAGACGCAGTCCGGCCGACGTTCGTCGAGCCGCCAAAGCAGAAGTCGAGATGAACGGAGCTAACGAGAGCAACAGCCAAGCCGAGCCGAAGGAGAATCCGCAGACGTCTGCGTAGCTTTTGCGGGGTTGATTTCTCAGCGCCTTCTCTCTCTTTCTTTGCCTGGCGAGTATATTGAGCTTTTTCGGCGCGTGCGCAGAATGGGATCCGGTGAGAAGATTCATGTTGCTGTTTAGGCAACCGTGTCTGAGTGCGACTAGGCGAAGTTGCTGACGCTGCACTTCATTATGCCTTGTACTTGGCACGCTTTGTTTTGTGAGACAGCTATGATCTTATGCGGAAGCAAAATGGAAGATGGCGCTCTGAGTTGGCCACTATGACAGCCTTCTAGTCCTTTGACTGAGGTTTTTGTAACGGAGTGAGAACATAGCCTTGCGCGTATTTTTATCGCGAAAGCACTAATTCGCTCACCGACACCGACCAAGAGTCTTGTCACCATATGTACGTACGTTTTTTCGATCTTGTGTTGTTGCCTAGTAACCGAGTTACTACCCGAGCTTGCCCGAGTTGTTCAGGTAAGTTAGGAGGAGCGTCGCGCCACCTGCGAGCGAGGTTGCTCGGGAATGGAAACATGGGTCGAAAAATCTCTACCGGTGGCTGAGATAGAAACACCCGCCTGCCCTGTCAGTGCAGAGACGCATCTCTTAACCGCTGCGTCACTGCGAGGGTAGTGGTACGAGGACTTGCTGCGGTTTATGAAGGTTGAGTAGAGAGTGACCAATTCTGTATATATGGGCAATAACCGACTAAAGATGTCACGTCACACCATTAAGGAGGAGCTTAAGTGTCTTCTCCAAACGAACAATGAACGGCTGCTTTCGCACGGTGACTCGGTTTAACTATGTTAAACACCTACGACTCTTTTCCACCGCCGTCACCACTCAGTATGTCAAAAAGAGTGTCATTGAAACATTATGCGTGCAGGCATTTTAAAACGTATGTGTGATTGCGTAGGCTTCACTGGATATTTCCTGACTTCGATGCGAAGTGTTTACTGAAGACTATAAACAATCTATGAAAGATACTCGTAAGGCCTTATTACACTAAATATTTCTCTATAAGAAAATGGATGAGAAATATGCGACTCATGGTAGAAGACCTCTTTTTAGAAACGAACCATTTAGCTTCGATTCAGTTATCCCGGTTGCCCTGATTCTATCATCACTCAAGTATACCTCAGCGAATGCTGTCTACACGGAAAGAGAGAGAGGGAAAGCGGAAGAAAGTATGGGTAGGAAGGAGGTTTGGTTTCGTTTTTTGGGGTTTAACGTCCTAAAGCAACTCAGCCTATGATAGATGCCGTAGAGAAGGACTCCAGAAATTTCGACCGCCTGGGGTTCTTTAACGTGCTCGGACGTCACACAGCACACGGGCCTCTAGAATTTCACCTTCATAGAAATTCGGCCGCCGCGGCCGGGATCGAACCCGCGCCTTTCGGGTTAGCAGCCGAGCGCCGTAACCACTGAGACACCGCGGCGGGTCTGGGGGGAGACCTCTAGAAGTAGCGTGTCTGTGAGCGTATCTTTCTTTAGACATCTCCGACTTGTCAGTGACGGCATTTTTTTTCGTGATTTAATTTATCTTCTTTCTCAATCGTAGATTTACCTTTAAGATGGGACATAATTAGTAAGATGCGGCCGCACACATTGTCCGCAAGAGCAGTGTTTTGTCCACCAGTCAACGCAGGTGGTAACACAAAAACTAGTCTGTAGTTACGGTAACAAGGTTTCGCTGAAGTGTGCCTAATTACCATGTGCCTGGGGGCTGACGAGCATCACTTTGTAGGCTGAGTGCACCGAAGGGCATGCACCCCTTCGCATGCTGAAATGCTCTTCCTGCATTCGCAACGGCTAGCGGAAGTCGCTTATTTAGCATTATGCTCACTAGCGGATTCACTTGTAACTGGCGAACTTGATTCGATAATCGTATGGCACGGGCCTCATATTACGATGAACCATGCCGCAGACTCCGCGGAACTCAATCATGACAGCGCATGCTACCACTCTGTTATCAAGCACGGCTGTAATGAGGGTGCCCTGACGTGCACAGGTAACACGACCAGTGCTAGTTATTTGGGGAAGAATTTGACTTTCACTAATTGCATAGAGCGGTTCTGAACGTAACCAAACCGACGCAGTAAGTGGAAAAATATATTTCGGAGAGAATAAATGTTAAGGACTCTTTGAAGAAGGTGCTATCAGATTCAAATGAAATGTCAACAGAGGAAATGGTAGGTGAAAAGAAAAAAAAGAAAAAATTACTGGCTGCTGGGGAGAAAATATAGGCGGAGTCGATTCGCATTTGTGAGCAGGTACTTTTGTACATTGCAAAAGAAAATCTACTGCACTAATGCTCACTTTCTTTCCGCTTATATCTTCACGTCTAGATGTTTACGGTTCAGATGTATTGTTCGCGTTTCTTTTTTCTCCAATAGTACTAGTATGTGAAGGGATGTTGCATCGACGGCTACTTGGTATGGGTACCGATATCAAGTGTACGCTGTGAGTTTTCCTGCAGCGTTAAGATGCTGGAAGCATTAAGTGCACGAACTGCAACAGACGACTGCGAGGCTATCATCTGGGCTCGTTGCCTCAGAAAGGAGTGCAGGAAGCTTTTACAAAGGAAACGTGGCAATGAAGTCAGGAGAAAAAATTGAATAACTACTATACAACTCTTCCGCGGTCGCTCGGCTAGGAGCGTTTTCGGGTATGTTTTCTCTCGTGCATTCACACACCCGCTGTTAGGGTGTGATCGACATCACTCTGCTAAAGTTTCGGCTGCTCTGTCGTCGACGTGATGTCTTCTCTCTGTGACGTAATTTCACCGCTTCGGTTACGCTCTATACACACGTCGGAGCCGACTCCGCATAACGGCGTCCACAGAGCTCAAGCGCTGTAAGCCAATCCGAGACAATTGCATGTCATGTACTGCAACGCTTACTCTAGATACTCTTATCTTCCTAACGGTGCGTTTTCTTTGCTGTTTAGAGTGGCGCAATCCCATTTCCGTTCTCGCTAGAAGCATCGTGCTGCACTGAATCGACGCTGGAGGAAAGCGAAGAATCTAAATAAGGGCTGTGACTTGTGAAGATAACGGCGATATTCGCAATTCCGAACACTATATAGACATGTCCGGAATGCAGACGCTCTTGCGCATTAAGTACAGGTTATACTGCGCTTAAATGAAAAGCTTTAGTGCGTTGCGTCACTAATAAGCAGCGTAACCTTACAGTGCGTGAAAGCTCAAGCATCGTGCGAGTGAATAACTTGCCGTGCCGCTCAGGTGCTGCCTCTAAATTTGGTTGGCACCGTACATCGCAGCATTGCAGCTGATGGCTTCATCAAGATAAATGAAGTTGTTAAGAAATGCTGCGGAAAGACCTGTTGCTTCCTGTGAGTATAAGGATTCTAATGGCGACTATGGAAGCTGAAACAACATTGTTGGAAACTTCAAAAACAAAAAAAGGAGGGAAAAAACAATGAAGAGAACGATTTTCTGTTGAGAGCGCTGGGAAATTTCTGAGTAAACCAAGGTAGCGAGGTACTTGAAAATCATACTGGCACAAAAGCAAAGGCAACATGACAAAAGACTGCTGCGATGGTGTTTTGAAATAAGAGTTCATATCTGCATGTTGGCAGGCTCATGGCAAGAATTGTGCGGTAATTTGAAAATGGCGGCGGTTGGGCGCAGGGAACACAGATTAACAAAGAAGAATCGAGCTCCAGTTATTTGGTGCATTTTTCTTTAAAACTGCGAAAAGAAAACTAAAAAGAAAATGTGTCTTCATAGATATGCTAGGAAGCCGAGCGTAGTCAAAGCAAGCATGAATAAGAGCAAAAAGGCAGTCGACGGTAAGCCATTCGATAGCATTTCCTTCGTGTACTTCTTCCTGTTCCAACGAAATAATAAGCAGCGATTCTGTTTGTGGTAGATATGATAGCAGTCCTGCCGTCTGTGCGCGCTTTGCATACATATCTTTCAACCTCATTACGAAGGCGGAATGTAATGCCGCAAAATCCAAACAGGATAATACGCGAATGCAAACTGAGACGAAAACGATGCCTGAACTAGAGAAACTCAGGGCGGCATCTGGGCCACCAAAATAGCCCTCAATAGTCTTCGCTACATAATTTTTTCTGTTCACGTATTTCGGAGTCAGATATCGTAGTACCGCTTCCATTTCAGTTCACTATCTCCCAGAGAATTCGCTCTTGGCTAGACGGGGCTAACAGCGGTTCCCTTGCATTGTTCGCGATGCAAACGGTCGCGTCTCGCGAGCCACTAACAAGAATGAATGAACCGGAGAAAAGTGCACTATGCGGCTATTATGTTCTCACTTGTCTTTCCGTGCTCATTCCCTTTGGACGCAAAGTAAAACAGTGCTATCCAGTTGTCTTTGTTCCGTCTGTGCAGGAGAAAGTAATTTTCCCTGGCGTCGCGTTTCATCGACTGCACATCTGAAGAATAGAATTGTCTTTCGTGGCTGATAACGGTAATAGCGCTCGTATTGTCTGCCGCATGGTGTTTAGTTTACCGCAGTGTGTTTCGTAACCGAAGACTCCCATGCCCGCCTTCTGGCTGAGGAGGTTGGCGCGCGTGTGTGCCAGGTGAAGGGTTGCTATAAAGAACAAGCCCTTCAGGGTCGCGTGATTCAGGCATGGCGAAAAATGGCAAACATATTTGGCTTGCCTACTGATTGGCCGAAAAAGTAGATTTGGATGCAAAGTACGAGTTTTATGAAGGCAAACCTATTAGGACGAGTTTGCTGACTTCGATGCATGCATAAAAGCAAAACGCTTACTCGCAGTTCACTGGTTACAGAATAGAGAAGTGTAATATTGAAACAATTTATTAAGGCGAAAGACTTTAATGCCTCATCGTTGTCGACAGAAGGTTGTCAGCAGGAGGTTGTCAGCAGAGGTGTCACGCTTTTTGGTTGGTCGAAATGATTATGACGTCATAGTGCGCGGATTCGCAGTAATGAGGTCACCCACGGATGCCTGACGGCCGCTTTTGAAGCAGATGGCAACCACATTACATACCTCACACATTACATTACCACATTACGTACCTCATTACTGCGAACAGAGCCATGGATACAACCGAACTCATCAAAGCAGAGAGAGAGAGTCGTGCTAAAGAAGCAGTCGAAGTCGGCAGTCAAAGTGTGTAGTTGTAATGTGCAGCCAAAGTGTGCAGTCAAATAAAGCACTAGTACAGCCCAAAGAGTCTCGCAGTCAATGCCAAACAGTGCGCCAGGAAAGGCTTTCACCTTGCAGCACTTTAGAGAGCCAAAGTGTCCCCTGAATTCTTTCTGCACTCAGTAGGGAGCCCCACGGCGCAGCGGTTTTAGAAGCCGAAACCAAGTTTTAGGGCAAACATTAACCAAACGAAATACGAAGCTCACCCTTCGAGGTATTCCGGTGGCTCATAGACGAGGTCGCCGCCTTTACCTAGAGGACACTTCAAGAAATTCTGTCTTGAAGGCTTGACATTGGGATCTCTGGTTTGGTTTGGAAAGATGGCATCGTCAGGCATTGTTGTTGCTCTTTCATCCTGGAAAAAAGAGAACAATCTGGATTAAGTACTGGTCACAAATTTTATATGCAACGTTTGTGAAAAAATGTATTATTCATTTATTTACAGGATGCTGCGGGCTAATTGGCAGAGCAGAAGTAGATTAGAGGTATTTTAAACATGAAATGCATAAAAACACAACTGGGCATAGCACAACAACACATTTAGTACACCGGAAGAGAACTTTTGTCACAATACCTCGGTAATATGAGCATGAATCAAACCGTCACTAAAAAAAACACACACACAAAAAAGAAACACAGGAGACAGAAACATTACAGTCTCTATGTGCTTGATTCCAACCTCTCCAAGGACAGGCGAGAAAAACCACGTAGACTTCCAAACCGCAATTGCGTTATCAAAAAGTGGATTTTGTACAAGTTTCTCTCAGCGAAGCAAGGAGCTATAGATAGTGCATTGGACTGTCGAGTCTGTCTTGTAGTAAGGGGGCGCACATAAAGGCAAGGATCAAGTGCTAGTTTGTGCCTAAGTAGGAGAACTAAAAATTTTAGTAGTAGGAACTTTTGTCTTCACTGAAGAGCGTGAATAACATTACCTCCCTTTAGTTCGCATACCAAATCGCTGCTACCGCGCCATTAATAGATGAAATGCACTTCTCTTCTCTGAATTTTATCAAGGGCATTTATGTTGTACATCATGTAGTGTTCCCACAGAGTGAACGCATGTTTCAGCTTAGGCCTTATAAGTGTTGCATATGCTAGAAGCTCAAAATGTGCGGCAGCATCCTTGAGCTTGTGTCTGGGATCTGTGAAAGCGTAGCTTGTGAAAAGGCTCAAGGGGAGGTATTATTATGGGTGTTCCCGCTGAGGTAATTATTTTATGTTAATCCGAGATATTTGTATTCCTGAACTTCGGTTAGGGGACAGTCCTGAATATAGTAGGAGCCGCCGCGGTGGCTCAGCGGTTATGGTGCTCGGCTGCTGAACCGAAAGACGCGGGTTCGATCCCGGCCGCGGCGGTTGAATTTCTTTGGAGGAGAAATTCTAGAGGCCCGTGTACTGTGCGATGTCAGTGCACGTTAAAGAACCCCAGGTGGTCGAAATTTCCGGAGCCCTCCACTCCGGCATCTCTCATAGCCTTAGTCGCTTTGGGACGTTAAACCACATAAACCAAACCAACCAAACCAAACCAACCTGAATATAGTAGGACTACTGAAGTGGATTTTTTTTTTCCTGGTTACGCTAAGTAAAAGAGATTAATCTTTACACCTATATTCCCTCCCCTGCGCAGAGTAGCATGTCAGAAAATATTCACGGCTGCTAAAATTTCTGTTTTCCATTGAATAGCTCTCGCTCTCTAAGTTAAGTAGCATGCCCTGGTCCTGGAATCATTGAAAGATATTATTTAGTTCGATATTAAGCCCGTGTTGATTTCAGATTCTCTAGGTTCATTAAAGATAACGTAATCGTCAGCGTAGAGAAAAATTTCCAAAAGATTGTGGTTGACATTACCTGGTTGGTTTGGTTTATGGGGGTATAACACCCAAAGCGACTCAGGCTATGAGGGACGGAGTAGTGAAGAGCGCCGAAAATTTCTACCAACTGTGATTCTTTAACGTGCACTGACATCGCACAGCACACGGGCCTTTAGAATTTTGCCTCCATCGAAATTCGACTGCCGCGGTTGGGATCGAACCCGCGTCTTTTGGGTCGGCAACCGAGTACCATAACTACTGAGCCACCGCGGCGACCAAAAAGTCAATGAATCTTTGCCTGGACACACAAGCAAGATAACAGATTCGACGGAACAGAATTTTAAATCGGCGAGCAGTAATGCCCAAAATTTGCAAAACTAAATTTTAATCCGCGTAGTCGTTAGCCAAGTCTCTTTAAACTATGTCCTTGTGAGTCTTTATTTTCTGTAAGGTATTGTACATAATAACGTCTGCAACCCTGTGAATTCTTTCCGCTTCAAAATTCTGCACCCACGAACACAAACATATTAACGCTGGTCATTCGCGCAGAAAAGGTTAATGAACAAGGATGTCAAAAGTACATAAAAAGAAACGGCCACTTCTCCTTAGAGTAATGCACGCGGTGATTTCTGTTTCAACTAGACGATGAAGGCAGAAAATTACATCCGTGGGCCAAGTCAATATATGCAAACGAGAAACTTAGAAACGCAGTGGAAGAAACATGTGCGGATTCCTTTGATTATATTTTCTTCCAGGAGTATTCGCCGTGTTTTCTTTTGTGCTTTGAATTCATGACTCACTTCTTTATAATAAATATGGCTTTTAATCGTAGTGCGCCGAAGCATATGAAAAAGTCGCGGGCAAGGGTCGAGAATGTGAAGGAAACTTTTCCGTTTCCCGTTAGCGTCACGTGCAGCAGGCCTTCCGGGCCCGAGCATTTTCTTGCAGGAAAATACAGCTCGCAATCGTTCTTTACGAGGAACGGCGAATCGGCACAATGGCAACGACTCCGCTCTTGACCCGAGTTCCTTCCCTTTGAGTGGCCGCTTTTGTGCGCGCCGACCGATGGCGAAGCGAAACTCCTTGTGAAAGCGTTGCGTGCTTCTGGCATCTACTTAAACAAAGGAGGGGAAATGGGAAGGAACAAAGACTGCGGGACACTGGGAGTTCTCTGCCGACACAGTTTAGCCTGCCCGACAAACAAATGATAAATACTTACGTAGGGTTGGAGTAACTAGTTTCTGCTCCTCTTTTTGTTTCAGCCGTCTTTGACCTCGGAAATGCAGGAGCTTCCCAGTCCTCTTTCTATTGGTTTTAATGAATGAATAAATGCCTAAAGCATTGCCGTGCGCGACCTAAATATAAGTTAGCGGCGAATGCTAAGAGGACGAGGAAACATTTGACTTGTTTTTCGTGTACTGCTAGAAGTGCGACGTCGGATATTCTGGAAGTTTCTTTATCTGGCCGAAGTATGAACTGTCGGCTTAAAGGGCTGCTGACGCAAGAGTCGGGGCAGCAGAGGACAATCGAATAGAGTCGCCGAAGACGTTGATATTTCATATTATTGCGAAAGCAATACTACTTGCACTTTCAAGCCTTTGCCGTGCCGTGGCGGTGCCACCATTGACCTTTCGCATGACCTCTGTGTGACGTCACGCCGAAGAGCTGGGCGACCATCTCGCGCCGTCTGCGAGTAGTGGCGGTGCCACCACCGGCGGCCTAACTCCCGCGCTGTCGGCCAGGAGCCCAACAGGTGTTGTGACGTCACGCCGAAGAGCTGGGCGACCATCTCGCGCCGTGTGCGAGTAGTGGCGGTGCCACCACCGGCCGCCTAACTCCCACGCTGTCCGCCAGGAGCGCAACAGGTGTTGTGACGTCACGCCGAAGAGCTGGGCGACCATCTCGCGGCGTCTGTGAGTAGTGGCGGTGCCTCCGCCGGCGGCTTAACATCTGCTTCGACGATGCCACCTACCGCTAGGGAAGCTCGTCGCAAAGAGCGTAAGAGACAGCAGCGAGCTACAGAGACGGAGGAGCAGCGCGAGAGAAGACCTTCTAAGAGGCGTGCTCAGTATGCAGCTTTGCGTTCACATGCAACCTCTTCACTGGAAATAGTGGAAGATGGGACGGATGTTACTCATTCGCTCAACGCCGTGGACAGTGATACAGAAGCCAGGTGTAGTCTCAGCGGTGATGAACGTTGGAACTTGACGAAACGACTGCGATGTGCCCATTGATTTCGCAATTTCCGGGCTCAACCAAGCTAAGCCACAGACAATTTTTTTTGCTCGGTTGCTCGGACAACTTTGCTCGGTTGCTAAGAACTGAGGCTTCATAACACGTTTTTACACCGTTTCTAAAGAGTCATAACTACGTATATTACTTAACTGGGGATCTAACTAACCTCGTAATTTTCGACAAGGCATTGTGTTAGCAACAGCCACTGAGAAAGTCACTAATAGCTCTGAATCTCTTAATCTCTATGAGGATTCCGATAGAAAAGTGATAAAGATAAGGTCATTGTCTGGATTACATTCATAGACACCAGCCAATCCTCACACCTGACTCCTCCTGGCGCTGTGGTGCAGCGGTTAAGCAATGCACCAATGCCCTCAGATGACAGGTGCTCCCAGCGGTGGGCTTTGTGGGGCCCAAGTTGCTATTCCCGAGCTCTGAATAATTCCTTTAACTGCCAGCTGCCAGGGTGGACAGTCTGCTCAATATCCGGCGGACAGGTTATGATGACGCCGGAAGGTAACGGGACCTAGGTAGCCCACCTGCCTCCCAGGTTGCTCTCTGGGAACCGCCTACCAGGGCAATGCTCGTGATTTCTCGCTCACAACACCGACGCTGAAAACGCCGACACCAAACTATCTGGAGAGCGGTGCCTTTAACTCTTTCGCGTTAAAACAGGATGTTTGTACAAACCGTCGCCCGTCGAACAATCGAATGAGGTCCTTCTACGCGATTTCTGAGGCTTCAGTTGTCCAGTTGCGAGCGATAACGCAAAACCAAGAAGATGCGGAGAGCCTTTTGGTGAACCGACAGCGTGTGTTCACGGGACCTGGAACAGCCTAAGCTGGAGGTGCGCTGTACTTGAGTAGGCGAATGCGCTCGCGCAAGTGAGTCGCATGTCAGGCTTCGCAACGCTGCACTAAGAACTCTGCAGCTTTGCAGCTGCTGCTGAATTTTCAGCGTTAGAACCTGAACGAGCGGTGTTTCTGTGCTGCCCTTCAGTTACCGCAAAATGCCAATGAATTCTCTTGTGGCGTTGAATAGGGTCGGGTGTGAGCGTCCGAGGTTTGGCATTGCACTCTAAGTGACGCTGAATAAACTCGATATACAAATGACAGCTTTAAGATACCCTTTCGCGTCATCAAAGAACCCTCCAGGGGCATTTTAGTATCGGCATTTTTTCCTTTCCGAAATGTTCGAGGCAGCAGGCAGAAAATATTTTATAGCAGAAAATCAAAAGTTAGGAAACGTGTGTTAGGCAATTTGTTCTTGGTTAAAAGTGGGTACTGTTCCCTTTTCGAGTTACTGATCGATTCGCTCTCGCCCTACCATAAGCTGACCGTCCCGCTTAGCTCATCTACAAAATAAGGTTTTAGTAAGCACATAAAAAGAAAAACTAATTACAGTGGCGCTTTTGTAGAATAAAAGAACTATGTAGAATAAATACCATGAAAGGAAAAACAAATCCCGGCTAGCTGAGTTGGTACACCGACTGCTCCGGTGAAGCGGTGGTCCCGGGTTCGAACCCCTAACCAGGACGATTTTTTCTTTAAGTGCGAAGTTTCTGACTGAGGAAGCTGTATAGAGTTACATTTGCTTTTTTGAGTGCAGCCGTATTACCACTGGACCGTGTCAGCAGCGTTCTGAGTGGCGGACTTCATACAGTCATCTACTGCGCATGCGTCGAAGCACAGCGCAACACGCATGCGCGCTCGATTAAGCTGTAAACAGTGAAAAGGTCTATAGCTTACATTTGAAGCCACATGGCTGCACTTGGGTGGATGCCAATGAGTAATTACTCCCTTATTGCTTTTTCTTCTTGTATAAAACCAGAGGTAGGCGACCAGCAGTGACAGCATGAGACGCACGCACACAGTGCTCAACTAGCAACTGAATTTCATTCATGAGTTTTCTCATATACTGGGCAGATTATAGAACTGTCGACAATCGCTGCCATCAAATTTCTCTCTCCTTCACCTTTCGCCTTTCAAAAATTCTCTCTCGAGACTTCGCTGCAAACGACAAGGGCTTGCTGCTCAGTAATGCTTTCCAGCAATCAACGGTGTTGTTAGCTTTGATGAATTCGGGAGCCGTTTGATCCGGGTTGTGGCCAATTAGCGCTGTTCTTCAACAACAAGGTTCCCACTTGAAGGCCCGGCAATGGATGAAGATGTTCCCATCCCCATTTTATATTAAGTTCTTCCTGCTGTTACGACTCGCCGTGCTAGTAGTGTGTTTTGCCAGACCTCATGTACAGATGTACCGGCGCTTCTTTATAAAAATGGCCTATAGACAGTCTATACACTTCTTATAGACACTTGGATTTCAATAAAAAATTCCTTTTGTATACTGATTGTGTATAGAAGTTCTATAGACAAAAATCTACTAAAAGTGTATGACCATATATCTATAGATTGTCTATAGACTATCGATAGCATCTGCATCGCCTATAGACTATTCTCTAGGATTCGTCTGTAGAAATACTATTGACTTTATAAACAGAAGTCTATGGACAGTATACAGACTGTCTAAAAAATATTTGTAAAGGCTGTACCAGTTGAGGAAGGAAAGTGGGCCGGGAACGTTCAGTAGGAGAAGCAAGAAAAAACTGTAGTCGCATATTTACAAGATTGGAAGGGTTACAGTCAAAGACCAACAAATTGAATACTGACACGTGCAACAACTCCGAACAGAATATTCTTAAACAGGTAAGAGTTTATGAGCGCAATTTTTTTTTATATACTTTAACATTTCACTGTAACAATAATTATATCCGCAGATCTCCCGATGACAGGCTTGCGTTTTTTCCTATGAACGTTTCTGCGATCATCAAAAACGTTCACCATTGCTTTTATACGACAGTGTTAACTGCTTGACGCGAGCCATCAAAAGGCGTAAAAGGACGGTTCGCCAAATATTTGAAAAATGCACCAACCTTAAATATCTCTATACCTGTCTCTCAGAGTTTTTCATTGTTCAACATTCTTGTCCAGGAAGGTTGGACATGACACTGCTCAGAAATTTGCTTCTCGATGAAAGTGTCGAGCGCTTTTAATAGGCCCTCCGGTCGTCTCCCCACCTTTTTCGTCCATTCAAAGGAACTTCGTCTTAGGCGCCGCCTTTGGGTGGAGTCAACGACGCTCATTGGCTCGCTTTCCCACCTGTCCTCGTCTGGTATCCATTTACGACGATCGTCTCTCCATCGTCTTCGTCGGCTCATTCACAGGAATAAATATCTCGGAAGTGTCCTTTCCTCAGGTCACCTTATCCCCGAGAACTTGGTGCGCAGGTAACGAAACGCAGCTGGAATTCAGCTCGTCAGCAGCAGACTGCTGCAGAGGAAGCCGACCAGGGTGGTCCCATGACTTGGCTCCAGGGCCGCCCGAAGGCGAAGGCCATTAACGGCAGCACCCGTGCCGCCGTGATGAATGTCGGCAACTCATCTTCGTGCGTAGAGGTAGGCTTTGCGCGGGATTCCCCCTTGCGGTGCTACATTGTCGTAGTTTCCGCTACATTGAGTGCTGCTTAATGGGAACCACTTGGGATGGAAACACATATTGTGAGAGTTACGCCGTAGCGGAGGCGACTGGTAGAAAGAAGTCAGCCAGAGTGAGTGTCTCCGCGTGTCGTGGCGGGCGTTGGTTCTCTTTTCCGGGGGTCGCATGGGAGCGCGTATTCTGGGACGCACATTTGCAGCAGGACCCCAAACTGCTTTTAGGGTTCGTTAATGTAAAACGGTTGCGGAGGGAACACACAGGGGGGTATTCAAGTCCTAACACTGTGCTCACGGAGCCGGTCATTCAAACAGTGCCCTGTTTGACTCACGTAAGTTTCTCGGCGTGTCAGCGGAATGCTGCATAGAACTCGTTTGGGACATGGGTCCATGCGGAATTTCTTTTTTTTTTTACAGCCTTTGACATGTCTGTCCGAATAGGCTCCCATTTCACATATTTCTGTCAACTTTTCAAGTGTCGAAAAAAAAACACCTTTTTTTTTTGCCCGACCAGAGATTCTCCCCGACTTATGAAATGACTTGGCATTACACAAAACACCACTGTCTTTTGCTTAGCTACCAGGTTACTTGTCCTGCCCTTGCCACGAGGATTCTTGAGCGGGGCTTCGGCCACTGAGATCAAAACCTGGGAAGATTACCTAGCGTGTTTAAGCTTTTCCACTTACTGCTTGAAAATTTCTTTGACAATATGCGGGCATTATCTTCTCCGAACGTTATGTAAACATAGCTTGACAGTCACCCTTTTCGCACATTTTGAATCTGCAGTGTGTTTGTCGTGTCCTATCAGTTTGTGACTTCCAGCTCTGGTTTGTTTTAAACAATGCCTAAACTACCCGCCTAACAAGTCGCGCTGCATTTCTTATCCCCGGTGCTCGGGCCCGGCCCAAGCCAGTGCAGTGCTCTATCAAAGATTATATGTTTGTGTAGTACACGTCTGTCTCAAAATATTGTTAATGATGTTCAGTCGTAGATTTTTTTTTTCTGAAATTTGAGAAGTGTGCCATGAGGCATAAGTTGACAAAGGGGAATGGAATTCAGGAGATAAAAAGTTAAAAGAAGGAGTCAAATCAAGTCTCGTTGCGGTGATCGGAGAGGTTGCCGGTGTAAGGACTGTCCATTGTCCACTTTTCGCAATCAAATTCGGGGCAACACCGCAAGCCCACCTCCCTGAGGAGCCGTTTCCTAACAGCAACCGTTGCAGGACACGTAGACAACAAGCGTCGCACCTTACAAATGTATGGTGTGGTGTCACAGTGAGGGCACTTGTCAGCTTTTGGCAGATCTTTGTCACGCCACTGATGACGGACACATGAGGTCCGAGCTGCCCCTGCCCGAATCCAGCTCAACGATACCTCCTCCTGCCGAGTAAGATTACGGGGGAGAGGGTGCGACCACGGAGGAATAACAGCGCGTGTTCGCTGGCGCAGAACTTGTGAATCAGAAACATGGAGCAGGAAAGGATCAGGGGAAGAGGGGAAGGTGGCAACATTTACCTAAACGTGCTAGGCATCTGGAGCTTCTGGTGTCAGTCTAAGCAGGCTCAGATTCAAGTTGATTTCTTACATGACACTAACAATCCATCTGGTCCTCTATCTACGTAATCTCTTCAGGATTTAGCGAAATAATTTTTTTTGTGATCCCATTCGCCATAGTGCTTTCAAGCGTACATTCGCAGTTCGTTACAACACGCTAATAGCAGACGAGGCGCCGGGACCCCGTGCCCTCGTTAATTGCAAACTACGCAATACGCGTGATCCTGTAAGCACTCCTAGCTAGACTTTCGTCAGAGATTCACGCTAAAAATGGGTCCCAAAGATATAAATTTTTCATCAATATTACTCCATCACCGCTCCTACTTTAGCAAATGCACTTCACGCCACCTTCACTACCACTACTCTCAAAGCTGTAAGCACTGCCTCACAAACTCCGCAAAAAAAAAAAATACCGAGAGTGGAAGCGGGGTGGCACCGTTAGTTTGGGGTGTTAGAAGTGGGAGAAACGAGATTAACATAACTCCGAATAAATGCGCTCGCTTGATCCGAGGGTACAGCACTGTCAGCGCCAAGCTCTTCACAGTTTGCCTTAGGTCTTCCTCGTCGCTCAGCCATACTCGTCTGCTTCTTCGACTTTTTTTCGTGAAGAGTTAGTTTCACTCAACTCAAGCGATAACGTTAAAGCTGTAAAATGAGGCTCCAAACACGAAAACAAAACTGGCCTCTTTACTCAAGGAACTTCACTGGAAGTGGCCTGAAGTGGTACGCAGTTTTTTTAGTTCCAACGGCGCAAAACCGCTGCTTGTTGAACCTAAAGACGGGGGCTGGGCACAGCTGCGAATTCCGGGCCTAACGTTAACAAGCTGGGACAAGCAGCAGGCTCTGATGAAGTCCGATAAATTCATTTAGCGCCCGTTCGCTTCTCAAAAATGGGCAGTGTGTGAATCCGAAGAATAGTTTTGGATTGAAGCTGCATTAGGTCGCAAAAGGCTAGAGCTGGCCTTGTGCAAATAACGACGGGAACCGCCTGAGTGAATGCAGGAGTGGTGAACTGAGCGGAAGAACACTGTAACCCAGCTGTCGCTTCCGTTACTAAACCTGATTAGCACTAGTCTGAGGGTCGTTAATGTTAGCCGCAGTTGTCGTCTGTAAGCAGCGTCCTTTCAGAAATTGGTGCGAAGCTAGTCTTTTGAAGAAATATCTAAACAAGGTTTCACCACCGGACAACACTTATTAAGCAGACCTGGAGGAGGGGAGGAAGTTTCCGCTTTCATAGAAGTTGCGCCACGTTATTTGTAGGAACCTTCACAAATAGTGCGCGATTAGGTGAGGCATTGTTGAGGCCAATATGATCTGGATGTGCTGTTCAGGGCTCGGCATTAGGGTTAGTTTAGACCAGCGGATAGTTGAAAATTAGATTATGAAAGCCAGGAATGAGTTCTCTGCCTTCTGATAATTTATCTTTCCTTCGCTTAAGATACCGAAGGCAGCGCCACTGTTGAGTAGGCCTATAACGTTGCTGCGCATATTGGCCGTGCGAGCGCCGCAAAACCCCTCCCCGTGGTTACATCGCTTTAGTATAGCTCCGAGTGTTCGAATAAGGTTTGCATAAGTTAGTTCATGGCATGACAATTTAGTTTATCATTAGTGACGCGATCGAATGCCAACAACGCAAGCAAACAAGAAACAGGGTGGCAAGTGTGAACTTCGGAGGTTGAACTGCTACCTTCCTCACAAAAGATACTGTGGGGATTAGAAAACTACGAAACATTGATGATTAAGACAATGCACTACATGACGAAAATAAAAAAAACACGAAAAACATATATATAGCGCTGATTCATTACAAGAAAGCAATTGACTGAGTTGAAACCACAGCAGTGATGGAGGCATTGCATAATCAGGCTGTAGAAGAGTCTTATGTGAAAATACGAAAAAACACCTATAACGACTGCAGAGCTACCATATTACTTCAGAAATTCAGCAATAAAATTTCAATAAGCAAGGGTGTCAGGCAGGGAGCCATGATCTCGCCAATGCAGTTCACCGCCTGCTTTTAGGAGGTGTTCCGAGGCCTCGATTGAGAACAGTTTGGAATAAGAATTTATGGAGAATACCTAAGTAATTTTCGATTCGCTGATGACATTGCCTTGCTAAGTCACTCAAGACATGAACCGTAAAGCATGATCGGTGAGTTGGGCATGCCTAGCAGAAAGGTGTGTCTAAAATTAACAGGCAGAAAACCAAAGTTATGTTCAACAGTCTCGCAAGGAAACAGCAATTCACCATTGGTAGCGAGGGGTTGGTAAGGAAATATGTCTACTTAGAGGAGGTAGTGACTGCTAATCCGGATCATGACAGAGAAATAACTGGAAGAATAAGAATGGAGTAGAGCGCATGTAGCTGGTTCTCATAGATCATGAATGGCAATTTAGCAATATCCCTCAAGAGGAGAGTATAATATACTTGTATCTTACCGGTAGTAACCAATGGGTCAGAAACATGGAGACTAACGAAAAAAGTACAGGTTAAGTTAAGAACAACGCAGCGAGCTATGGAAAGAAAAGTGATAGGTGTAAAGTTAAGAAGACCGCAGGCGGGTAGAGTGGGTGAGGGAACAAACACGAGTTAATGGCATCTTAGTCGGAATCAACAGGAAGAAATGGGCCTGGGCAGGGCATGTAATGCGAAGCCAAGATAACTGCTGGTTCTTAAGGGCAAAAGAGGGGATTCTAGGAGAAGGGAAGCGTAGTTAGGAGCGGAAGAAAGTTAGATGGGCGGATGAGATTAAGAAGTTTGCTGGGATACGGTGACCGCAGCTGGCAAAGGACAGGGTTAATTGGAGAAACATGCGAGAGGCCTTTGCCCTGCAGTGGGCGTAGTGAGGCTGATGATGATGATAAAAGGATGAAGGCGATCAGCACGAGTTGTAGTATCGGTACACAAAATGATAATGGTTGTGCACCGGTGGTGATAACAGTAAAGGTGCCCAGCGCTAAGCACAAATAAGCGCTAAACTCTGAATGACAAAAGTGGTCGAAATTGCATCTCTCGACGGATGATTAGAGCGTTGAGAGACTGAAAGCGGAATATTACCTTTGTGGTTTCTCAGGGGAGCAATGGGTGCTTCTTGACGGACTAACCAATTTGCCAGTTCAGTTAGTCTCAAAAGAAGTAACCAAAGTTCCATTTCTATTCTTTTTGGGCTCACAGTGCAGGGCTCACGTACAAGGAAACCGCAAGCAGTGGCCGCCTTTAGAATAACTTCCTAGCATTATATGTCCTTATTGCTACTCGCGCTACAACTATGTACTGGAGCTTTCAAGGCCAGCTCTTCTCGTGTTTCAGCTCGCACTTCTGTGGCCTTCCCTCTCTAAGAAACTTCCACTCACCTGAGAACCCTTTTTGTTCTCGCTGCCCTTTTAAACCTTTGACTATTCCTCTCAGAAGAAAAAAAAAAACATTAATGAAAGAGAGAGGGAGCCCGTACTAGCAGAGCTTCACCGGGCTGAAAGGGCAACTGCACCACTTTCAGAGAATTCCGCGATATTCAAGGATTGAAATCTATATAGGCGGTAGACCGGTATACGATGCCAAGCTTTTTTGCGCCAGCGTTTAAAAAGGTGACATGGTCAGCGATTAAATTTCAGGCTTTTCATCACTGCGCTGGACGGACGCGAAGCTAGGTGTGACATCAGGGACAGTAGATTTCAAATTCCCGCAAGCACGTAATACTTAGCGGTGAGGGCTGGGACGCATTTTTCTGAACTTTTTTTGTTAGCCCCAAAATCATAATTTGTTGTCATCCACAGGCTGGAGTGCTTCGTTGGAGGCTTTCAAAACACGCTAGGCGGGCTTGGCCTTCGGTGCAGTTGGTATATTCCTTAAGAGCAAGCGTTTATGCGCAGGAAATGTTCTCAACCGCAGATGACGTCAGCATGCGCCTACCCACGCCTCCCCCCCCCTCCCCCCCCCGTTCCCTCCTCACTAACCACTGTGCGCTGCGGAGAAACTTGAAAGATGTTTGGTTGGTTTGGTTTTGGTTTTGTGGGGTTTAACGTCCCAAATCGACTAAGGCTATGTGAGACGCCGTAGTGTAGTGCTCCGGAAATTTCGACCACGTGGGGTTCTTTAACGTGCACTGACATCGCACAGTACACGAGCCTCTACAACTTCTCCTCCAAATAAATTCAACCGCCACGATAGTGATTTTAATCAGCAATTCGTCACTATTTCATGTGCTAGCCAAAAAGGAGTTCGCATGCTTTACCTGCGAGTTTCCCCCATTCTACCCCTTTAATCTCGTCGAATTACAAAATCTTTGCAATTGGCCAAACGAAAATGAGCTAAACGGTGGAATTAAAAAATATATATGTAAGAAATAACAGGCATGTACAGAAAACAACGATATAAAAACAAAGTGAGAGACCAGCCTAAAGTTGAAGTCGCTAAGCTGTCGTTCCTAAAAAAAAAACACGGATAAAATACAAGAAAACAAAGAACCAAAAAGCAGCACTGAGGACACCAGGCAAATAGGGTAGGTGAAAGAAGACGTCCTGGAGGTAGCGGTTGAAAACTGCAAAAGCGAAATGTTAAACAGAGCGGTAATATAACCAAACCAGAACGCGCAGACTCTCTGCTATTGCCCGGCTGTACGGCCCCCAACTTTTCAACCTATTATTTATGCATCCTCGGTACCAGCATTCAGCCGACATTCACGCTTGCACCAGTTCCCTCTGCGGCAGTGCAACGCACATTTCTTCTTGTGATTTCCGTGCTTCCTTTATGTATTCCACTTATAGAGGTCCTGCAGCACTTACTTTTTACGATAAAATAAAATGGTTTCGTTTGAAAATAGCGCATGAAAAAGCAGACGAGGGTCCTTTTATTTCATAGTCATGGGCTCGGGAGACAAAAATAAAAGAGCAGTGAAAAAACAAATTGCATGAGTGATTGAAACGGGTTAATCATATTATATTCAAAATCAAGCGGAAGAAATGGATTTGGGCAGAGCATGTAATGTGAAGGTGATATAACCGCTATCCTTTAAGGGTCGCATAGAGGATTCTAAGAGAAGGCAAGCGTTGCAAGGGACGGCGGAAAGGTAGGTGCGTGGATGAGATGAAGAAGTTTGCGGGGATGCCTTGCGGCGGCTGGCAAAGGAGAGAATTAATTGGAGAGACATGAGAGAGGCCGTTGCCCTGCAATTGTCGCAGTCAGGCTGATTATAATTATTCTTTATTTATTTATTTATACATACTGCAGCCCTATTGGGCTATTGCAGGGGTGGGTGTGAACAACAGTGTAGGAAAACATGGAGCACAACAATGGCAAACATCCGAAACAGTACGAGTGAAAACAAGAAAACCGAAAAAACTATTCAATAGCCGCTAAAAACAGCTCTAAAGGAAGAGAGCGAGTAGAACCGGGTAAACAATTCCAATATTCGATTGCACGCGGAAAAAAAACTGTATTTAAAAGTGTCCGTGCGGGCAAAATAAGGCGTGATGTTTAGGCTGTGGTGACTTCTAGTTTTAGATGGTATAGCAGGGGTTAGGTAATCCTTAAGGGAAATAAATAGCGCACAAGAGAAGACGGGACAAGCGAGGAGACACAGACACATCGTGCGCTTTGGACCGGATTGTGTCAGCGAACCTTCCGTTAATTTGTCGAAAAAAGAGCTTGCATATCTGGCACGATAAGCAGATGGCTGTCGAGGGGGTGTGTGTCTTGTTGATGTTATCTTCGATCCTGTTCTTTGTTGCCTATCTGGACATGTGTATATATGCTCCCGATTTTGCAATAAACCGTCTGTTGAAAGTTAGCGCTTGTCTGTGTCTCCTCGCTTGTCCCGTCTTCTCTTGTGCGCTATTTATTTCCCTTAAGTATGTCATACCAACATGCCCAAGCCTCGTCTCTTCTGTTAGGTAATCATTTGCAGAGGTCCGGCAGAAAGAGTTAATAATGCAATACAAAAATTTTAAAGACTCAGTCCTTCGTCGAGATGAGAGTGGTTGCAGGCCCAGTGATGAAAGTGCTGTGGAAGGCGAAAAATCTCTACCAAACCTGTGACATATGAAGCGAACGGCTTTCTTCTGCACTGCCTCGATTTGGTTAATTTCGCGTTGTTTGTACGGGTTCCATACAGGGGAGGCGTATTCAAGTAGTGGACGGATTAGCGATTTAAACATCAGTAGTTTCGTATCTCTAGGAGCAGCTTTTATTGTGCGACGCAGGTATCCTAACTTTTTAAGTGCCTTTGAGGTTATGAAATCTATATGTTTGGACCATGACATACTGGGTGTGAAAATAAGACCAAGGTATTTGTATTGATTCACACTCTGGATGGGGATACTGCTAATTGTGTAAGTAAACACGGAAGGTGTCGTTCTATTAGTGAAAGTCATAACAACGGTTGTACGGATACTAATAGTCATTTGCCATGTAGCACACCAAGAGCTAAATTCTGAAAATGATTTCTGAAGGTATAAGTGATCATCAAGGCAGAAAATTTTGTGATACAACACGCAGTCATCAGCATACAAACTTTGTGTCAAATGAATAAAAAAGACTCCTACGCCTACCATCATGTAGGTTCAGTCGCAATGTGCTCGTTTAACCTTGTCTAAACGCTCTTCCTTATCCTTATCTTACTTCCTTATCCTTCTCTTCTCTTTTCAGACAGCCGCCGCGGTGGCTCAGTGGCTATGGTGCTCGGCTGCTGACCCGAAAGACGCCGGTTCGATCCCGGCCGCGGCGGTTGAATTTCTTTGGAGGAGAAATTCTAGAGGCCCGTGTACTGTGCGTTAAACAACCCCAGGTGGTCTAAATTTTCCGGAGCCCTCCACTACGGCGTCTCTCATAGCCTTAGTCGCTTTGGGATGTTAAACCCCACAAACCAACCAACCAACCATCTCTTTTCAGACAGTTCAAGCTTTCGATGTTCTTATTAACCATCCACTTTGAGGAATTCACTACCACAAAAAAAAAGAAACCTTCAATCAATAGTGTCCAGTACCTCATCTTGGGACAACACGCGGGCTTCTGTAATGAACGAGTTTGGCTTCGAGAAACCACCCTGAGGCCAACTAAGATACAGAGATGAGGAAGTTGGGCAGCAGAGTGCTGGCTCACTTATCACACAAAAAAAAATGATCCAGAACCAATTAGTGTTTCGTAACTCTTTTAATGTAAATACGTTTTAGCAAGTTCCGCAACAACAAGACCTTTAGAGAGAAAGACGACAAAATGGCTAAGTTGAGCAAATTTTGGCTTCAGATTACGAGCGCTGAGAAACTGAGATAAAAGCCGAAGTTTTGCACCTGCTGCCGCTAAATGTCTTCCGTCGTTTGCCATATTACGATGCCTTTCAAGTGGACTTAATGTATGCGCCACTGAATGGCCCCTGTACTTGAACAGCTCTTCAGCCTTAATGGCTTTGGAAGTGGCGTGGGATTTTTTCCTCTCCCGATAAAGCAGAATGATAAGTATTGAATGCGAAAACCAAAATAAATATACGCTTTATATGTCCAGGTACTCCTCGACATTGTCAAAAATTGTGATCGCAACGAGTGAAAAGAGTTGAAAAGTTCATTGTTGGATGAGTCGGTCAGTCACAATCAGCAAAGGGTACTGCGGGAATACACATAAGGACGAGAAGGGTACACATTGGACTTTTTTGTGCCCTTCCCATCCTTGTTTGTATGTGTACGAAACCCTTTGTTGATCACAACTGGATGGAGTGAGAATGTAAATTAGCAGAATACACTTTTCCTTGTGGGGTCTTTCTTCCTCATTCCCTTTACCCTCAGGATGCCACATTATCTGGCTTTGCTGACTTTATTATCTGGCTTTTGTTTTTTTTTGTGTTGTTCTGGAGTCGCGAATGTAACTGGTTGAACACCTTGGCCGCTGGGCGTTGAAACCTTCGTGCAATAGGTGATGGCGCGATTAAAAGAGATCTCACTCAAGACACGTTGCTACAATGATTTGGTGTGTCCTTATCAGAAGTTGGTTCACACAAGTGTGCCAAGTGACTCTCGGTGAGCAATCAGGTAAAAGAGCTCACAGGGGCACATACATGGTCGTGTAGGTGGTCTACTCAGTTGAGAACGAGCAAGTTTTAGAACTCGAACTCATGTCGAGGCTGTAGGCTGGTAGATTCACTCAACAAGAGGAGAATGGAATGAGAGGGATGGATAGTGCAGGAGGTGAGACGACGTACATCTCTCAGTCGTCAGCACTTTCTGCGCATGGGTCACTCGTCTAGCGTCTGTACCCTTCCGTCCAAGGAGGGCAGGTTGATTGTGGACTTATCACGAGCGAGGTCATGGTTCCATTGGCTCTGTACTGTGGTCTTGTCGGCGGAAGCCTTCTTAAAGACCGGAGAGTTAAAATGTGGCGTCGTAGGAAGCTTTCGCTTCGGGTCAGGCAGCGTATTCTTGTCTATCTGGCTGCGCGTACAGAGTGTAGTTGAGCTCTTCGTTTTTTAAATAGGAGTTTAAGGACTGTGATTCTTTTTTATTGTTTATTTGTGATTCGGTAGGCGGCTCAGGGGCGGTGGCATTCGCCTGCCCTGGGGGCTGAATTGAATGCCAAAACATCCATGTGCTGCTCGAAGTCAGAGCACGACAGAACCTCAGGGGACCGAAATAAGTCCGGAGCTAAACTAATACTACGGCCTCCCTCAAATCCCTTGGATGCCTTCGGAAAGTAAGACCCTGCACTACTACCACCAACGTCACCACTACTTCTACAGCGACTGCAAGGACTAATACTACAACTAGCCTCCGCGGTGGCTCTGTGGTTATGGTGCACGGCTGCTGACCCGAAAGACGCGGGTTCGATCTCGGCCGCTGCGGTCGCATTTCTATCGAGGTGAAATGCTAGAGACCCGTGTACTTTGCTATGCCAGTGCACGTTAAACAACCCTAAGTGGTCTAAAGTATCCGGAGCCCTCCACTATGCAGTCTATGATAACCTGAGCCGCTTTGGGACGTTGGAGCTCATAAACAATACTACTGTTACTGGGTCGTAGAACAAACTAGAACACCAGTGGTAGCACTTGCCATCGCAGGGCAGTGGCGCATCGCTTAACGGCCGCGCCCCTGCACCAGGAGTGGTATGAGGACTCTCAGGAATCTGTGAGTGTAAAGTAGAGAATGAACGATACTGCATACATGAACTTACTAACCTATATTCCATTGTCGCGTCATGCGCTTAGAACTGAGCTGAAATTTCCTCTTCAAATATCTGTAATTTTTTTAACGCAACAGCGTTAACGAGTTTGTGTCACAGAAAATCCGGCGGAGCCATTGGCGCCTTTGGCCATGAGCATGAAACGCAATATCCTTGCGGCGTCATGCAACAACTTGCCCACGAGATTGCAAGCAAACTGCACACCGTGGCAGGTCTTAATTAAATGAATGATTGGCCACGCGAGGTTGGCAGGGAATAGCAACCTGGGTCGCACAAACCCCATTGTTAGCAGCACCTGCTATCGCAGGGCAGTGAGAGAGAGAGACTCTTTAATGAAATACAGAAAATTTAGCCGGCGTTTAAAAATCGCTGGCATGCTACTCTGCGTAGGGAGGGGAATTTGGGAGATAAAGACAGAAGGAGAGCAGTGTGGAAGAGGTAAAAAAAAACCAAGATAAAATGCGGCCATGAAATGGGTACTAAATGCAACGGCGAGTATTGATGTAACCTATCGAATGATGGGGTGCATAGTCCGACAAATGGGTTGACGAAGTTCACTGCATGAAGAATGCATGAAGGTAACGTGCAAGTGAATTTCAAGCTTATCGAGATGTCGAATGCCTTTTACACATGTAAATAGAAAGTTCATTGCAAGTCTCTGTTGCCTAAGGCAGGCTAAGGGACCTAAAACTTTGTCCATTGTTAGGGGCACTGGGCAGAGCTTCTGCATAAAATTTTCATAGTACGCACGCTCGTTAGCATACGCAGGGCACTCAAGCAGGATATGTTCCACAGTTTTAATCGAGGCACAGTTGTAACAATGCGGACAATGCGGTTAGTGGCGCATCGCTAATCGCTGCGTCACTGCGCCAGGAATGACATGAGAGCTCCAAAGAACCTACAAATGTTAAGTACAGAGCGAAGAATTCAGCATATCGGGGCATTAACCAATTAACAATATCGCTTCAAACCTTTAAGGCGGAGATTAAGTAGACCTCCGATTTTTTTTTATTTAGAGACATTGGGAAAAGGAGTCATTAAACCATCATCAGCAGTAAGAAATAATTGAAGGACGGTCATGCGAACTAATGCCGTGATGTTGCTACAGAAGAGGCTTTTGCTTTTTGATTTACAGTGGTTGCCTTCAGAATTGTTTATTGAATTTGATTTTCCTGCCAATGGTTCCTTTCCCAGCTGCGTGTGTTCTTGTGGATAGAGTCTTCTAAAATGTGTAAGTGGGTGGAAGTCTTCAGAGAGGCAGAGATGGGTGGAGGTGGTAAGTATTTTTGTGGATACGTGGCGAGCTCTCTTGGTGGCCTTCTGGGAGGTGCAAGTATTCTGGAGAAAGTGAGAAGGGGGGCAGTTTCAAGCGCTAGCGCCAGGATTTTGCCGATCAGCGCTACTCCTTGCGTAAAAATTTCTCAATTTCTTAAAAACAGACAAGAAAATCTGCAATCTCGCCATAAGGAAGATTGCTAGGCCTGTTGGTTAATGGCTGGCTGTAGGAAAACGACGAAAAAAAAACCTGAAAAGCAATTCTTGTTCCGTGTTTCGCGCCATTTTCTTTCTGTCAGTAAGCTCGATACACACGAGTAACATATGGAGCCGCACGCGTGGAGCAAGTTAATAACAGAACTATAAAAAGCAAGAATTGTTATGATGTTATCAAATGTTCTTTTTAGAAACAACAGTTTGTTCGACCGAAGAAATCAAAGCTCATTAAACAAAGAGTAACAGATTTCATCATACACCCTAATCACATAAACGCTTCTGCGCAAATTTTCTCGAAATGTAAGATGGTTTAAGTTGGTAACCTCTCGATGAAGATATGAAAACCATGGCGCATAAGTGCCAAAGCTGGCTACCACGAGTAAAGACATTGTTAAGCATAGGACGGGATTCGTGCAAAAGTTCACCGTGGCTAGCCCATACAGGCGCTTTGACTCTGCTAAATAACACTATCTGCGCTAATAGGTGAGCGTATTCAGCTAATAGCAACGTCCACAACTGGTTAGTGAGAAATTGGTTTCAAATGCTAGTCATAAGAGAACTTACATGCAACCCTTAACGGAGATTGACGTTCTTCGCGGTCGGCTAGATAGGGAACGTTTCATTTATATGAGCTGCCTCACTCAACCGCCGCTAATTTTTGCAGGTACCTGCAGGTTGAGTGAGTGTTGTTCTAGCATCATAAAACCAAACCTGCTGCTTTGCCAAAAAGGCTTTCTTCTGTTTCTGTATGTACACGCCACTAATGAAGAAATACAGGAACAGCGCTAGTAACACCATACGGCTCTGAAAAATTAAGGGGGCACTTTGGCTCTGTAAAGTGCTGCAAGGCGAAAGCCTTTCCTGGCGCACTGTTTGGCATTGACTGCGAGACTGTTTGTGCTTTAATAGTGCTTTATTTGACTACACATTTTGACTACACATTACAACTACACACTTTGACTGCCGACTTTGACAGCTTCTTTAGCACGACTCTCTCTCTGTTTCGATGAGTTCGGTTGTATCCATGGCTCTGTTCGCAGTAATGAGGTATGTAATGTGGTCACCTACGGACGCCTTACGCCCCCTGTCGGAGCGGACGACAACTATTTTATTAGTTGTCATGTGCTCCAAAAGGGGGCGTCAGGCGTCCTTGGGTTTCCTGATTATTTCGAATCCGTGCACTCTGACGTCATAACCATTTCGACCAACCGAAAAGCGTGACACCTCTGCTGACAACCTTCTATGGAAAACGATGAGGAATTAAAGGCTTTCGCCTTAAAATCTACAGACCTTAAGTTACACGCATCCACAGACTACTGCAACTTTCTCTAGTACGTGAAAATAGTATCCAGTCTTTACGAAAATTGTCATTAGACATTAGAATTTTTAAAGAACATTTACTCTGGACAGATCATGTAAACTACGCCTGCACTAAAGCGGCTAGCTCTGTTGGTATCTTAAATAAATTTCGTACAATACTGCCTCGAAAATTCAAACTACAAATTTATTTCTCTCTAGTCTTTTCGCATGTACAATATTGTTTGTTGATCTGGGGAACGACTACCTCAAACAATCTTGTGAAAGTACTGACTTTACAAAAAAGAGCTGTACGAGCGATTGATAATTTACATTACAGTGAGAGCACGGGTCCTTGCTTCCTCAACCATAGACTGCTAACCATCACGGCCGCTTACCACAAGAAGCTTGCTGTTTATGTCAGAAACCTTATGAAAGGAAACTGGCAGACTTTTGAGAGCACCTATTTAATTGCCCAAACAGCATACAGTCTTAGGCACCCTCAATACCATGCATCAAAATCCCGTACAAACTATGGGCTCCAAAAACTAACTCACATAATTCCTCATACACTAAACACCTATCCATACTTAACAGAATTGTCACTACAAAATATGTCCGAGGTCAGATTTAGGAAAACTGTTCATGAATATTTCTGTTATAGCTAGTTGTGGTGTGTTTTTACCTAATCAGTTTTTGTCTTTGTTATGTTTTGCTCTTAGTTTTGTTGTGCTTAGCACTATGCATGACTGATCTCTGTTTCGTTGTCATTATATCCGCTGCTTTTATAGTTTTTGTTACTTATGGAAATTTTGTACCATTGCCAAGTGCCACTTTGTTTGTTTTTTTTACATGGGGAGGGCAGGCCTCTGTCAGGCGCTACTAGGCGCCTTTAGCTTGCTCTCCCTTGTTTGCAGTCTCTGTACTGGCCAAACAAAACCAATAAATGAAATGAAATGAAAATAGACTTCGTGTAGACCCTGTTACCTTCTTATAAATGTTTCTTTTTGTCAGTTCTACCGAGTGAAGTCTACAGACTGTTCATAGAAATAAGTCTACTGAAAACGTATGGCCGTAAATCTATACTAGATTGTTTACAGACTGCCCATAAGATTCGTGTTGCCTACAGACTAGTATATAGGATTTGTCTGCAGAAGGTCTATAGATATTATAGGAAAAAAAAAATGTACGGACAGTGTAAACGCGTTCTGTCTAAACAAATTTTTGCAAGGAAGGATCTCGTTCAAAGTTCTGCGACAGGCCTCTTTTATCAGTGTGTGAGCAGACAACTAAACAAGGAGTTAGGCTCCTATCGAACCACTGGCGGCGGCTTTTCGCACAATGCACGATGCTGACGACAGGTTCATTTGGATTGCCATACACGGTTTGGCCCCAGCGCCGTCCCAAAGGACTGCGGAGCAAGAGACGGAGGCCATGGGAGACGAGGGCTCAATACAGATATTGAGCGGTCGCTGACCGCACTCAATAACAGGCACCTGTTCCATCACCACATCATTGCAGGAACGGCCCGAAAAGAGGAATAATGGCGCTGTGCTCTTTTGCTTATTCGGAACTGCTTGAAAAGAAAACAACAAAAAAAAACAGCACGCAGAAAAAGGCCGCGAATGCTAGACGCCAGCGTTGTCTGCATGCGCAACTTTTGCAGTGAGCGGAGCAAAAAAATTCGCTGTGGCATAGCTTGGTTAAGCCCGGTAATTGCGAAAGCAATATCCGTACACACGCCATGGTTCAGCTGGTAGTGTAGGTGGTGGTGGTGCTTGTGGTTAGACTTGTGGTGATGCATCGGTTATACAATCCAATTCAATCCAATCCAATCTAATGTAATCTATATCTAATCTAGTCTAATCCAATCCACTCCAATCTAATCTAATCTAATCTAATCTAATCCAATCTAATCTAATCTAATCTAATCTAATCTAATCTAATCTAATCCAATCAAATCCAATCCAATCCAATCTAATCTAATATAATATAATCCTATCTAATCCAACCTAATCCAATCTAATCCAACCTAATCCAATCTAATTCAATCCAATCTAATCCAATCTAATCTAATCTAATCCAATCCAATGCAATCAAGGTCAAATGAAGGTCAATGGTGGTCACAGTCGCGGCACGGCAAAAGCGTGAAAGTGCAAGTAGTATTGCTTTCGCAATAAAAGCAAACTGCTATTGAGTGCGATGACTACTGCAACCGAAATCACTACAGATGAAGTTGCTTGCAACGACGTATCAGGGCAGGCCTACTGAAAAATGCTTGATGTCTAGGTTTTAGCAATGGAACTTAATCACTGTGTGTTGTGAATGAAATGCCGAAGATTTATTGCTCTCTTGGATTAGTTGGACTACCACGTGGTTGTTTCTTTTTCTTATGCAGTTGTGACTGCCACCCTTCCTGCAGAAAGACAGAAGTGGTGAACGGTAAGACAAAATAGTGACACTGGAAATTTAAATAACACAGATATGATGAACGGTAAGAAATAATAATAGCACTTCAAATTTAGATACGTAAGAAAGTGATTCGCTCATTTTTTGCACATTTTACAGTTTCGGGATCTCAGGATTTCATTTTAATAATACATCTATTTAACTTAGCTGCCTATCATTTAAGAAAAGGCGCCTGTATTTAACATAAAAGGCGTTGACGATATGCACAATTTCATAAAGATCGAAATCCCCACAAGCGGACCCTAAGATTAATAAAGAGGTGTTTTTTGGCAGTTGGTGCCTGGTAACAACTAAGAGCGAAATGTCGCTAAGGCGAGACGGAGCAAAAAAATAAGAGCACTTCATTTCTGTGCTTCTTCCTTGGTGTCGTCCCTACGTAGTTTCGTTCTTCTTACATCATTTTAAACTTTTGAGCCCCTTTAAGAAGACCACTACAAGGATACTGCCCCCTTACATTTCAGTAAACATAATGTTGACACAGCCGTACACTCTAAACATAAATGATTAGAAAGGCAGTAGGGTATTCTTTAGCGCATTTACTTTTATAAGAGGGACTGCGCTAAAGAACAGCTTACTCCCTCTTCACACCCATATATGCGTATTCGGGGTTAGAGTACAGCAAAACTATTCATACTTTGATCTCTATTTTTATGAGATAAAGTTCCGCCAGGGAGTAGGTAACTTCCTGAATTTAAGAGGAAGTTCCGGCAGTCAGTAAGTACCGCAATGGAAAATTAGAATTTTGGTACACCGGGGAAAAATCTCGGAAGGAAATAGCGAAATCTAGGCTGGCGCCATAAAGCATGTGTTGCAGGCGAAGAAAAATCTTTTTTTGCGCCAGTATAAAATTAAGGCCGGCACTCCGCAGAAATATTAACCTCAAAACACTGCCGAAAAAAAGAGAAATGTTATGGGCTTACGCGGCCGTTCCGACCTACTTTTGAGGTCAGACGGGTGAACCTTCCAGCTTACCTAACTAACCCAGTTGAGTCAAGGTGCATCGAGAAGCGAAGATATTGCTCTCGGCGGCTCCTCGCATCATCCGGGGACGCCAACAGAACCTTGCTTTTCTGCGTCCTTTTTTTTACCACCTTTCCTCCTACCTTCAGAGTACCACCGGATTTCCTTGTCGGCCGCACATTAACGGTGTCGACTCCATCGGCGCCTGTTCGCAGGGAGTGTACACTCTTCGGACGGTAAAGTTTGGTTGCGTTGTTGCTCCATAGTTTCCAGTAGAGTGTGCTTCGCTTACTGAAAAGCTTCCTGTCCCTTTAGTCGTGTCAAGCGGAACGCTGTGGTCTAGTAAAGCTCCTTCTTTTGATTTATCTCTACTTGGCAAAAGGCTTAGCAGCCGAGTTAAGTTGGTCCGTCTAATGCTACGAGTTTTTAAACTCTGATTTCTACGCCTCTTGTTTACTAGAGGTATAGGCGCCCATCCAGCTTTTGACAACGTTTTTATGTTTCTTTTATGACTTTTAGAGGTCTTTATAACTTTTACGTACTTGTTTATTTACCCCCAAGGGCCGGAACATTACAGGAGGTAGTGAGCGAACAATATGCAGTAAGTGCAGGGTACAAAAAACAAGACAAGGCAAGTGTAGCAGAGGGTTACGTGAACGGATGAGATTAAGAAGTTCGCGGGGATGGGGTAGCCGTAGCCGGCACAGGACATGGTTAACTGGAGAGACATGGGAGACGCCATAGTCCTGTAGTAATTGTAGTCAGGCGGACGATGGTGATGACAAAAACCAAGACAGCATGGTAAGCCATGACAATGTAGGACAAGCAAAGGTATTTTAAAATCTCGCGTAACTACAGACGCGAGAAATGTAAAAAGGTGTATGATTCCATGCATGAATAACGTCCAAAAATACCAGGCAAGGAGGTGGATATGATATCGTTACAGCTAAGAGAGCGCCGTACGCTGCTTTCTCAACAACGAAGTGGCGGCTCCAGTATAATATCGGAAGATGGCAAAATTTATAATTAGTGAAGCTACTGTTCTGCTCCCTCACACGCCCACACACATTTCACTCGGCAATTAATTCCAGTTCTGACTTTACTCTAAGTAGGAGTTGACTGTCTCACTCCCTGAAATATTGAGTTTGCGATTCTTTTCAAATTTCGATTACGCAACAAGGCAAAATGCGCCATATTTATAGATCGCGGCGACTCTTCATATTGCACCTAGAGCAGTGGCGCAGAGGTTAGGCGATGCACCAGTGTATTTGGTTTATGGTTGGTTTATGCGGGTTTAACGCCCCAAAGCGACTAAGGCTATGAGGGACGCCGTAGGGGAGGCCTCCAGAGAATTTCGACCACCTGGTGATCTTTAACGTGCACTGACATCTCACAGTAAACGGGCCTCTAAAATTTCGCCTGCATCGAAATTCGACCGCCGCGGCCGGGATCGAACCCGCGCCTTTCGGGTGGTCTCTGCCTGCCTGTCATTCGCAGTCGGGTGCTGTGAGAAGAGCAGGTGATAACCTGACTGCTGTGTGACACGCGCGTCTGCGTACTTTGCGCTTTTTCTCGTTGTCCGGTTTTACTTTCACCCGTGTACGGCTGCTATTTTTGTGCGGCAGAGGCGACGGCGCCTCAGAGTCACCCGCGTAGCGGAGGAGTCGGCGGCGGCTCCGCGCTGCTCTGACGTCACTCGCTCCTCGCGCATGCGCAGTTGGCGCTCTCCAGGGCTCTGCGAAATCGCTCATACCTAGCGTAGTGTTGTTTCCGCAACATAAGACTGATGCGAATTTTACTTACGGTGTAGTCTCTAAATAAATAACGGAGCCCAACAAAAATAGTTATTAAATTTTCTCGTCGAATATTAGTTAACCGGTGGGCTAGCTAGTGCGCTTTCGATGTCTGCGTAATTAGAATGCGATACCCTGCTAATACAGGCCAGCTTGTGTTTGTTGTAAGGGTCCGCTCAGTGCCATTGATAAGCACACACTGCGCGGCGACGCTGGCCGGCTGTGAAAATGCGGTCGGAGACGCATGAACACACAGTCATGCGCACATTTGACAGCATGAAGTATACGGTGTGCGGGCGCTATGAAAAAAAAAAATTCTAGTGCTGCCTCTCGACCATGTCTCCCGATATCATTACCAGCGCATGGCACATGCGCGTTCTGTAAATTAAGGGATTAGGCTGTGTAACTGCTCTGAAGTGGATTTTTTTTACAGCGAAAGGTTTTGGCGTCACGTTCGGCAGTTGTGAGGAGTCGGCGGCGGGGTAGGCGTAGCACTATGTCATATTGGTTGGTCAGCATGCAATGCCGTCATTCATTACACAACCGCAACGCGTCACACTGATGAGGCCCGTGTACTGTGCGATGTCAGTGCACGTTAAAGAACCCCAGGTGCTCGAAATCTCCGCAACCCTCCACTACGGCGTCTCATAGCTTTAGTCGCTTTGGGACGTTAAACCCCAAAAAACCAAACCAAACCTGATTAGTCCGGACACTGCAATGTCATGGATTACGCCAGTGGAACGCGGAATCCCTGCTCACCACAGTCCGAGCAACATGGCGACACGAGCGAGCGACAACGTCGTGACGTCATGGCACGGAGGAAGTAAAGCTCAGAAGAGGCTCTGACTCCCCGAGCTGCACGCCAATATGTATGCCGGAAGTCACACGTTTTCCCAAGGTCTACTCGGAGTCTGGCCGTCGGCGCAGCAAATAGCAGCGCCGCGACGTCATCTTACTGCGCATGCGCAACCGTGCTGTGAAGGCGGCCAAGTAGAAGCGGAGGGGGGGGGGGGGGGGTGAGCGGCTTTAAAAATGTGACGTAACCATCTCTCTTGAGTTCTTTCCTTCCTCCACGCGTAACTAATACTCTAGAAGAAGAAGAAGAAAACATGCAACAACGAATATAAGACATAATAGTCGCCATCACCAAACATCTCAGTTCACGTCACGGATAGAATCCTTATCAATTACCGAATAAAGCAGTTTCACTGACATACTCAACCGTCTTTCATCACTTCATTAGATTGTTAATTAATCGTGAAGAAAGTCTCTCTTATTTTCCGCTGCTGTGTTCCCATGTGCTCTAATTGAATTCCTTATGGCAATGCTCCACCCGACTCCTAGACATGTATTTTTCTTTTCCTTGCTAATGTTTACCTTTTCTTTTATTTTGCTTGTTCCTTACTGTTCACCTGTGTTTGATTTGTATTCACTTTTTTTTTTAATTCCAGAGTGCACTGCTCAAATTTGTATCATGTTTGTCATTTTTGTTCGCCCACCTGCTATGGTCCCTGCTGGGACTGGCAGTATTGTAAATAAATAAATCTATCCCTGAATCTTCCGTTACGCAGTGGTAGCCGTCCTGTGAGGAGTTTTCCTCACATTTGCATCCGTCACACTTTTCTGTCGGCGGTACGAGCGAATCGCTAGACTAACCGAGGTTGGGGAACAGGCCGGGATACTTCACCGGTATTATGGGTTTCTTTATAACACATTCCGCGTTGAAATGAATAAAAGGGCTGTGATTGTATTAGTACGCTAAAAAAAAAACAACAACATGGTAGCACTCTTTACAAGGCCGACGACAAAGTAAACAGAGCTTTAATGAAAATGAGTCGAGATTCAGAGACCAGTTTCCAGACTGCTGAAACCAACACAGAGCTAACTTACGACGTGCTTGGTGACGAAGGTAATAAGCGCGGGAAGAAGGAGGTGACACCGATACGCCACAGCAGGCTAATGTGAAGGCTTACACAAAGGGGTCCCCTGAATAGGACTCCAAGTAAGTCTGATAATAAATATGCGCTGGCTGTGCTCCCGCCGTGCGGTTTATTAACGTTATATTTAACCAGTGCATACTAACAATGCGGCCAATGAATGCGCTGTCTGTGCTCAGCATCTTTCAGCGCGCACTGGATTCATGTTTATTGGTTTGCACCACAGCTTTGTTTTGCAGCACATTCCCTACGCGTTGTGTATCCTGCATTGTGCTACATGTTTATGGTGTGGCTGTGGTTAAGCACAGCGGTTTAAGTCGTGCGAAGGGCGTAGCTCTGCAGAAAGTCGCCGCGGGGATGAAGAAAACACTCTTCTGAACTGCCTGTGTTTATTTCATCGGCAGAGCGTCAGTGAGTTGTCTGTTGGCGGGAGGTTTAGGTTTTCGTGTACCTGGCAGTCGGCGCGCCAATGGAAGTACATATCTTTATCAGGTGTGGTTCGGTGGATGAGTTATCGCATCTCTTATTTTGGCTATCAGCCGGCACCACGAGCAACAAAAGGATGACATAACATAACTATGCTATAACTTATGTACTTATGTTATAACATAAGGATAACACAAGAATAACGAGCAACATAACGAGCACCACAGTGAAGCCTTCGCGCTTCCTTTGAACCCCAACGGCCCTTGAAAGGCGAGGTCAAGGGATCGTCTAGCCTCACAGGAGCGTACAGCTTTCCGTGTGTTTGGAATATTCCACTACATGGTTGAAAGGGAAAGCCTGTGGTCTGACTACTTTTTATAGGGGGTGTACATAAGATGACGACAAATGAATTTGTAGGCCCGGTGATGCTAACGTACAAGTTGCACATATGCTTTGTCCTTTTTGCAGATTTAGCGGCACGTGCCATTTTCTAAGGGGTACATGGTAACCACAGAGTCGAGCCTTTAGTCGTTCCTATAAGATAAAATCGCGCGAGAAATTTGTTGACGTTGAACGCGCGTTCTGGATAATGCCCTCACCGTGTTCCCAACAGTCCTCTTTGGTTTGGAAGTATGATCTCTCTTCGTGGAGTAGGAATAACGAGCAGATGTCGCTTCAATTTCTTGGCTCCAAAGAAAGGAAAAGTTTTCTTTTTTTATTGGTTGTCTGAAGGAAGCGTCACGTGTGAAATACTTCAAAGATCAAGTACTTGGCGTGTTGGGTGATAAAGGATGAATAGGGTCGAAAAGGAGGACTATTACGTTATGCAGGCTTCGACACCAAATTTTCTATTACCATTTTATTCCCTCCAGCAAGGTAAGATCAGTTATTTATTTTTGCTATGGGAGTGTTAAAGATTGGCGTTAGAAGTAAAGGTTGAAAAATAGGTCACGAGAAGGTGACGCGTTGAACAACTGAATTTATTAAAAGCAATGAGAGCGCTATCTGCAAAAACAGGGCGCATCTGCCAAAACAGGAAGAAATTCTGGTTACTGTGTTAAAAAAAAAACTGCAAATGTGTCAAAAAAGTTTGTTGTGAAAAGTGCGTATTGTATTTTTGTAATAAGGGAGTAATTACTCATTGTCATCCACCCAAGCGCAGCCATACGGCTACAAAGGAAAGCTATACAGCTTTCTCAGAAACTTCGTAGTTAAAGAAAAATTCGTCCTGGTCCGGGGTTCGAACCCGGGACCACCGCTACACCGGAGCAGTCGCTCTACCAACTGAGCTAACCGGGACGGCAAGCTTATGGTAGGGCGAGAGCGAATTGATCAATAACTCGAAGTGGGAACATTGTTGGTCAAATGTTGAGGGGAATCCCCCAAGGTGGAGTGTAAATTTGTAATAAGGGAGTAATTACTCATATTTGTAATTGTAATTACCCTTATTACAAATTTACACTCCACCTTGGGGGATTCCCCTCAACATTTGACCAACATTGTATTTTTGCCGCTGCAATTAGAACATCGCATTTAGTCTCTTTCAGTATCTTGTGTTAGCTTGCTGATATGTTTCCAAATATCTTATTTGCATGTGTTTTTGTATGTAGTTATAGTCCCCCTACAATAATGCCTGTTGGGCGCTGTAAGTAGTTGAAATAAATAAATAAATAAATAACTAAATAAAAAAAGACTCGTCAGTCTATCTGCCTTGTAGAAACACCGCATTATGTCGGCTTTATTACGCTCTTACTTTACGATGCGTATCGTGTGTGAAAGGTATAGAGTTCGGGTGTTCAAATTTCTAGGCAATTGAAGCGGAGCGGAAAAAGAAGAAATTAGAGCCAAGTACCGTTACAGTAAGTGCTGCCAAATACCTGAAAATATTTATACTGTTTTTTTTTTCAGATTTATGTGGCTTAACAGTTGAGGTCTGCAAAAAGAGTATGTTTTCTTCAGATATAGATTCGAGAGATACAGAACACTGTATAGCATGCTGCTAAAAAAAAAAGATTTTGGAAACAGATTTCCGAGCAGGTTCCGGTGATTAATTTAAATTGGTGCAAAGTTTTCTCTTTCTCCTAATTTTATTTTGAGCAGGCTTTCTAGTGCCCAGGAAAATAGTTTCGGAGACCAGGGAAACGAAGTGCGCTCCATTGTCGATGAGGGCCTCAAAGAGGAACATAGCAAAGAGTAAAGCATAGCAGTACGCGCTTCTGTGTCCTGTTTAAAGCTTTACTTGTGCACTGAAAACTGCAGTGAATGCTGAAAGCTGTACTTTGAAACCTGTAGTTAGAATGCTATACTTGCGCATGTGGAGATTGATCTGCACTTCAGAAAACTTCATGGAGTGCTACCATTCGGCTGTCAGAAGAGACAGCCGAATGTGTGCAGCGGGAACGTCGGGCGTTACAATTTTTTCTCGACGGCAAGGGAAGGCAGTGAGCGAAGTCTAGTGTCTTCCTCGCATTGCCTCCGAAACGTGTTACCGCAAGATGCGTTTGTAATCAGCGCTTGGGTTCCGGAGGCCCGGAGGCTGTAGCCTCGTCGTTGGTGGCTTCGCAGACTAAAAAAAAAAAAAAAATCGGCGTGAGCGCGCCAAACGATGCTCGCTCGCATACCTCGCAAATACGCTTGACGTGTGGCGACATCTGCCGGCTTGCCCGCGGACTAATCTGGAAGGTAGGAGGGGAGCAGTGGCGGAATTGGGAGTAGCAGCACAGAGGGAAAGGAAAAGAAGCCGGGGAAGGAGAGAAAAAAAGGGGAAAGAAAGGGAGATGGGAGGGGGAAAAGATGAGACTCCCGCCCGGCTGCCGGCCGCTCAGTCAGTGCGCTCGCTCGCGGACCTGTGGACAGTCATCGCACCTCGCGCTGCTCTCGTACCTTACGTAAAGCAACCTCTCCTGTGCTGAGCGCGGTAGATACCTCGCTCTTTCCAATGCGCTTTTATTCTGGCGTTTTATCGTTGTGGCAGTCTTTGATGTAATTTTTGGGATGCGTTTAACCCGACACCCTCCACCGTCGTAAAGCATCGTGGTCTTGTTTATGATTGTAGGTTTGTGGTCAGCGTCCTTTCCTTTTGTCTTGTGAGCCGGTTCCTGCAGCTCTCGCGTCTTCCCCGCAACCTTCCTCGGACCTGGTTCGGTTGAATGCGCTACGCTGTTGTCTTCATGTTTGGCGTTGGGTGAACAGTGCCTTTGGCGAACAAATGGTGGCAGTTATCTGACTCGTGGGATACAGCTCGGCGCACTGAAAGCTCTTCAACTTGCACTCCACCGGTATTACCGCTTTCAAAAGGTAAGATTTCATTGATGTGACTTTGTAGCGAAAATTATCTTCTATATAATGTTGTTTTTCGGTTTTGACCGGTTATAGGTGAAAAGATGCAGAATTGTGTGCTGATATTCGAGGCGCTTCAAAAATGCCCTTTGTTGTCTTTGAATGAATGGCTGCTAAACAGGTGTTTGGTTCACCTGCGCTGAGTGAAACGTTTGCTTCTCCTTGCATTCGCTGAATTTTTTACCAGTCTGTTGAATTTCAGATGCGTATTTTACAGCGAAAGGAGGCAACGATTTTAGTCTTCCCGCAAGTCTAAACTTATTGGCAGGAACTGTTAAAAAAACAAAAGCACTCAGTACTGAGGCAGTTACTCCGTACAGTAAGACGGTTGGCTTGGGCACTCAAATAAAGAGCCTCTTGATGTTTTAGCTGCAGAATTAATTATTGCTTTGTAGATATTGGTATAAAATAAATTTATCTACTACTGCTCTTATAAATTTGGCAGTGAACACATGTGACAGATGAATCGTACCAGAACCTTTGGTGTTAGAATTCTATTGGGTTGGGGGATTGAAGCGAAATACGGTGGAATACGAAAGAATAGGTTGGTTTACAGGATTTAACGTCGCAAAGCGACTCAGGCTTTGTGGGAGGCCGTAGTGAAGGACTCCGTAAATTTTGACCACCTGGGTTTTTTTTACGTGCACTGACATCGCACAGTACACGGTCCTTTAGAGTTTCGCTCCAACGAAATTCAACCGTTGCGGCCGGGATCGAACCCGCGTCTCTCGGTGGTGGTGGTGAAAAACATTTATGGGCAATTAAATTTTTACAGAAAGGTGATTGGGGTAGGACCCTATTGGCCCTTTCCCCTCACAGTACTAGGTGGAGCCCCTATTCTGGGGCCCCATTGGCAAGCAACGCCGCCCGCGTCTGTTGAACCAAGGCCTTTTGGCTCTTTAGGTCTTGACAGCCGAGCAGGGCCGCCTCCCAGTCCTCTCTGGTGGGGTTGGGGTTGGGGGGGATAGATGGGTTAGATTGACACGCCCAAACCATGTGGAAGGTGTCAGCCACCTCCCCACAGAACTGGCACGTGCCATCAAAGGATGTATTGGTCAGCAGCCGAGCACCATAACCACTGAGCCACCGCGGCGGCAATACCAAATAATACAAAAGGCAAACCGCATAAGGCGCATGTAAATTCTGAGTGTAGACCTTAACGGTAGAGTATCAGCATGAGGGGAACGTAGCTGGAAAGGGAGCCGAAGAAGCATTAACATAATTAATAAATACAATATTTGGCAAGCTTGCCCGCAGAAAAATGCAGTCAATTCTGAGCAAAAGCGAACACGTAAATAGGCGGAAAAACAATTCACAGGGGCGCCTAAGTATATTATCTTTTGGCAATGCAATGGGTGTAGAAGCTCTTAAAAACTTTGCTAAAGTTTTGCGTAATTCTTTAATGGTTAAGTTTCTAGTCCACTACACATCTGTAGGGGTCGACGTTCAGGCAACCAGACATCTCTTCTGGTCATCTAGCTGGTGGTCAGAATTTTCTAGGAAGTTGTCTAGAGGTGGAGTTATGGAGTTTTCGGGGATACGGTGGCCGCAACTGTCAAAGGGCAGGGTTAATTTGAAAGACATGGGAGAGGCCTTTGCCCTTCAAAGGGAGTAGTCAGGCTGATGATGATTATGGAGTTAGAGACATAACAAAGATACATCAAAACTCGTAGTGGTCACTTCCGGAATTGAGAATTATATGACCAAGACCGAATTTTTTTCCTCCCTTACGAGGCGTTAAAGTGCCTAGGAAGAACTTAGTTTTTGACGCGAGAAAATATTCTTTCTCTTCTTATAGTTTAAGTCAATGCGAAATATAATTCGCGAGAAAACCATGCAGCCATCTTCAAAGAAAGGAGATTACTTCCCTGGGTGTTTAAATGGAACCAACATGTAACTTTGTCTTCAACGTCGAAGGCTGTGTAATCGGAGCTTTTACAGGATTAAATCTGTTTAATACTCAAAGCCCTTCAGAACATGATCTGGGGAGTAGGCTCCGAAATCGAAATACTGCCGGCGCTTCTAATGAGAGCGTCGGTAAAAAAATATGCTAAAATATTTATCACAACGTCAGTTCCTCCGTTTCGCTGCTCGCTAGACGAATTCAAAGCGCGGTGGAGCGAAAATATTGAAGCGTAATTATCTCTCCCTATGCACGACGACAGTTGTATGGAGCCTTATTTACGAGCCCTATCTCAAAGCTTCCTATCGTTGGACTAGAGAGTTTATTCGTCATGCAGATAGAGCCTCCGGAAAGACAAAAATATTTTATGCAATGCTGAGTTTTTGGGAGCTTACGTGGATACAAAATTCACCGTGTTTGCTTTTTTTTGCTTGCCTCTAATGACATTTTATGATTGGAGCCATTCGTTTTGAATTTTTACATTTTCCGAAATGTGGGGGGGGGAGGGGGTCACATTTAGTGGCCGTAGTTTCTGATATGTTCCTACAGGAAAAAAGAATTAACCGTGTTGAGTCGTTTTGTGGCCTGTTATGAAATGGCTTAATTGCGGGTAAAACCTGCAATTTTTCGGCAACTCTTCAACAGTGCATATAATTGGGTAAACATGGTTCCTTTTCTTTTGGAACCTTTCTTTTTACGTTTTCATCAGAAAATACATTCGTGGCATTACTTTCTCAGTTCAGGATGTTTCCCAATTTGCATGTACTTTAGCAGTGAGTGTCACTTGCAAGTTTTGAGAGCAGAGCTGGCGACGGTGAGCGAATTCTATCCTGTTGGCAATACGATTAGGCGTTGCAATTTACCAACCAGCGTTCGCCTTAATATGCAAGGGCTAAAAGGGGATTAAGGAAATTAACGGCAGTTAAATAGCTTGCAAACCTCTTCACAGCCGTTGCTCAGTAGGATTTAGAGGAGCTGTCTGATCCAATTGGTATGTAAACTACATTTCAGGAAAGTAGTTGTTGAGGAGAAATTGACTTTAATTGATTTTTACGGAAACTTTTTCGGCTTCGCTAAATCAGTTTAAAGAGGTAAGCTTATTGGGTCGGCAGGTAGGGATAGATTTTTGAATATAGTGGTAAAAAACGGAAGAAGATAAGAGAGCAATAACTAATAGAAGCAGTCCTTCTACCACGCTTGTTCACTGCCATTCCTGTTGTTCGCTGTCTTTTCGCTAGAATGAATAAAAACCAGATATTGTTTGAAGGCAAGCAGCAATAACTGCATTACACCACTATTGCGCATAGTCTCATATAAATCACTATCGTATATAAGGGTATATATGAATATATACCCTTCCGTCCTTCAATAAACCCAGTTGATAGTCAGCGCATGTCTTGTCGTTGTCCCGCCTTTTCGCGCTGTTCACCAGTATGATTGATTACACTTAATTACACATTTTTCCATCTAATCTGACACAAACTCGAAGTCTTTCCGACCATTCTGTGACAATTTTTACTATGCCGTGACGACTTCCGGTGGATGGGACGTCACACCGTTAGCGTGGCTATATCGACGTACGCGCTATTTCAACGTAATTTCGACATTTTTGCTTATACCAATTAATTAACTAACTAATCTACAGTCATCAAACCTGGCTTATAGGTTTATTTTTTCCTCCTCTATCTGAAGCAATCATTGGTTTTCTTCTATTGTTTTTAGTTCCCGAGGTAAACGCGCGTGACACGCTTTGTGAACGGACGACAGTATAAGCTGTTAAAGGCTGTCGCCTTAACTTGTGTCGGCTATATAGCTCTTCAAATACTCTGGTGTAAGCGTTTTCATTGCGTTTTATGCAGTTTTGATCACGATAATACCATAATTAAGGCAAAGCAGAGGCGGACACAAATATTTATGATTTTCAGAGCAGTTTTGTGCCCATGAGGACGTCACTTGTTCTTGAATTTTATCTATTAATTCATTTCAGTATATTCAATGGCCATAAGTGTTATAAATAAATTTTTTTTCTGAAACCCCAATTTCGCATTTCCTATAAAGTTTCACTTTCTGCACTTTGAATGCTCTTCCCAACAGAACTCTTCGCTGGCCGGTTCATAGAGATTAAAATTTCAGTGTTAATTTCGTCGCGAACATCGTCTCGAGTGAACAGACTATTCGTTGTCGTCGCCATTGTCGTGGTAATGTAGTATAAGTCCAGGATTTTTCAACATTAATTTGAGTTGTAATGCAGGTGTGGAATATTGTAAGGTACTGTTATGAAAATATTGAAGGCAATGGTCTATTCTTTGGATTGGTAGCATGATATTTCCTTAAAATGTTGTCCATGGCCCGCATCGAGTAGGTAAAAACAACCTAAAAAAATCAATGATGAGCGTTTATGAGAGTAGCATAAACTTAAACAGCAAAAAACCTCAAGCGGACTGAGAGGCGGTATACAGATATATTAGTTGTTGTAGTGAAACCTTAAGGTATACAAAAAAAACCTGCGGTCATAAAAACCTTCTGGATAAAAAATGAACTTTTTCAGAATCTCCGAGTATGTGTAGCAGCAGTTATGAGAGAAGTGGTACAATTAGTTGTATTAGTTTCAGTAGTATCAGTAGTAGTGGTTGAAGTAGCGTAGTGGTACTAGAAGTAGTAGTGGTAGTGGTATTAGTAGCAGCAGTTTTGGTGGTATGGTCTTTGTGCCAACACTGACGCCACTATTCCCTATAATATTTTTATACACTTAACCCGGCCATTGTAGAATAGCCATCATTATCTGCTGGCTATTAAAAAGGTGCCATGTCCAGTCATTTCATTTCGACAGCTTTGGCAATAAGCCTCGCTTTTCGCTAGTAGATATGCAAGAACCATTCATTTTTTTTTTCCATAACACATCCTTTTCTGCATTAAGAGAACTACGTTGTGCAGAAAAGGGCCAGCACCCAAGAAGCGATACACCGGGTGTTTTTTTTTAGAAGGTCCAAAATTTTTAAAGAAAGGTAAATTCCTTTAGATTTATTTTAACCCTGGGGCTATACTGTGGGCTACGGCGGACGTCAGGTAAGAGGCAAACTACTTTAATTAGTTTGCTGATTAACTGAATACGTTAATTAACTTTTATAATTTTTATTTTAGGGGATATGTTGTATTACCAGAATTGGAGATCGTCTTCCAAGCAGTCCAGCCAAGAAAAAAAAATTCCATGAAAAAAATTTTTTGCGCGCGTTACGAAGCGAGAAAAAGTCACCCTGGTAGGCAGCTTCACACTGTAACACAGCGCCTGTGACGTAGCTCGCTCCACCCTGCGCTTTGTGTCAGTGCGTTGTTTTTGTTCGAACGCGGCATTCCGTGAGGCCGCGGAGCGAATCGAAACAAGCAGCGATAGCGCCCGTCCGGTCTTCAGGTGATATTAGCCAGGTGACGCAAAGCGCAGGGCGGAGCGAACTACGTCAGAGGCGCTCCCCGCCGCTGAGTTGCGGTGTGAAAATGCCGACCAGGGTGACTTTTTCGTGCCTCGTACCGTGCGTGAAAAATTTTTAATTCAAATTGTTTTTTCTCGGTTGGACTGTTTGGAGGACGATCTCCAATTCTGCGAATACAACATAAGCCCTAAAATAAAAATTAGAAAAGTTCATTGACGTATTTAGTTAATGAGCGAACTAATTAAAGCAGTTTTCCTCTTGCCTGGCGCCCGCCATAGCCTCCAGTATAGCCCCAGTGCTAAAATAAATCTAAAGCAATTTACCTTTTTTTTAAAATTTTGGACCTTCTAAAAAAAAAACACCCGGTATATCTTTCGGGAACTCTGCGCTATGAGACCAACCGGCAGAAGCCTTCGTAGAGGGCAAGGCTGTACTATACATTACGCGCCTACAAGATTACGCTATATATTATCGATTCCAGAATGCCTAGAGAAGGTCATAAATCTAAAGTTATGTGCATCTAACCTAAATTCCAGCCTGGCAGCTTTAGGGACGATCACTGCCAAACATGCAAGGTTGGAGCTCGTATTTCGTTTAACAGCAATGACGAGAGGAAAGGAAAGTGCGTGTGCGAAAGGAGTAGTTCTTTCCCGATCGGGCTAGTTGGTGTGCGTTTGACATTTTTCGAAAGCGCTAAGATAACACGGACAAAGAAGGAAAAGACAGGGATGAGCGCTACGCTAAAATGTCAAGCGTGCACCAACTAGCCCGATCAGCCATCCTTCTTAACTTCGTAGCGCGCGTCCCTGTCTGTTCCTTCTTTGTCCCTGTTGTTTTAGCGCTTTCGAAAAATGTTCTTACCCGAGTTTCGCAACAATTAAGTACGCCCTCGTAAAGAGTCCCTGCCACCTACTGGGCACAACCGAGTTCAGTGATCCGGTGTGCTTCCATGTAAGGCCTCGCATAATAAAGGGACGAAAATTTTTCAATATGGAAGGGATTGCCAGTACATTTTGCCGTCTGGTTCGTGAGAGAGGGTCAGCGAAAATGTCAGTGGCTTAAGTGCAATAAGCGAAACTTTTTTAAGAGAAGAGAGTAAAAACTTTATTTCATTACCAGGTCCGGCTCACTGCTCAAGGATTCCAGCCGCAGTTCGGTTTGGTTTGGTTTATTTCATTTAACGTCCCAAAGCGACTCAGGCTATCAGAGACACTGTAGTGGAGGGCTACGAAAACTTCGATCACCTGGGGATCTTTAACGGGCACTGACATCGCGCAGTATACGGGCCTCTAGAATTTCGCCTTCATCGAAATTCGAACGCCGCGGCCGGGATCGAACCCACGTCTTTCGGGTCAGCAGACAAGCGCCATAACCACTGAGCCACCGCGGCGGCAACGGCCGCAGTTCGGCGCGGTCTGGTGGGTCCCCAACACTTGGAATGTGTTGACCGCAAGAAGCGGCCATAGTGTAGGGCACATTGTAGGCGGGGGAGGGTGAAAAGAATTTGCATTTGAGGCTGTACGGTGACCGAGTGGCGCGTGGGCAGGACAATATGTGCGTGTGTGTTGTCAGGGAAAGTGCCGCACACCTGACAGCGGAGATGGCTATGGCGATTGAGCATGTTGGGGTGTTGTAGAGGTCGCAAGATAGAGAATTATTCTGCGCTTGTACGGTGTAAGTAGATTAATGGTGAGGAATGAGGTAGCAGAACGGGGCGGGAAAAAGGGGGCGTGAATTTTTTAGTTCCTTCTGTCTCTTCACCGGCACTTGCGGTGGAGAGCACGCTAAACCTTGCAGTTGCAATGTTCCGGCCATAGGGAAGTCTTGCAGTGAGACATGAAAAAATTTAAAAAAATATTTTTTGAGGAAAAGAAATGGTGCAGCAGTTGTGTCATATCTCGATGGACACCCGTAACTGCGGCGTAAGGGAAGGATGAATGGTGGGAGTAAAAGAAAAAAGAGAGAAAGAGTTGCCGTAGTGGAGGTCTCCGGAGTAATTCCGACCACCTGGGGATCTTTAACGTGCACTGACATCGCACAGCACACAGGCGCCTTTGCGTATCGCCTCCATCGAAACGAGGCCGCCGCGGTCAGGTTCGAACCCGGGCACTCCGGCTCAGTAGCCGAATGCGCTAAACGCTAAGCCACGCGGCTAATCCGAAGGCATGTCGCCAGTGAGAGAATGAGCCCGTGCAAGCATTAGAAAGGAACGAACGGGGCCCGTTCGTTCCTTTCTAATGCTTGCTGACCAGGGACGCATTCCAGAAAGCTGTGAAATGTGGATTCTGGTGCAGGTAGTTGTTTAGCTGTACGCGGATATGTCTTCTCGGCATATGGTTGTGAAGTGACGGAGGAGCCCCTGCTGTCCGTACGCATTGTGATGCTAGTTCGGTGAGGGTGACGATGGATAACTTCGGCTATCACTTGTGTTTCAGCTGACGCGTGGTCACGAACACCGGTGTGGTCCGGACTTCTTGACGGCGGGGCTAGACGCCGTCATAGAGCTGGATTCGAAGAAAGTTGAGTCTGCGTTGCATTTTGATATGTAGCAACATAGCGAAGTGGGCGAGTTGGCGTTGCATATTAAAATTGCTAACAGCGCAAAAAACGACACAAGATTCTGCGTAAAGGAGTTCATATAGTCGAAAACAACTGAAGAATAAAGCTGCAAATGGGTCTCAAAGAAGGCTGTCCGGCTAATTGCGTACGCAAATTCAAGTGATGTCGTGGTTAATCCCCTTTGACCTGCTAGGGTGACATTGTAGGGAGTGGCAGATAAAATGGGAGAAACCGCGTCTTTAACACGATAACAGCGGCGTCGTGAAAATCGGTCGACGCCAAATGTTGGAGGGCTTTCTTTGATGAGCATCAACAGCTTCGTTTTTGGGTTGTATCGCTATATAGAATGTCACAGCCTTGATGGGAGGTGGCAAGACGGCGATATTAAGCTTTTTATTGTGCTACGCTTTTCTCATCTTGTGCAGAGAGTCTTCATTCCGAACTTTATTGCAGACTAGTCGCCGACGAAGCATGCCTCATAATGAATATGCTGTGCCCGGATACTAGCTTGGCTTTATCTTTCGGCGATTTCTTCGGCTATTATTACGTAGGACTCATGACAGCATGGTGTCAAAGGAAAGTGGGGTGCCGCACTGAATACACTCGCTCCAGGTGGTTGGGATACTTGCTAGCCCTAAATTCTGCATACGGGAGGTGCGGGGTTCGATTCCGAGTGCCACCGGTTAAACACCTGTGGTACAATGGGTGCAAGCTACCCCTGGCCTGGTGCTCGGCTTCTTTAGGCTGAAATGCTTGGTAAGTGGGTCTTTGACCTCACCTTGAGAATATGAAAACATCTTGTGCCATAGCAGTCTTTGGCCACAGGTGCCCTTGCTGCATAAAAATTACTAATCATCATTCTATCCGAACTCAGGGTAGTACTTCAGCGCTGTTTCACCGCTTGTTCAGTTCCCTCTCATTAAAGAGCTTGGCTGTACATATTTAAAAAATAAGAAGAAAAACGAGGATTCGTGCCTAAAAATACGCGCTTTTTAATATAAATATTACACTTTCTCCTCACACACAGTGGAAAATGGCTCCCGCTTCTTAATCGTCTACACAAATGCAACAGTAGGCCTTGAGTTCATCTATAGACTGTCGACAAATACTTATGCTCTTTGCTATCACTTGGAATCCATTTACCACCATTGGAATCCGTCAATTCGCTTATCGCCATCGCAGGTAACCCAATTAATTTTTCCAGGCGTTCCTGAACAAGCGGCAGACTTCATTTTTTGCGACAATTTGTTAATTTTTTTTGCGGGAATGGTTGCAGGAAACAAAGATTAGAGATCACTGCGGCGACTCGCATTGAGAGATTACGAAAGCATTGATGCCTTTTCGGCACTCGTTGCTTCTCTTTTCTCTTTGCCTCTCTCTATTATTTTCTTTTGTAGGGACAGCTACACTACGCCAGCCGCTTCGCGAGGTCAGTGTGGCTGCGCGCTGAGCCGTGGCACCACCGCTCCGCCACCTGTGCGCATGCGCGGAGTGACGTCATAGCCCGCAAATGGTGTGCGCGCGCCTCCCCGCTGCACTGACGGCGGAGCAGACGCCGCCCGCCTCGCCAGTTGTGCGCATGCGCGAAGTGACGTCAGAGTACGCAGCTGGTGTGCGCGCCGTGGTCACGCGGTCCCGTCCACTCTTTTTATCGACGTCGGCGCTATTTAGACATTTTTTGGCTCCAGTTATCAAGTAATCATCCTATTGACATATTTTTGTTTTGCGCAGCATCCTCACACCATCCTGTTTCGATTACAACCACCGTTTGATTCAACCTCTTCTGAGAACTTCACAACTGCTGCGGACACGTTTCGTGCACACGCTTTGCGGACACGTTTAGTGGGCACGGTTAGATGACACGACCCAACCTAGAAATGCTTTTGCATTAACATCCCTAATTACAGATTGTTAATAACCTCCCTAACATACCCCGTGTGATGGCATAGTTACGGCTAACTTGGTCGGTAAACACTGTTTCTCCACGGGAAGGAATTTTACCGCCTGCAAGAGGTACACCTAAAACTATTACACGAAGAAGTACAAAAAGGCGCTTTCTTGCAACTCTTTATTCACAAGAACGGCAAAATTACATGTACTAATTTTCGCCTCCATAAAACCAGGAAAATCCATATTTTGATACAGCCTGCCTTCGGAATATATAATTTCCATATAACAGATGCACAAGGAAGCTTCCTGACAGCGACTGGATTAGTGAAGGGCTCCAGAAATTTCGCTGCGGCGTCGCTGACAACCTGAGTCACTTTGGGACGTTAAAGCTCCATAAAACATATACTTTTTTATATATGTCTTAGCTCTGGCCATCAGGACCGCATTTCATACATTATTTAAAACTGCACCGCAAGTATAGCAAAAATCAATAACTACAGTGCAGTAACCTCGCAAGTACACGAGCCTCTATTTTTCCCCTCCATAGTAAAGTTCACAAGATGGTTACCATTGCGTAATGCGGGATTAAGCGGCAGCAATTGATGTATTACTCTCCCACATCTTCCACGGTCACTCGTCTCCCAGTTCTTCAGGCACACTCACGCTGCGAATTCTTCCACTCTCCGAGGAAGAGGTTACTGCGGGAACCACACATCTTATGGTTCCCGTGGTAAGCATGTTCCACTTACGCACTTCACCCTCGCCTACTCTCCTTCAACGGTAACCACCCTCCTTTCATGGTGGCAATCCCTCCCTGGTTCCTCATTCCATCGCTCTCGTTTCACCCTCCCCCTTCCACCGTAACCACCTTGACGGTGGTTACGGTGGTCACCACTCTCCGTTAATGCATTTCTTTCCGTTTGCCACAGACTTCTCGCTCCTTCCACGGTTCCTTCCACGGTTGATCCGTCTTTGTTATGCACTCCTGCTTGAGGGTAAGTACCCTCCAGGTGGCTCGCTAGGTAACCCCCTACCGGTTGCACCAACTACGGCTGCTACTATAACTAGAACCCGATGTGAAACCCAGGATCGAAATGGCAGGCGTGGAGAGTGAGATTTCTAGTTGACTTGCAGTGCGAAACATTGATTATTCAGCACCTAAGCTGCTGCGAAATATCGAAGTGATATCTTAAGCGAATGCCTCCTAGACTCTGGAACGTGATCGCCGAACTATTACGAGGGATCAACTAGCTCAAATCTTCGCCGTGGGAGAAAATGCACTAAGTTTTTCTTTTCCTTTTCCTTTTGGTAATGGCAATGGATGGCCGCTGCATAAATATGGCGGGTGTTAGCGATCACTTGAAGAAAGCGGAGAACGGCGAAAGTGTCAGAATTTCGTGGATTCTGGCGTAGTTCGCCATAGTTTTTTTAAGAGTAACAGCCCATTTCGAAGCACGCTGCTGGCATCTCGAGGGTTTGTTGCTGGGGAAGCACATCTCCCTGCCAGTCTCTGTATGACTAGCCATTAAATTTCTCGCTTCATTGTAGTCGGCATGTGAGCGTTGGGCAACACCTGGGAACACTCACGCTTTGGTGCTGCTTCTTTATTGTTGGAGGCTGTAATGGACACCGTCGTGTACGCGTTAATGCATAACATGCTTAGCTTTGTGCTAGTGTGTGTGCGACAGCGTACTTTCCGCTCTTCCAGCCGAAGTTGTGCCTGAGTGCATCAACTCGATACACTAAGGACGTCAGAAGGCCGGGTCCAAGGACTAATGGTGTCGCAGGGCTAAAGGTAACAGTACGCGAGGAGTGTGGATGGACCTGTTAATGCGTTACCAGATTTATGAATGCAGGAGATACGCTACTTCCAAGAAATTCTGCGCTGCACCTCCAATCTACCGCGAGCGGCGAAACAAGGAAACAATGCGCGACATTACGCGAAGGGTATTATACGGACTTCAATATGGCATTGATTCTCCCGAGGCTTTTAGCACTCTTATAGCAGATCGCCTCTAGGACGACGGGGCAGTAATAGGCATTTAGTTCAGACAGGAGGCGCGAGAAAAGAAGTTTAGACAAAAAGTGCAAATGGTGTAACAGATCCGGCCCGCAGACGTCCAGCGTTTAGCATAGGTCCAGTACAAAGATATTAAACCATCAAGCCAATCGGTTCCGCCGTATTAGGAATCACGCAAACGCGTAAGGCTGGGCGCTTTTAGCCATTCCAATTTGTGCGTTACATGAGCTGCGGGGGCGCTTTTAGTCATTCTAATTTGTGCGTTACATCAGCTGCGGGGGCGCTTTTAGTTATTCCAATTTGTGCGTTATATAAGCTGCGGGATCTGTGATCTCTTCTCTCCTTTTTAGTGCGAATGCACCACTTAACGTGGTCCCCACCCAACATCTTGTGCGAAGCCTCTGAGTAACTCGGATAAGTTCGGGTTACTTCAGAGAAGCTTCGCGCAAGCTGCAGAGAAGGGGAGGAGCTGTACCGAATGGGAGGGTGACCTTGAGTTCCATCTTAGCTAAACTAGCAAAAGAGCAGCCAATGCACAAATAAAATAAATATTACCGCGACTGGATACCGAACCCGTGGCGGCGCGAACAGGTCAGCTTCGCAGGCCACTGCACGGGAGAGAGAGAGAGAGAAAAACTTTATCATGGCAAGTGTGTTTAGACCCCCCTTGGGTCCCTGGACCACCGCACGGTCCCACTCTACGTCGTAACGTTCATGCGGTAGCACTGTGCTATCGCCGCAGCCGGTCATGCATCGCGTTAAACTGCAACACTCTCGTGCTGTGCATTGCACATAGTTGTCTTCATCTACTTCCATCTGTGGCGCGAACAGATCAGTTTCACTGCCCGCTGCACGAAGGCACTAGGCTATCGCCGCAGCCGAACACGCCATATGTTAAACTGCAACACTCTCGTGCTGTGCATTGCACATAGTTGTCTTCATCTACTTCCATCTGTGGCGCGAACAGATCAGATAAGCTTAACCTTGATCAGAGCGTAACCTGAATATAATATCGTCGTCAGACGTGCAGACATCACAGCAAAGCAAAACCATGAGCCAACCAGGCTAAACACATGCATTCGCATATCTTCTCGGTTTAACTACGCTAGAATGCTTCTACATTTTATTCTTTTTGTCGCATCATAACAAGCCTATTTATCTGGTTGTCGTGAAAGCACATTATTGCGGCGTTATAGGGAACTTAGCGGAGATTTTGAAAGGAGTACATTGAGAAAGGAGGCACTGACGAAATAACGCAAAGTTTATATCCACCTAGGCGCCTTTCAATCAAATGACTTGAATTAAACGGAGCAAGGAACTTTATTATCCGTCCAATGTTCTGAAGTTTACTCTCTACAGAGAAAAATGCAAACATAGACGTTCGCTGAAAAATGTACTATTGAAAATATCTCTGTCACACTGCATCTCGCGAAAAACGCTGGCGCTTAACTTCTAGCCTCAGTAGTTTAGAAATGTCTGCGACTGAGGATGACAATGTCGACTATTATGGACGCCATAGATCATGTTTCTTTGCTTAGGAGGTGAATATTCTATGTCAGTCGATGAACGTTTTGCAACCCGCGCGCGCATTGCAAAACACAAACACGCTCACGCACACGCGAGCACGCACACGCGCACACACACACACACACACAAACACACACACACACACACACACACACACACACACACACACACACACACACACACACACACACACACACACACACACACACACACACACACATTCATACATACACGCACGCACGCACACGCACATTTAAAAAGCAAACCAGTGCTTATAGTGCTTCGTTTTTTAAGAACTCAGCGGCCGTTGCTCCATCGTTCGCATCGAATTTCAGATCTATACACCCGTCAGGAGTCATGTTGACAGCCGCAAATCTCGTTCAAGCGGTTGTCATACTTTTCGCAACTGAGTGCGATAAAATATTGACGTGTCAAAGCAGATTGATCTTGTCCAAACATTGTAAACTTGTCGCCTGGATCACAAAATAGGCTCCTACCTTCTAGCGCACAATAAACTAGAAAGGCTTATTGACGTCGTTGAGAAAACACGTCGAGGACGGCTCAGACTGCGGGCTTGAAAACGGCTAGGATATTCTTATTTCGGTTGTCTTAGTTTTTTGAAACGGAACGAAAATGAGAAACTTAAAGTAACGGAGCAAGACTTTGTCTTCACGGGCGTTTTCAACTCTAAAAGAGTGCCGGTTTGAATTTTCTTGCGTCTGTTACACCCTTTACTCGAACAATACTTGCCAGCAAAAGCAGTGTAAAGCAGCGTTTTTAAAGGCGGAGCTACAGGTTGTAAATTTCTGCGAAATGACTGCGCGCGTCGCATGGCGCAGTATTTATTCGTCGTCGCTTGAGAACGAATGAATGTTTTCCTGTTTTAAAGATGAGTGGGTGACGGCACCCTGCATATCTTCCAAAACTGAATGGAAATTTTCGCACCTTGATTTAGTACACGAAAGACGTGCTTCTTCAAGGGGCTGCCATATTCAGAAGCGAAACGACGTTCGCCATTTTAAAAGTGCAGTAAAATCTTCATATTTTCGATGTTTCAGTGAAGAAGCGACTTTCCGTCTTTTCCCGCTATTTCTTAGTTCTTTTTTAGTGTTCTACAACGGCATTGTTTGTCGTCATCATATAGTGTTATCCACATTACGCAGTCAATTCCTTCTGATCTTAGACAACCGAGTAGGTTATGCATAAAATGCCTTTTTCTTTCGAGTTTTGATTAGAATTACAAGCGCAATTTCTCTTGCTTGTATTTGTGAGTGATGTCTTCAATTATGTTAACCCATTTTAGCTGTCTACAGCGTTACCAATAAAAGCCGGTGATAGGTGCGGGAGCACCGCTTCAAAATGCATCGTTGACAGCGAAAGCGCATTGTAGAAGGCGAAAGTGGGCAAAGTAGCATTAGCTGGCTCCAATATTCTGTCAATAAACAGTTCGTACTAACGATACATTGCTCATGCGGCAAAGTCTTGTATCGGTTTCAGCCTATAGAATCCGTCTATTTACCGCGGTGTGAACTACAACAGACCACGAGAGGTGCTGAATTGCAGAATGCGATCGTTTCGTTTTTTTTTCGGGGGGGGGGGGGGGGGGGGGGGGGCAATGGATTAGGCCTTGTTCTTCTTTTTCTTTTGACGTCTAGATTTTAATTTGACGATTATTTTTAAATACTTTGGAATGTTAACGGAGCCCTTGAGGTAAAAGGTCTGCATTTATTTTTTTCTTTTTAGGCTGCACTCATTAAATTTTGTAGCCTCTCCTATATGTATCCGATAAAAATTTGCGCAACAAATGAGAAGAAAATTTGTACTCATAAAGCGTACTGACTTATTCGCCCATACGTCACCAAAACTGGGCTACTGCATCAAACTTGATCTGGGCAGAAAAGCCAGGAAAAGTCAGTCAAACTAGATTATAGCGACCCATTCTGGATAGGAATGAATGGAATGTAGCAAGTTTGTATATATTCAAAACTTCGAAATGTCGTTGAAAATAATGTTAAGACCTTTCCTGATATAACACTTCTGCTATTTTGCAGTACGAACGGTACGTCACCTCTGAAACACCGCATAACTCTGTTTTCTGTAGCAATTAATGCTACAAACTGACAAGTCATAAGTGGTTCAGGGTCCATAGAAATTCATTCGTTGCATTTTAAGATAACATTTGAAGGTACCAACGAAACAGATTATAACTTCCCGCAGTGAGATAAGGAGTGAGCATGGTGACAGGAGGGAAACAGGGCAGAAAGCTTTTTATGTGCCTATAACACCTCTTGCATCCTTCACCAAAAAACACAAATGAAGATCAGGTAGCCAGTTCGTTTCCATCACCGGTGGACAAGCTAGAATTGCTCAAGACGTTTAGTAGTCTATATCAAGTGGTGACTTGTAATGCGCCATTTTAGTTGTTGACGGTCTTCTACTCTTGGTCTTCTAAATCTAAGAGTACCGTGCTTCCATGCTTGCTTGGTATTTTACCAGGTTACCGCGAGATGTAGTGAGGAATGTATTTGAGGAAAAATGAATTGAGAGTGCTAAAGTAACATCTTCAGAAAAGAGGAGGAACGAAGAGAGAGAGACCATACTTTTCACGGGCACAACACTTAGGTAGCATTCAGAAGTGACTAGGGCCCGCCGCGGTGGCTCAGTGGTTACGGTGCTCGGCTGCTGGCCCGGAAGACGCGGGTTCGATCCCGACCGCGGCGGCTGAATTTCGATGGAGGTGAAATTCTAGAGGTCCGTGTACTGTCCGATGTCAGTGCACGTTAAAGAACCCCAGGTGGTCGAGATATCCGGAGCCCTTCACTACGGCGTCCCTCATAGCCTGAGTTGTTTTGGGACGTAAAACCCCAATAAACCAATAAACCTAGAAGTGACTGGGAAGGCTCCCGTTTTCGTCCTACGCTAGTTTCTTATTGCGGTCAAGGAATCGCTAAGTTGCGCGAAAAATGACGAAATAGGATATACGAAAGACCGGGCTCGAAGGATGCAAGCTTTCCGCAGAGGTTCTTTCATTATACCATGGCGTCCGCGTTGTTACTGAAACTGGATTAGTTCATGTCGGGACCTTATAAAGAGTCGGGCGTAAGTCCTCGGGAGAGGCTTGTCTTTCAGCAAAACAAAACAAAAATGCATACAGCTGATGAACGGTGGCGTCAGCGATAGGCAGCGTACACTGTTTGCCTTCGGCTCTATTTGCCATGGAAGTTGGGACTCCTTGAAGGTTCATTCCGGTGGCAAATAGTGCCCATGATTTCCTCCACTGCAGCAACACAGGCCTTCGTAGGCACCATATTTTCGAGGCCTCGGTTGCTCGTCCAGCACTTCTTGCAGGTACAAGGGTAAATTGCATATTGGCAGGTTCTTTGAAATTGCATATATAGGCTTGTTGAAGTTCTTATACAAATTAAAGTAAGAGCCTATAACACTCACCCTAAAATGGTAGTGTGAGAAACATGTTACTTCCATTGAGTGATTTGCTTGTTCGACGATCGTCATAGACAAAGCTTGTATGAAAGTTCGAAGGTACTATCAGCGTCAAATGAAACGCGAACAAAACAACTGGAACGCTAGCACAAAAAAATCAAGCATATTAAAGGCTGGAGATGAAATACAGGCGTGACCTATTAACATTTCAGAAGAGCGGTCTTTTCGGCTTCGATGGGAAAATCAACTGCTCATGTATTTTGCCTCCCTAGTGTAATATCTGCGAGTTGTGCTGTTCGCGTTTCAATTGGCTTGTTCGCGTTTCAATTGACGCTGATAGTACATGAACTGCGATCGACTGAAAGCGTCAGGGTCAGTCTTATGCTAGCGGAATCACCTGGCAGGTGCCGCAGGCCTAGATCCGTTCAACTATTTTTTGCTATGATGAAGTGGAAAGACAGCTGAGGAAAAAATAGCGTCGAGTATTGTACCGTGGAAAGCTGAACTAAACAGAAATGAGCGGAAGTCATATCCTTAATGGCATTACACTTTTCCTCAGTAACTAGCGTCTCCGAGTAGGAGAGAAACGAAAAGCGAGTGAGAATGCCTTGGAGTGCTGAATAACGGCATTGAACCATGACTCAAGCTTGCAACTGATACCCGTCTTGGAACTTTGACATCTTGTGATCGGAAACCAAAGGTTTGTTAGAACAGCGGCCCATGAGAGTTGTGTTTGAACGGAGTGTGACGGAAAGCTGGGCTTGCGGGTGGAAATCCATAGTTGAGCAACACGAATGATACGAAGGGAGCGGCCTGGCCAGGAGTATATAAGGTTTCCCAGCTAGCTATAGCCAAGGTTTATAATACACCGCAACCCAATAATTGGGTCAGTCTAACCATGCTATTGAGTACTGTGTAGAGTAAGTCAACGTGCTTTTCTACTTTGTTGAAGTATCTGTATAAATAACCAAAAAAGCTTGCGAGTTTTTCTTTTAAGGACGAAAATTGCAACCGTTAGTTGTGGAATGTCCCTAAGAACCTCTAACTTTTTCCGCTTTTATTCAGAGGAGTCTATTAAACTAGGTTTTTTTGCGTTGAAACGAAAGTCCGTGAAACATGAAAAAAAGACACCCACGGGAAAATCTATCACCGCCTATGACCGCAGTGCACTCAACCGTGGGTCTAATGAACGTCGTGGCGCTTGATGGTGTTGCGAATGTGCTAGGATAAAAACAATGACGGCGTTAGTGGCAAAACTGAAAGCAAAGCCTGCGACGCGGCCGCGTTCAGTGCAGAAAATTGCCTCTTCACTGATTAGTTGTGGTGGTATCGAGGACGAAACACTGAACGAGCGTTTCGAGTTTGAAGTTTGGCACAACGCCAAGTCTTGCTCCTCAAGTCGATGATTTCCCTGAGGCCTGACAGATGAAACGCCCAAACGACTACTAGGAAAGCTGGAAAGCCGCTTCATGTGTTGGCCTGTATATCCCTGCCATGTTGTTACCACGAACCACCGCGCCCCCTGATTTCTGCACTGAAGGTGGCCAAGTCACAGGTGGCGGCCAGCGCTCATTTCGTTGCTTCTGCTTCTCAAAAACTCGTAACACCATCGGCCACAGCTACGTTCAGGAGCTCCATGTTTGAGAGTGGTGCTGTTGCGGTGTGCGGGTCGATTATCTCGTGGTTTTCTTCTTCTCATATTTCACTGGCTTTCTTTTCAACACGGAAAAACTAATCTAAAGAACATTTGGAGAATGAAGTTGATGACCGAGAAATATTTCGCGGCGCTCTGTACTTCGACACAGAAATTTTCACACGAAAGCAGTGGGTGAAAACTTAATTTTCAATTTGTTCATATACTCAATTAAACCAAAATAAAAATACTCACACTACATTTCGGCACTGGTGAAAAGCAAAAGGTGGAAAGTTAGTTTTCACTTCGTTCCATTACTAAACAAAAAATAAAAATTCTGTAAGTTACTATATATACAGTGGTGAACTACATGGTTAATGTTACATTCACGCATTGTGCCTCGGCTATTATTAAAGCTCGGCTAAATTTATGTTAGAGACCTGGTATATATAAGCAGGGCGTGTTCAGTAATATTGTATTTTGATTTGATCGCCCTGAAGGGGCCGTTTCAGGGGCAACTGTACAAATGCTCTGTTAGAGGCTAAAACAGTAATATTCTTTGAGGGTTATCTTTTTGATGTGTTATTTCCCCCTATAACTTCGTAGGTCCACTGCCTACAATGGCGCCACCAAAGCTGTTTTGACGTCGCTGGAGATGAGAGCCGTCAGGTGCTGCAGTATCAAAGAGTAGGCTGCTTAATAGCGACCAGTCGAATTAATTAATGAAAAAAAAGACTCGATCATTTCTTATGCGGCCTTAGTTAACTTATGCATGCAATGCTAACCAGTTTTCTCTACGCTTCAAGTTATTTGAATTTTCATACTTTTTTGGGTTCTGTGCGTACGTGTTTGCAGGCTTTCACATGCTTTATCAACCTTCATAAACACACTATATTCAAAGCATGGAAGCAACCATATGAAGTAAATGCAGATACAACGGACAATGCCGTGCATATGTATGTAGTTACTCCACGATGGTATAGCCTCCAGTATAGCAGGCGAGCCGACGTCGTGAAATTGACCGCGCAGGCAACGTGCCGCCAATGCTGTTCCGCTGAAGAGACCGTAGGAAGTGCATATCCTATTTCTGCGGGGCGGGTATGACGAGGTCTTTGTTATGACCTAAGGAGGACCGGAGCCCACGTTTCCGAACAGGAGGTCTCTACCCGCATCAAAGAAGAAGAAAATAAGGCCTAGGCTGTATCCAACAATGTATATGCCATCAAAAAGAGCACTTGGTGCGCACAGTGGGGTCGGAGAAGCTCTCAAGACGCATCATGAATAAACAAGGATAAGTACGAAATGAAGACCTTGCGAAGTGATGAGTGAGGAAAAATATAGCTTTCTATATAGAGAATTATTGATGACTTCTTACAGTCAGGCAAGAAGAGAGATGCAACTAGAGAATGTCGAAGGGCGAAGGCTTTGAGGGCTTCGGAGAAAAACCCCAAAGTCCATTTCGGGAGCAAAGAGGTTTCGAGGTAAGAGATTTTCTGAAAGGTTGAGCAGGGAAATCTTAAAAATACAGGTCTCCCTGCTCGCAGAAGACACCGGCAGATTTGATTACGTCACTTTGGCTGAGCCACGGGCACACGAAGGTTGAATCTTAATGCACGCACCCAGTGTCTATCTTGCGTCGGAATGCTTAAAGGGACACTGAGGAGAAATTGAAATTGGCTTGTATCGACAGAATACCAGCCCCTGATTACAAAAACGCCACTCATACTGACAACAAAGCTCTTGTAACGTAGAAAAGAGCAAGAACCAAAATACAGGTATCGCCGCCACAGGCCAAACTCGCAAGTACAAGCGTCATGATGTCATAGGACAAAACGCTAGGACACGAGAACCACAAATCAATCAGGCGCAGCCAATGCATGCGCAAATCTCCATGACGTCGCCAGATGGCGCCACGTGCCCGGCAGCTACGCGCGCGCCTGAAGCATCGGGACCAATCAGCGCCTGCTCACCGGCGTTAGGCGGGTTCCCGGTATTCCGCTAGCGGTAACAAGGTACACGGTATGCTAAAGGTGTCTATTTGCGAGAACTTCGTTGACGACTTCGAGAACGAGATCCATCGTAACGCTGGCAAAACGCTGGTGCAAACGTAAGCGAAGCGACTGTAGCGACGGCCGCAATAGCCGATAGATGCCTTCAACGTGCGGCCGGCGGTAGCTTTTTTTTTCGCTGCTGCTAGGCCGCACTGCTGGCCCACCAGAAATCACGGAGTCTGCGTTATGTCATGTGCACGTCATGTTTCACGTCACTTAGTCCTGGGTGGTCATAAGAGAATCCCAAGTTTGAATCAGAGCGGCGGGAAAAACTTTTTCAACTTCGAATCCAAATTTCTTAGAAATAAATGCATTTTTCGCTGCCGGCCAAGTGGCAACAAAGCCATGACATGCCGAACTATCGGATTTTGCTATAAAAAAAAATATTAATAGTGCTCTCCTCACTGTCCCTTTAACTATGGATGTACACGACTTAGTAAGAAGACATGGTGGTTCGTGTGGAAGAAAAATGACATCCATTTTTATGCAGGAATACATAAGGATTGAACAGGATGCTCAAACACAAAGGAAAAGAGACAACAATAGGGCGTGCGCCATTCGCGAAAGCGGCGCAATATGAAGCGGAACTTATGTTTTTGCTAAAAGCAACTTCAAGAACTACAACTTCGTGAAAAAAAGATTTAATCAGAGGGTCTTTGAGGATAATGTTTATATAGCGAGAGCCCGTACCCAACCTCAAGAACCACAACTGCCACAAAAAGAATGTTTTATTGAGAGGATCTTCACAGATAATTTATTTTAGCGAGAGCCCGAGCCAAGCTTTGATTATGCAGGGTGCATAGAGGATTATATGAAATTCTTAATTCCTTGCTGTGGTTTGGTAAATGACGGGAAAGGTCACCAACTTTGTCGAAAATGTATTACTTGATCTGTAACACTAGCAAATATACTTGTGTACTTCAAAGAGAAAAAAGCAGTAGACACAGCGAAAACACCACAACATCATCCCAAGAAATGTGGCCGCCTGAGGAGGTTTTGTTAGAAGCGCCGGAGAAACAAGTAAACCTTGACAGATTCAATTTACTACACGGCATCCTCGTGCTGATCACATTGTCTTCCTTTGCCCGTAACAGAAATGAACGCTGACGCACTCAAACTAGTCAGAAGTGCTGAGAACTCCTACTTGCGAGTCTGTGGTGTTCTCAGTGCTTGTGTATCCGGAGGCAATAAGTCAACGCACTGGTTCCGGTCAAGATTGCGTTCGCTGGTATTCCTTGGAAGCGTATAAGTTGCTACTCGACGGATCTGAAACAAGTTCGGCTGCTGCAGAAAACGTATTAGAGCTCAATACGTCCTGCTCTCAGACGCCACGAGATAAATTCTTCTCCAGCCAGTGATATAATTATTGTGATGTGATCATGAGGTGTAAGGAAAGACGGAAATCGTGGTGATCGCCACCAAGAGATAGGGAGATGAAAGGAGAAAAAAAACGAACAGAAAAATATGCAATGCAGGACTGCAAGAGTAACACTCGTACAGAAAAGTGTGCACAGGCTCGCTACAAGCTGTCTGAGGGGCTTACGAAACTCAACTACCTCCGAACCAATCAACCTGCTTTCTGCAGCGAAGAAATGCTGCTGAGGTCGCAAGAGAATTGCCAGGCGCCGAGCCGGCCCAAAGAAATCCTGCCAGTCGGATGCCGAACGAAGAAGAGATGGAAGCTAAAGACGAAATGTTATAATATTTCGTCACAATCACTCTCGGAGCGCACGCCATTGCAGTGAATTGGAAGGGAAAATTTTGCTATGTGCAGCTTACAGAAAAGCAACAAAATAAACTTGCACCGTAACATCAAATGTAAATAAGGAGGAACTAATGCATTTAAAAACTCATTGATTATTACTTGGCTGTCTTGAGTAAGGACCACATCATTTACGCACATTTTTAAAAGGAAAAAATACAGCGTCTGCGCTTGTGTGAAAATAGTGCAGTGTTAATAAATAAGACCAATGGACACATGCTACTGAAATAATAAAAAACATGCATGACATTAACTCTCTGTAGCCAGTGATCCGGTTGGAAGTATGGAATGAGCGGGAAAGGTTTCAGTTAACCAGAAACAGAGCAGCGAAGGAAGGATAGGAAGATGGCTGGGGTGAAACTAGCAACAGAAGAGACAGCTGCCTCGATTAATGTGGAAACACTAATTAATAATAGCCTAGTTTAAATTAGGGCGGAGCAGTGATCACTAGCTTGTCATATGAAGACCCGAGCAGATAAGCGATAACCTCTTGCAGTGGTACAGTGAATGACATCAGGAAGGAAACGGCGTGGAAGTGATAGACTAGTTGGTGTGTTTGGAGACGTGGCAGTGTTAAAAAAGCGAGTTTCCGCCGCTCACGCAGGATAAAAATATTTGGACAATACCCATAATTTGAAACGTGCCGAAGGAACCAACCAATTATTTCTAAAGCATCCGTGACTAACGGGGGATATTCATTTACGATAAACGCTTAAATAAACTTTCTGATGCCCTTGCATTTATGCTTTATTAACTGGCCCGACATTACATGGTTTGGTTTATGGAGTTTAACGTTCCAAAGCGACTCAGGCTATGAGAGACGCCGTAGTGAAGGGCTACGGAAATTTCGACCACCTGGGGCTCTTAAAGGGACAGTGAGGAGAGCTCTATTAATATTTTTTAAAAACCAAATCCGACAGTCCGGCATTTCATGGCTTTCTTGCCACTTGACCGGCACTGAAAAATGCATTTATTTCAAAGAAATTTGGATTGTAAGTTGAAAATGTTTTTCCCGCCGCTCTGATTCAAACTTGAGATTCTCTTATGACGACACAGGACTAAGTGACGTGAAACATGACGTGCACATGACGTAACGCAGACTCCGTGATTTCTGGCGGCCAGCAGTTCGGCCTAGCAGCAGCCGAAAAGAAAGCTACCGCCGGCCGCACGTTGAAGGCATCTATCGGCTATTGCGGCCGTCGCTACCGTCGCTTCGTTTACGCTTGCACCGGCGTTTTGCCAGCGTTGCGATGGATCCTGCTCTCGAAGTCGTCAACGAAGTTCTCGCAAAAGCATACCGTGTACCTTTTTACCGTTAGCGGATTACCGGGAGCCCGCCTACCGCCGATGAGCAGGCGCTGATTGGTCCCGATGCTGCAGGCGCGCGCGTAGCTGCCGGGTACTTGGCGCCATGTGGCGACGTCAAAGAGATTTGTGCAGGCATTGGCTGCGCCTCGGTGATTTGCGGCTTCTCGTGTCCTAGTGTTGCTAGAACCATTGATTCTAGCAACACTGTTTTGTCCTATGACGTCATCACGCATGTACTTGCGAGTTTGGCCTGTGGCGGCGATACCTGTATTTTGATTCTTGCTCTTTTCTACGTTACAAGAGTTTTGTTGTCAGTATGAGTGGCGTTTTTGTAATCAGAAGCTGGCATTCTGTCGATACAAGCCAACTTCAATTTCTCCTCAGTGTCCCTTTAACGTGCACTCACATCACACAGTACATGGGGCTCTAGAATTTCGCGTCCATTGAAATTCGACCACCGCGGCACTTTGCCGAAATTTACTTGTCTGAAGCGTCAAGTTACTCGCGTGAACAGTTGGGCATGACAGAAAAGATGTACATTGTTCTCCCAACACGCACTGAGCCCACTAATCTGATATAGGACACACGCTCAGATTGCAGTTTTGATAACGTTCACAAGTGAGGATGATAAATGTGTGGCAGCTGTATGGTGCTTTATTTATTTATTTATTTTTTACAATACCTTACAGGGCCCAGAAGGTCATTGAGTAAGGGGGGCAAAGAACGACAAATGTACAAAAGAAACTAATTAATACAACATGAGATACAAGAGATTAAGTAAAAAGAAACTAATGTACTTAAAGGCGAAATTATACATAGGATACAATTAGTAGCATGAATGCCGGACATACGGCCAAAACAAAACTTAATGGCAACGAAGGAACGAAAGTACACTGCGACAACAACAACAAAAAAAAAATCAGATAGGAGAAAAAGCGATGTCATGTGAGATATCTACGTAGCTGATCCTGGAATGGTTGATGATTGACGATGGATGCGATATTGTCAGGAAGATCATTCCAAAGAGCGATGGCACGTGGAAGTGCAGATGAATTAAAAGCGAGGGTTCTACCGTGAATTCGTTTTATGCTCTTCTGGTTATGTAGGCGGCGTGAAATGCGTGTAGGCGTTTCAAGAGGTAATGGAGATGGCCTTGTGCTGAAAAGATATTTATGAAATAAGCACAAAAGAGCAATGGAACGGCGAATGTCTAAAGGCTCGAGACCGATATCAAGTTTTATTGCTGTTATGCTGCAGTGAGGGCTGTATTTGCGTGTAATGAAGCGAGCAGTTCTGTTCTGGATGGATTCTAACATGCTGATTAAGTATTTTTGATATGGAGACCATGTAGGTGATGCAAGTTCTAATTGCGGCCGTACGATTGTGAGATATGCCAGTGCGATTGTGAGATAAACCCCGCGGAAGACGCTCTAACCGGAGTTGAGATGAAAACGCGTTTATGAAGTTTTTACCGAATTCGAGTTTTCGTCTGGGGCTTCTTTCGAAACATGAAATATTTTCAGGGGCACTGACAGGCTAAGCTTGCTTAAATATGTGAAATCCTCATCGAATGAGCTCGTATTTTTGACAGCTCTCTGGCGGCGCGAAGACGACATTGCAAAACGGCGAGCAGAGCATTGCGTGTTTTGCACTAATGGGCCAGCACAGCAACTGTCGATTATAAAACTGCTGCTACACTGGCTGTTTGTTCAGGGGCTCCAAGTTAGTATCAGCGCTAGTCTTCAAAAGTGCGTCTAAATGTTTCGCAATTCTTAGTAAAACACCTTGAAAACCAGAGTTCTGCCACAATAGTTTTCTCCGCAGACTGAAAGACACAAGATAAAAAAGTGACTTCTCAGAACTACGAGTAGCCTCCGCAGTAATTCGCTGATGCATGTAATAGCTTAGTCACATTGAATAGATTTTCCTGCTGTATTTTCTTTCGCAGTAGTCTTCAAAGAATACTCAGATCATACTTTTTTTAGCTTACAAACGATGTTATTAAAGCTTTAGCTATCAGCCAGAAAGAAAACGCACTTTCTCCACGCCTTATTCTCTACTGCGCTGGTGAACGACTTTGCCAGTAAGTATTGCTCGCAAGGTTACAGGCTGTATGCTTTTCGATACATGTCGCCTTCAGGTAGAGAGAGCCCTTTTTTTGTCATGTCATAAAATTAAGAACTGAAAGCGGCAGTTCGACAAAACCAGAGTCCAGCCGTGTTTGTTTCAGCTGCGCGGAGTTTACTGCACCCAGAAAGCGCCCAATGTCGATCAGCCTTGAAGCCCAGCGGGTACTCTTGTCTACTGAAAAGTGCAAGCTCGTTAGTTTGCAGCAAATGGTTGTGACACATGCGCTTCCCTGAGTTCCCGGTAGTTATTGAAAGCAAAGTTTTTCTGAACTGAAGTCTTGGGAAAGCGGGTCTGGAAGGATTATGCTATTTTTATGCTCTATCTTGGTCTTCTTTTTTTTTTCTTTGGTTAAAATTTAAGCAGCGCTAACTTTTACGACGAATACACAGGACATGACAGAACGGGCGCTGACTCCAACTAGGTTTATTGAACACATTTTTCGTAGAACATACAAGAAAAGACGACCGCGAGCGCATGCACATCTGCGACAGACCACAAAAGGAAAGGCCAAAATAACAAAGATGACGGCAAAGGTAGATTAATGTGGGCGGCACGCATTTCGTCCCTTATTTTAAGCAATCTGAATTCGCTTTGGGAATTTGTTCCTCTCCTAACACAATAGATAGAACAATGCGGCAGGTTAGCGGTGAACAGGCTATTTCTCTACCGCAGTAGTTATCAGCTCTATGTTACAATGTAAAGCCCCTGCAGTTTTGTTTTTTGAACAATCTAATGCATGATAAGATTAAAACTAAGCGATAAACTCTTCTTTCAGCGCGTGCTCGACAACTTGGCCAATATGCTGTTTTCTCCATGCACACCCATTTCCACAATGTCTCAGTCCTTGTGGGCTTGCTCGTCTCATCTAAGCATTGAACATACTTTTCTAGAGCTTAGCATCTACAGCTCTCGACGTGCTTGATAGCAAAAGTGACTGGCTATCGTTGTAGATCAAGTGATCCCTTTCTGTCTAAAAAAAATGAGAAACAAAATTTATTTTCTTAAGGGATGTGCTATATCATCAGTGTTACATGATTTTCATGCATTTTGCAAAATTGCTTGCCATACCCCCGGTTCATTTTGACTTCTACAGTTCTCATGCCTTCGAGTGGACGAAGCAGAAAAGCAGATTACGTTTAGAAACAAATTTGCAGCTATTCTCATCGTCGAGAGTAAGCGCAAGTTTTAAACGCATGACAGGAAACGTGTATAGCGCATCTAGGACGGCTCATTGATCGTCTTAGCCGCACACCGTTAGGCCACAGTTTCCACAGTTTCTGCCGGCTGAAAAGACCGCTTTCTTTGCTTGCTTTTGCTTTGAAAAGTAGGCAGCACGAAGAGCCTCCCTGGTTTTTTTAACTGCTTGAGCTTTCGAAATCTGCCGCTTCCTCCCCCGCTTCTGGAGTTCTTTATGCACGCGCGGTCTGCCATATCTGCGTTAAGTGATTAGCTACACGCTTAGCTTCCATGACTGCTTTCATTGGTTAAAAAAAAAAAAAACCTAGAACCGGGCTGCTCTTCACCTGCTTAGGCACACGTTCGGCTGTCGTGCCCACCTTCTCACCTTGGTTTGCAGCATATGCATGGAGGAGATCCGGAATGTTGCCATGTTTCCTTGAACATTACTGTTTATTAATAGTTGGCTAATAATGCAAATCCAACAATCAGCAGTTCGAGAATGCATTACAATGTAGAATATTTGCTCAATTAGATGTCGATATGGCTTGATTTCGTGTTTCATTCTTCCAGTAGTAATAACTACGATTGTTGTGAGTAATTAATTTCCAGGCCGGGGGGCTGCAGTTAGCCGAATGAATTCGGCAAACATTTTCCTGGGTACCAGGACGTGGCAACAGACTTTCCTGATGAAATGCGCACGCCGTGTTTATCAATAATACTTACAGCGGCAGGAGTACGAATCCAAGAATAAGGGGTAGCGTTATGGTATATTCCATTGCTCCACATGCTTCCTAGACCGATCTAGTACATACCCTATTATGGCAAATCATTCGCGCCGGGTGGCTGGGCTCACACAGGCGAATATTGCACAGAATACAGAGATACCGTGCGCATGTTTGTTGGATGTACCGGAAAGGGAAGAGATCGTTAGCCGCAAATTGAGGGCCCTATTTGCCGCAGCAATAAGGCCTCTGAGTGCCGGGTGCCTTCAGAGAGCGCGGAACCTACGCTGTTTGCCCACACAACCCCCACCATGAACTGGCCTCCGTTCCTATGATGAGCGGCCTTTCTAGTTTCCTGCCGTGCTCATACTTCTTCGCATAGCTCCGGCGTACACCATTGCTTCGGCAAATGAGGATGCCATTGCCGCGGTGGGACAATACGGTGCTTTTGATGTTTAGTAGGCTTCCTCTTTACCTTTTTGCCAGTATATGTTTTTATTTTCCAGATGCTTTCAGAGGGCTGCCGGAAGTACTAACCATACCTATTTAGGAGTTTTTTTCTATTATACGTGGACTATATTAGCGTACGCCAGAGGTTGATCCGTCGTTGTGCACTTTTCTGCTTTCTTCTATTGCGATTTATTCCAGTGAAGCAAACAATGATATCTTCACAAAGAAGTCTTGTGCCTCTCAGAGGCTTGAGAAAACGTTGATTTAAAGTTGAAAGTCGATGTTTTACTTGTTTGGAGTCAGTGTATGACTGCTGCATTATGAATCGTGTAAATTGCAGTTAAAAAGCGAAAGCTCTGAAGAACAATATCGATACCGTTTACAGAATGTTCCCTTTTTGAATGAACAGTAACGTCTATCTTCTGGTTCATGCCCCTCATGAAAGTTCCGTAATACCACCCACCGTCGTTTTTGTATGCAATTAACTTCGGCGGCCGTGAGGAGAAGCCAGTTCATTGTTGCTTAACGAGGAAGAAATGATTCTCCGCGCGCTTCCAATTAATTTTCTGCTCTGTTGAGTCGAAGTTCACCATACAAATACTAACAAGGCGCGCATCAATAGAAGCGCCAGTAAAGTTAAAATGTAGTTTTATTGAAATATTCATAAAGCATGTCTTAAACGCAAAATCATTATAAAGAGTTTCGTTCACTATAAAGAACCATCACTTCTGGAATTTTTTTCCCCTGAACCAATACTGACGTGCAATACCTGCAAAAATGTTAAAAAGAAGATGCAGATATTTCCTCACAGAGGCATACTGCATTTTACACTTAAATGCAACTACACCAAGTACTATAAGACCTGGACATAGAATGTGTATTAAAACTCATAATAATCAACGTTTTATTATTGTTTTCCTAGAGACCCTTTTAAAATCCGCCGTGGTGGCCTAGCTGCGAGGGCCTTCAACTAACAAGCATGAAGTCGCTCTTTGCATGTGACTCATGGAAGCAGGATTTTTGGGGAAACGTAATGCAGGAACATTCGATACGTCCGTGTGATGAAATATGAAATGCGGCGACGTTCATATTGGTGCGCCTCTCAGCTGAGTTAAAGCTTTGGACTATAAAGCTAGACAATAAATATTACCTAGCACCAAAACTTTTTACCATACTTTGCGGATTTATACAGTTAATGAGGAGTAGTACAATTAGCCAAATAATCTCTTACAACAACCCACTGACATGTAAAGCTGACCTAGCTGTTTACATCAAATGCTTATTTGAAGGAGTAATGCCGCGTGCTACGGCTTTTTGACGAGAACCCTCTGTGGAAATGAAAACAAGGGTGGTGAAGACATACAAAATGAAAACAGAATGTCAGGAGATCCACTAAAAAAATATTCAGAATGTGCAGAGCCTAAGAAACCTGATATAGAGAAATAGAATATATCATGTATTGCGAGAACACTTGATTTATTCAGCACGAATACATGAAAAAGAATTTCATCTTGCTGCTTTCATCACCGAAATAAATTAATTTCTTCAAGGGATTCACCAGGGCTCTTATTTAGGCTCTTCACTTTTTCAATTTACAACAGTGATCTTTCAGGTTATCTCGGCCCATCTCATTGTGTTTTATGAGCTGACGACGCCACTATTGTTCCTCACATAAATATGTTACCGACGTAATTTACAATCTAAATGCATTGCTCGAATAAGCAATGAAATGGTGTCGAGATTACAACTTAATAAATAATTCTTCGAAAATTGTGTTCATGGTTCGTAGATTTGTTCAAAAAAATCTTTCCTTTTAACTAACCTTTAACTCCGGTTTTAAACCTCCACTCCTAACTTATCCCCTCCTGCTACCGTGCATATTTTGTAGGCATTGAACTTGACGCACGCCTGAATATGAATCGCACATTATTCATCTCAAGAAAAAAAAACTGCATTTCAAATCAGAGCCCTTTTCAAGGTGCGCCTCCTTCTCCCACTATGCATTCTATCTCCCTACTTTGCCTAAGTTCATGGTCATTTCGCGCATGGGATTCTCGCCTAGGGTAACACTTATCATGGTCATGTATCTTCGATACAAGATAAACACAATCAAGACACCTGTAAAATCGTAAACAGCAATTCGCAGTCTTACATAAGTCCTTCTTCTAGAGAATAGCTTCTTATCTATCCGTCATTTGTTTTTCCATGATATTGGAGATATGCTTCTTAAAATTTTCAACAATCAAGTACTTTACAAATTGATCGATCGCAACCTACTTGAGCCATCATAACACCATTATGTTCTTCGTATAACCATTTCCAACTACCTCAGGCTTTTACGTAGGGTAGCTGATAAGTTGTGAGCTTCAGCCTGATTCAAGTGTGTAATAATAACATACGGCATTGAATGACAAAGATGTGATTTTTTAAAATTTTGTAATACATTTCATCTATGTAATCATGATTTTCCGTTAATTTTTCGTTGTAAACTAGTAATAGGCAATCGCTATGGACTTCATGTCGAAGGAGGACCATGCTTCGAAGATATTTTTCGGTGCGAAAAAAAAAGAGCGCAAAAAATATTTTCAATACTTCGTCAAATTTTAGCGGTCAGTTTAAATTCATAATCTGCATTGAGATGGTGGCTTGACAGATCCTGGACACGCGAGTTCAGCGCCAAAGTTGAGAAATGTCCTAACAGGTCTGTGCGTTCTGCTTCATGGAAAAATGTGAACGCAGTCCTATAAAGGAAGACAGGGGTGTGTCTGGTAACTGCATTGCGAATACCTTGCTCATTTCACGACAGCGCTTTGGGTACATACCAGCATCTGAGACAATCCGAAGGTGTCAGCAATGCGCGCTCCGGAATGCCGAAATGCTGACCAGAAGAATGAATTTGCGCCTACTTCTTTGCAGTTCTTTGGCGTAGTTAGGCAGATGAAATAAAATTTTTCGGTCTTCTTATACACAGGATAAAACAAGTTGTTTGTTCCCGAGAACAAAGCGCAGTTGAAGGAGGGGAGAAACCTAACAACTAACGCAATTTCGAAACAAAAGGTCGCCCGCAAGAATGTTGTGTGCGTGTTTCGTGACAGGATGGTGATGTACAGTTGGAATATTTACTAGTGGGTAGCATCGCCACGGAAATCGGTTATACTTTTGTGTTCTATGAAGGCAATCAGGAGGTGGACCAAAAACGCCGGATCATCATCATTATCAGCCTGTCTACGCCCACTACAGAGCAAAGGCCTCTCCCAGGTCTCTCCAACTAACGCTACTATTTTTCAACTGCGGCCTACGTATCCCCGCAAAGTTATTTTATTTATTTATTTATTGGTCTTTCATTACATATCTAATCCACCCACCTAACTTTCTGCCGCCTCCTGCTACATTTGCCTTCTCTTGGAATCCTCTCAGTTATCTTTATGGATCAGCGGTTATCTTGCTTTCGCATTACATGCCCTGCCCAATCCCATTTCTTCCTCTTGAATTTGACTAGAATGTCATTAACCCGCCTCTGTTTCCTCACCCGCTCCGCCGGCTTCCGATCTCTTAACGCTACACCTATCATTTTTCTTTCCGTAGTTCACTGCGTTGTCCTTAACTTAAGCTGAACCCTTTTCGTTAGATTCCACGTTTCTCCCATAGGTGAGTACCGGTAAGATAAATCTGTTGTATACTTTTCTCTTGAGGAATATTGGTATACTGCCTTTTATTATCTTGGAGAACCTGCCATATACGCTCCACCCCATTCTTATTCTTCTGGTTATTTGTCTCTCATGATCCGGATCAGCGGCCACTATCCTGCCCTAAGTAGACATATTCCCTTAGTACTTCCAGCACCGCGGCAGCAACTGCCAACTGCTGTTTTCTTGCTATACTGTTGGACATTACTTTGGTGGTTCTGGATATTAATATTTAGGCCCACCGTTCTGCTCTGCCTGTCTAACTCATCGGGGGGGGGGGGGGGGGGGGGGGGAATCTGACTGTGCAGCCTGCTCGTGCCCCCCCCCCCCGCCACCGAATACGGGCCGGTGTAGTTTCGGCTACTAGGCTTTGTTTCGGTGCAATGCCAGCAGTGGGGATGGGATGGCCGGGACTCATCCTCTGGGGATGCAAACCCCCAATGGGAGTGGCAGCGACTCCCAGACGACTGTGAGGGCCAGTCGTGCACGTGAGGTCCGATGCCTGAGCGGAGGCAGGCCTGGGTTTATACTCAGGTTGGACCCACGAAATCCGGCCCGGAAGGCATGTCAAAACGCCAAAAGGTTTTCAAATACATGCTACCTTCCTTTCTCTGCGCGCGGGGGCGTGCAAGTCTGGCTACCGACGCGTCGGTTTCTGGTTACGGAGAAACCAGGTCCGCGCGGGGGTTCATAGTGGCCAGGCTCTGAGGACCGCCGCCTCGGGGAAGCGGCCTTACGGCCGGCCGCAGGCTTAACCGCCTGCGGGATGCCGGGGGATGAGGGCTTAGTACTGCCTCGTAAGAGTCTGGCGAAAACCGAAGATGTGTGGAGTACCGGTGGAGTAGGCCCGGGTCATCTCATCCTAAGCCACGTTCTTGGTTAGTGGCCCGGTCGCCCAGCCTTGAACACTCTCTCCTCTGTAGGAGAAGAGTAAGCTAGGGGAGGAAATAAGTGCATGGATGGTTGGAGGAAGCACAGATGGACCCCCAGGAGCGACCAGTTCTGAGGCCGCGAGGCCGTTGACGTTCTGGACCTCCACGGCGATCGGGACTATCACACATACTTCCGGTGTCCGAAAAACCGCGAAAAACCTTCGACGGCTAGTAGCCGGCAGGTGGGAAAGGCCTTCTAGTGTGCGAGAGGAGCCCCAGGTAGCTACTGACCCCGTGTTAGGTTTTCCTGTCTCCGACGGTCGGAGCCCGTTGCGTATGGTGGGTGGTCGGGCATCCCGTGAGTGGGGCCGCACCATTGGGCAATCTCGATGCTCTCCCTGTCCTGGCCAGGCGGGCCAGTAATGGAGTCGAGATAATTGAAGGATCAGAGCAAAAAACTCGCTGTCCCCATTCCCTTCCCACGTCCCATTTCCCTTTCCGCTACTTCCCAGGGGAGGTCAGGGGAGCCTCCCCGGGCCCGCTCTCTCGGCTGTGGGTCGCTAATGTAGCATTTTCCCTAATATTTTATTTTTCCACCCACGGGTGGTCAAATTACAACTTGCCTACGGGCCTCCTCTTTTATTTTGCAATTGGGTTAAGCCTGTTGTGTGTAAACGGTGCAGGCAGGGGCCTATTATTTTTATTTCCTTTTCGGTTGCCCCAACCTATTCAATGTCTAACTCATCGATCCTTCTTTGCAGTTCACGTCCTGAGTGACTTAGCAAGGCAACGTCGGGTAAAGCTGGCAAAGGAAGTGCAGTTTTCTCAAGGCAGTGCCCCAGGACACAAAGCCTCCTTAGCGGTTTAGAACTTGCCAGTTAGCACTCGAGGAGAATATGTTAAATTACTCTAAAGTTCATTGCGGTACCGTTATTTTTACTGAGTACAGCTCCGGACTTACTCCTACTAGTTAGAGAAAATTATGTTTTCCGTTGTTGCCATTTTATTTCGGAGTACTTTGCTATTGTTCCTTCCGTCACTATATCTTTTCCTTCAGCCCGCAAGAAGCACACGCCACTATCACACCAGCCTGTTAGCACCATATTTCGCACGCACAAATCTGTTCAAATTTTCTTTTTTTCCGCGCACAGTAGTGGACTGGAACTCTCTGCCCCACACGGACCAATACTGACATATTTGACATCAGCCATGTTTTGTAATTGTATGCATGTTTCTTTTTCTTTTCTTTTTTTTTCGCCATGTGACTTTTTGTTGCCATGTGATTTTTCTGATTTACTCAGTCTGTACAGTGCCCGTCCTGCTTGGACCTAACCATGGTCTGCAGTATGTACATAAATAAAAAAAAATTGTGTTCATCCGTTTTTAAATTGAAAAGATTATTGAGAGATTTTATTCTTACATGTAATAGGTTTCTGCACATTTTTTTCTTTTTTAGCGCTATTTGGCTTATTCGTTGCGAGATAACGATTCCTATATTCCTTGTACAACTAGTGGACGCTCTGTTTTTAGTATATTTTATGTATTTTATGAGTGTGACATCAAATGATGCGTTCTTTCGTTCTTTAATGATGTGATGCGATTGTGATGTGTTCTTTTGAAGTGAGATGTACATGGCGAACGCTTTATGCTTGTAACTCTGCCTGCGAGCGGAGGTGTCATGTGTGCTTCTTTTTTGTACATTGCCCCCCCCCCCCCCCCCCCCACTGTAATGCCACGGCGCTGTGGGTTCCTTACTAAATAAATAAATAAATAAATATTACTAGTTTCGATTCCATGTACAGTCCACAGATTATGGTACCCCATTCTTTAAATCAATATGTATGCTTCCTTTTAGCTGTATTAAATAAACTTGATTTAATTTGGTTTGACTAATATTAGGCAGCATTAGGAATTAAACATTCTGGAAACGATAACTGAAAAAGAAGTCGGAGATGCAGAATACTCCACTGACTGCGGTTTTTAAGGTAGACGTGTTTGTTACTTTTTTAGACCTCAGGACACCCCTACTGCGAACGACAGAGGTGTTGTTGTATTGCTAATTCTGGGTCGAATATTGGCAGTGAAATAGATTCTGCAACCAAGCATGGTTAGAAACTAGTTTAGGCATTTTACTGTTCAATACCATCGTTTTTATGATCTGCAAGAACTTCCGTGACATTACTCATTGAAACAGGAGGTAGCTGAGTGAGGAAAGGGGTACGGCTCTTTAATAGGATCTGTTCAGTAGCTTCTCTCGACACGGCGAACCTTAAGTGCTGGCCCAAGTGCTTAACGGCTCGCCAACACCTACTTCGCGAAAACTGCCGCACTTTTCGCAATAACGACTCGCTTCATGTGGAGATCTTCCTGAGCACTGGCGGCACGACGTCGTTAGCCGCCGGAGTCGCTCCTAGAACGGCTCACTTAAGGCATCCTTAAGTGTATTGCGGCTCACCGGCCGTCGCGTTTCCGGAATCACCCATAGGGCCTCTCATAGGCGCCACTGCACTCAGACACAACTGAGCTTAGAATCCGAAAATGATGTGACGCAGAATAAAAAAAGGATCAGCTCATAACAGTAAAAGGCGCACGCGATGGGGATGATAGCGGCGAGAATATGAGAGGAAGAACCTCGTTTGTACGAGATGGAAGCGTGCACTCCGATTCTTGATTCGGAGAGAGGCGGAAAGCGGCAAATGCAAAAAGCATCGTGACTAGACCCGATGAGTGCTTGGAAACGAAAGCGTTAGACAGTGGTGGTCGTGACTAGCTTAACTAGAAGATCACCACAACTCTCCATCTCACCGCTTTTCCACCCGAACCTTTCCTTCTGACTTTAGTTCTTCGGATACTTCACAGTGTTAAGTGCGCGCGTTTTTTCTTTTTCTGTCTCTGTAAGGAGGATGCAATGGCTGCTTGTGTAACCAGGCGAGAATGAATCGAAAGTGGCACACCGAGCCATGATAAAACTGACTCATTACCAAAATTTTGGGACAAGCGTTTCTTGCTCCTTTGGCTCACACCAGGTGGCGCGCGGGTTTGAATACTGAAAAAAAAAATTATGAGATGCATTTAAGTTTCCTTACGTTAGTAAAGCGAAAGCTGCGCGTGGTCCTCCGCCACCTGCGCCATCTGCTTGGTCAGCACCGTATATGGCGAGGGGGGATTTCAGTCGGTGCCACATGATGGCGGCATGACAGCACGCCATGCACGGAGGAAATTTGCCGGAAACGGAAGAAATTTGGCACTCGCTTTATTGCGACATCTGCAATTAAAATACTCATAATTACTCATGTAGGCCCTAGTACATACCTCGAAGATACGTTTTTAAGAACTGTGCATTCACTAGACGGGCCTTTATTCAGCTTCAAACGTCGATGTGTCTAGCCGATGCGACGGGATAATCTATTCAGGCCTGTTTGCATAGGAGAATTGGGCTTAGTTCATCTGTATGCGATGGAGTTAGTTTGGAACATCGTACCCTACCTGCCATGCTATTCGACATCAGCTCAAGCACGAATTCAGCTGATACGTGATGTTATCTCGTACTGGAGGCTCTGAACGAAGGGCAGCCTGCGTCGAAACCAATCATTCTAGGTTTTTTGCGCAAAAGACACGACACAAAAGAAACGAGGTAGATAGTATAAGCGCTTGTCCTGTCTACCTCGTTTCATTTGTGTCGTGTCTTTGGCGCAAAAACAACTAGAATGCTTAGGCACCAACTAGGCTGCAAAAGCATACTCGCAAGTCGAAACCAAGCGGTGCAAAGAATCGTCCTTTTTGTTGAAATACAAATTAAGAAATAAACTAACAGCTGGTGGGAAAATGCGCGCTGCTCTTTCTCGACTCACTGAGCGCGTGACAAGGTCGAAGAAGCTTGTCGAGCGCCCTCTTTTCCAGGCCGAGCCAAGAGACAAGTTAGTCTCCAGGCGCACCACCTTTTAACACCGTGACAAAGGCGGGAATGGTATGCGGGACAGGGAGCACTGAAAGTTCCTTTCACTTTCGAATTTCCTTAAGGAAGACTGAAAGCCAACCGGCGTGACCTACTTTGCTGCGTCGCCTTTCAGTTGCACCGTGGCACAGACCGTCACCGACCGAAAGTCGTCGCTAATTGGCTCTCATTGTGGCTCAGCGTGTGCTTGAGCAGCCGCCAGATTGACCATTGACGTGGAATTTGTCCGACGTGTGCCTTTCGAAGACGTTCCTAATTAGCGAGCAGGCCTTGTGCATTCGCTTTGAATGCGACGTTTATTATGCGTCCTTGTTGGAAGCCGTTCGAGCACTCAGACTTTACTGATGCGTATAAAGTTGTCGGTTAGTGCGGAACTCGTTAAAGATTTTTCACTCGAACCTTGAACAATTTTTCAAAGAGACTTGCGTGAGCTGCTTCTTTGGAAAATGAAACTCATCAGTGAGAGTGATGATAGAAACAGGTGGTAAGGAAGACATCTCCTAGAGATATATTTTTAACAAATACAACAAGACGAGAAGTTTTAGATTAGTATCGCTCAGTCTGTAATATAAAAGATCGTGTGCATAAATCTGCTTTATTGCAGGAACTGTATCTGCACCAGCCAGTGATGTATGTTGCGATAGTTCCTACCTGTGATTGATGAATTATTTTCCATAAACCTAATACTACGCTAAACGCTGACCTAATATGTGATATGCGTCCTTCTATTACGTGTGATAAAAAAGTGTATTTACTTGCTAGCATCTACCTCAGCCCAGCCTTGCGGCAGAAACAGTAGGTACGCAATTTTGCAGTTGAAAAAAATATTGATAACGAGAAAATTTGGTGGCTGCCCGGTAGTTTTTGCTAATGAGCAAATATTCATTAATTTGAAGTGTACACTCTCTCGTGAGATTCCTTTAGACAAAATAATTTTTTGTATTCTCCGAAGGTATGTGTATTCTCTGAACGAAAGAAGCTCAGTATATATGACTTCAGAACATCTAAAGTTCACGATTACCATGGCAATCTCCCGAAAATTTCTATAATCAGGAATTACGAACAAGCGCAGGTTTCCTCGGGAAGTTGTTTATGAACACAATTTCGACATATCACAAGACTGCAGCATAGCAATCAATACATCCGCCATACCCCCTTAGGACAGTCGTAGTTTTATGCTGTTTATTATCCAAGAGGTAATGCACTTGTTCTCTATGACAGCCTTAGTTACTCAATGCGAGCGCAGGTTCAACTTCAAGAGCAAGATTTCGCTATGTAACGGAAGTTAAATAATTTTCATCGTAACGTTCACAGCAGCATCTTACAGTATGCCGCAGTTGCCTCACGATTAATAGTGAGGCCCAAGAAAGCTGGATTGCTTTTAAAACAAGGATGCCATCCCTGTCAGAAACGAGAGCAGCGACACGTATAGAAATGAAATGAAATGCACATAGCAGCCTTTCAATGAAAGGCCGCTGCAGGTCCACTTCAAACAGGAATCTGATTGCTAGAGCGCGTTTTTTATGTAGCTGTATCATATTGATGGTTTAAAAGTACATGAAACACCTTTTATCGCCATCACGTATCACGAGCTAAATCCAACCTAAGTCATAGCTAGCGACCAGTGTGAATCAAGCCACTCTGTAAAAAAGTGCCACAAAGTTTGGATATCGCGTTATGACGCAATGACGTAAAAGGTTTAATTAACTTTAAATGGTCTCTGCTAGTCCACGCGCGGTCGATACCATTGATTTGCATGAATGAATTCGACAAAGGCTGGAATAAGTGCTTAGGCTACAAAGCCGGCTTTCGCCGAGTGGAATCACTGGGGCGTCCTCTTAAAAGCGGTACCAGAGTGCGAATGCTTGGGGGCATGATTTAAAAGCTATAACAAGCTTTTGCAATGATTTAGACGCAGAAAAACGCATTACAGCGGCTGAAGTCTTTCTGCTTACTTTGCGCTGCTTTACGGCTCCAGAGCCGGTGTCAGTGTTCTCTCAGTACGGCTGGTTTAGGGTGATAAAAGAAAACAGCGGGCAACAATAAAAAAAAAGTACTTCAAAGTTGAATGCTCATTACACCACCTCGGTATTGGCCTACCGTATTTGCATTTACTCTAATCCGAAGTTCGTTTTTCAAGCCCGACACTCCCAATTTACTAGCGTAACTACTGGTTGCCTTTCTTGTTGTCTTAGAGGATAAGATTGCTCAAGTATTATTTACCGGATTAAAAGGAACTCAAAGTAGGCACTTATTCGGACGCAACTGGTCTATGCTCACCCCCATAAGCCCGGAGTGGCGCCACTATATATGCGCAGGCTTTCGTACGCTTGTAATCGGCCTCGGGTCCTGAAAAATACCCGCTGCTCGCGAGTTAAGCCACTCGCATTGTGTTGGCTCCTCTCTTTTGCGCGTGCAGTAAGCTGAATGCGAGAGCAGCGGGTTTAAGGATTTCAGTTTTGAGAATAGTGCGCGGAATATTGCGCAACGTTACAAATGCGAACTAGAAAAGGAAAAAAGAGTAGATTTTGGTTCGTTATAAATCGTTTTTATTGATGATCACAGCCTTAGTCTTTATCTTCTACCAAAACAAAACGCCTAGCATCTCACGGAGCGAGCTATTGGTGTTAAAAAACATCCCTGTCTTGAGTGATTCATTTGAGTGCTGTTCTAGTGGACGTCGGCTGACGGAAATGTGAAAGTGATGCTGAAAGATTTGGAGTTTTTTAATCAATGGAAAGAGCAAAATGCTCTTTTTTTGTTACCAACGTTTTACAACTGATACTATGGAAAAAAAGCTTCCAAACTTGGAAACCTGAAGTTTTTTGGACACTGAATTATGAAAGAATTTGAAAACGTCAAGAATTGCAGGCAAATTACACATTTATTTATTTCAGTAGTTACAGAATTACAGCGGTTGTGTAGGCTCGAGCAATGTGATGTCAGGCTCAAGAATGCGCGCCACTGGCGGTGGGTTGCCTGCCTGTAAAACCTCTGAAAGCTAGAGTTCCGGTTTTTAGATCACCGGCTCCGAAATCCGCTTTTTACAGCACGCATGTCCACTCCTATTACAAGAGCATGCACCAACTTTGAGGCGTCTCAGAGCGCTTTGTCATGGTTGAGCCCTTTCTGAATGAGCCACGTCATTCGAGTAAATTCATGTACACTGCGTGAAATATTGGATTAATGATAGACATCTACGACAGGCGTGGGCGCGTGCTGTCATGCACCTATAGCGCTGTCCACAATTAATCGGGCAGGATCAGCGGTTCCTACACAAAAGCAGCACCAAGCACATAACCGATCAGTAGGAAAACGAAGTATAAGACCATATAAATGCCAAGCTTGAGGATTGCCCACAAATCACCTTTCTTTTGCAAATACTCCGGTTAACAAAACCAGCACAGGACGCACGAGAAACACGAGCGCGATCATCTTGGAGAATTCGGGACCACACCAAAACCCAACGCAGAACACAAAACGTATTCTTCAGTGAAAAAAAAATGCCGGCATACGCTGTTTTACTTTCCGAACATGCTAAATAAATTACGAGTGGCCTGCATTTTACAAATAATTTTCTGTATAGCGGAGCTCCAAATAATTGGCACTGCCGGTGTAGCTTCTCCGAGAACGGAAAACTACTTTTTTTTTTAGCAGGTTTCTGTTTTGGCTGTTTAACAGATATTATCTGTATGACAACAAAAATTTTCTCTAAAATTTCTGCAACTTTGCACATATTTTAACACACATGCAGTATCCCGTATACGTAAGCGACACTGCACTCTTATAAGAAGCTTGTCATTACGTTGCAAAAAATTTATTACACAGTCTGTAGCAGGCGTGCAGAGCGTGTGTGGGATGTCAAGAAATCTTCTTTTAAATCTTAGCTCCAGCGTTGTTTGATTGAGATTGGTTTTCTTGGGGTGGAAATGATACGCGATGATGGCTCGTAATGGTCATTTTCAAAAATTCGTTATTGCGCCAGTTCGCGCACGGCTAGTGGGTCTTTGGAGACGCGAAGTTAAGGTCACTTGGACAAAAAAAGAACATCGCTTTCCTGTACTGGCACTGAAGTGTTGTCCCAGGTTTTCCATTCACAGTGTCATCGAAATGATTGAGGTGTTCTCAAGCTAGAGTTGTTTGAAATACATTTTTTTGTGGGACGAACCTACGCGTGCCCAAAGATGTTCTCAGAACGCGGTGGCTATTAATGAAAGACAAGTTTGTCGTCAGCCTAAGCATGCACCTCACAACTGAAGAATGTGCCCTGCGTATCCCAGTGCGAACTGAACACCTCTAAGGCAGTGCTTACATACAGCGAAGAAATTTAGCTTTTGTAGTCATTTTCGAGTTCCAAAAACTCCTGGGGCGCCTGCACAGTTTCCCTTCAGTACTCTGCATGCTCGATGCAAACACATTTCAATATAGAACTGCCAGAAATAAAGCCACGGCGTCTGGCCTTAATGAAAAGTTTTTGTATGCCGAAAGAAGGCAGGTATGAAAAACCTAGTTGTATATATGCAGCCCAAGACCAGGCACTACAGGTTCTTTGATTTCGTACTGAAGCTAAACATTCTTCATATTCTGGTTGAGCCGCGCTGTTTGCTTTCTAGCTAGATCTGTATAACGTGCTCTGTTCTACGTAATAATGGCTCCAACAGTCATTGAAACAATGAAAAGCATGAGAGACTGTTCCTATTTTTCCATTTGTAAATTTGATCAATAGAAAATCACTAGTGTAACCATTTTAATTCATTAGAAAGTAGAAGAAACAACTACATGCGGCCAGTGGGATACGAACCCATGACCTTCGTATGTTGCGTGCGGAGGTCCACCTCACTCATTGCGGCGGCTGTCCAATTTTCTGCTTTTAGGGGCATACAAGTTCGAGTGTAATATAACCTTAGAGTAAACTTTTTAAGAATGTTCACTAGCGCCACCCTCGTGCATGCGGCAGACAAAGAACGTCCTCTATTACCCAAAGAGTCACGTGGAATGTGTTAGAACTGTGGGGACGGCCATTACGCGATTCGCTCGTTACCAATAGCATCAAACTACCAGATTGAAGGGCCTCATTGAGCTAATGCGCAGACGAGACCGGGCAAATGAACGGCTATGACACTGCTAGAAATAGGAAGCCAGCAGTCAGAGATACCTTGTCATGTCAAAACTGGTACTTTTGACTGGAGAAGCGAAGAAACACTATTGGCCATCATCGACTTACGAAGCTCTAAAACAACAGCTATGCCTATTCCCTTTAAGGCCAGCTTTTCAGAGGGGTTTCGTCGCACATTTTAAGACGAGGTAAATGTTTTGCCAGCTGTACTTGTCCAAATCACTCTTTGGCGGATATACAGTGCGGCGTACACCAGCTCACCGTAAGCTCTTAGAGAAGCGTTCGCCTCCACTCTTGAGGTTGCCCTAAATATGGCCGCATAATGCTGCCAATTTTTAGCACTCAAGGGCTTGCTCGATCCGGTGCCAATCCAACGACGCTTTTCAGACTCGGAAGATGCTTGCAGGATGGAAAGCGATTTCCCCGGAAAAGCAATGGTAGGAAACATCGGCCAGCAACTAAGTTAAGACATTCCAAAGAAACCGCCATTGTAGAGGTCATCATTGCTGGGATTGGACATCGTGACACCTAAGTACTGAGCTGCGTTGACCCTTTGGTTGCTCGGTCATCCAGATATGTTCTGTTCTGTAGGCCTGGACCGATCTTGATGCATCTGACAACGGAATAAAACACGCAACACCCACTTCTTCGAGTGCAAGAGCTTACATGTTGGAAACTATTAATAAGAAGAACCAAGCTCTGACTCATTCCCGAGGTACGGGTGATTTTTTCGTGCTACAAGAGGTGAGAACACATCAACGAAGCGGCCTGGAGCAAGAACTTTGCAAACTGTAAAAAATAAACGAAACAGGCCGTTGTGACCAACGGGGACCAAAGAGAACCACCTGAAAAGAAAGTGGATACCAAAAATACAAAAGTCAAGTGAGGAGCACCTGTACAGAGCTCATTACACTGTACTGCTGGCAGAATTCAACCTGCTGAGCATCAAATGACGGACACCGCACTTTCTATGGTAGCTGCTTAGGACAAAGCAGTGTCGTGCTTAATCTAAGTACGCTGCAGGACATGTGGGTGGTGGACAAACAAAGATTGTTGCGATGTTCATGGAACTAACTCCGCGTGTTAGAAAGACAAATGTTAGTTGTTTTTTTTGCTTTGGACACGGTGCTGTATGGCCTGTTGACCAAGACGGTTCCGGTTAGATCAAATAAAGCTGCTCCTCTCTCGCGCACGCGCGCGCGCGTCTTTAAGCACTCGTTATTTCATTTGACTCTCTTCAAGGGAAGAAGAAAAACCTTGCGATTTAAAATTTTGTCTTTTTTTTTGTACACTTCCATGCTGCACTCGCCGTGGGCCGTTCAGACAACGCAAAGAGGGTTCTTCTATTATTTCCTTACCATATTTTGTATGTAGGGCTCATTATTATAGGGTCATTTTCATATCTTTTACTTGTTCACTGTGATTTTGCTGCGTATTGAGAGCAGTAAATCCATTTTTTTTAAAAAAGCCTGAAAAGTGGGGCTCTTAAGTTCAATCCTTAAGCCATATGATGATAACCTGTGATCGCAACCGTAGTGATACGTGCTTGCAAAGTGAGCAAAATAGGATCTATTTGTATGTGAGGCGATAATGGTGGAAACTCAGCCGATAGGCACTTGTGCTGACTTTGGTTGCCAACTTTGAAAACACATCGTATACCGGTTACCTTATTGTCCACGTTGCTTTCTTCTACTCACTATCCACTTTCTGTGAAGTCCCCTGAATCCTCATTATTACCTTGGCGCTACTGCTCTTGAACCTCTCTGGCCTGCTGAAGACCGTCTCTTTGCAAGCGAAGAAAACCTGAGCAAACACTTTTAGTTTGCGTGACTGCAAAAGCATGGCGCACAGCGATGAACACTGGAAATTTGCGAGAGAATTTTGATTGCTTCACAGCTCACTGATTTTTTACGTCCGTGCAAACCAAGCGCTGTGAGCATTCTACAACTCAGAATTTGAGGCGAGTCGGAATGTTGGGCCGTTAGAATCCGCATGTTCGTGCAGTATCTCACGTCACCGTGTAGTTTCCTCGCGGTAAAAAGTGGAAAACGTTCCCCACGACTGACGCTGTGGGTGTTCCCAAAATGCGACAGTAACGTGTCGCTTTTTTGACTGTGTTCAGGAACTGTGAGTTTCGCCAGGAGCAAAGTTTCCACGCGAGAGTAAAAGCTGCTGCGCACGGGCCATAGCGTCGAGATCGGTGGCAATTAAGCCGTGCGCTATGAAAGCATGTTCGTCGCTCACTTTTAACGAAGATTGACGGGAGGGAAATGTGGTAAACAACTAAACAGAGATCCGTGACGGTCGCTGTATGCTCTCAAAGAACATGGAGTACATAGTTTGTTGGGGCATCTAAGCGACGCCGTTAATAGAGTTTCTTAAGCGCGTCGCCGTCGTCAAAAAAACGCTGCTTTTTTGTAGTTCATATAACACTTCGCGGGCCCCTCTGTGCCTAGGAAAACTGCACTGAGAGCACGCATGATAATTACATGCACGCGCAAAATCCCAAGAACGCATTTCATGTGAAGAACGTAGGCCCTACACGCTACAAGAGTGAGTCGTTAATATCGTAGCTGTGCGTCCGCTAACACGCACGTTTCTTGAAAGCTTCTCTATTTTTCTTTAATTTGCAGTTAGGAGTTAAGCAACCGTTGGCTCCTGCTTGGAAGTATACAGTGCTTCCGACAGCTGACGCAGCACCACTAAAACGCAAAAACAGCGAAACGAGAAGTGAGGCCATTCCGTGGTTAGAGCCTTCGTTAAACGTTAAACTAGGCTAGTTACGCCTTCATGAAGCTAACCATCTCATTTCGCAGAGCACTCCTGCCAGCAAGGGATTTTTTTGATGCTGCACCTTCTTTTTGTGGATCCCCGCTAACAGATGTACTTGAATTCCAGAGATTCTCCGAATAACCATGCGCCGACTTACGAACACTGTACCCGATGTGACTTAACCTGTTAATAAGGCGAAAGCCTTTATTGGCTCATACTGTCGTTCGTTAAGAAAGCATGTTACACGCGTTGAACTCGGAATTCAAAAAGGTAGAAGAAAAACAATGGCTGCTTCAGATAGAGGAAGAAAAATGAACCTAGAAGCCAAGTTTGATGACTGTAGACTAATTAGTTAATTAATTATAGGCAAAAATGCCGAAATTGCGTCGAAATAGCGCGGACGTCGATATAGCCACAGGAACGGTGTGACGTCACATCCACCGGACGTCGTCACGGCTTGTGAAAATTGTCACAGAATGTTCGGATAAACGTCGCATTTGTGTCAAATTAGGTGGAAAATGTGTAATTAGGAGTAATTAACACTTAAGTTCCCCGAAAGATGTATAATGTGGCTATCGATATAGTCAAGGCTACGGTGTGACGTCATATCCACCGGAAGTCTTTATGGCATAGTGTCTTCGGCTTCACCTCTCAACACTTTAGTTGCCAAAGTTTCCTGGGAATTTTTTGGAGGGCTGCCCACGATCGTCTTTCGGTGTTCACTGCCACTCCGGTTGCTCCTGAAGCTTCTGATTTTTAGCGCGTTCCTAGGGCCCCCTCTTGTGTTGTGCGTACATGAGCTGTGGTCAAGAGGAGGGACTTACATGTTGAAATGTAAAAATGTCACTTCTACTCGGGGCTAGAATGTTTAAAGACACTGCAAGAACAAAGCTTCTGGATAAAACTCGAAAAATAAAAGCGGAGCACGCCGCGAAACAGTACTCTGCTAACCAACAAAAAACCTAGTCTATATGGCCCAAGGTGACCCGAAAGGATCGCTCATCACTGACGAAACCAAAAAGAAAGAAGCCGATTAAAAAAAGATTAAAAGTGAAGTGAGCAGCACCCCTACAGAGGTCGTAAAACTTTACCGCTCACAGAGTCCACCTTGCTGAGCATCCAATGCCGGCCATCGCGCAGTTTGTGGCCGCTTCTTAGGACGAAGTATCGCCGGTCTCATTGTAAATACGCCACAGGACATGTGGGTGGTGGACACACAGAGACGGTACCGAAGTTTGCGGTTCCAACGCAGCGTGTTTGAGAGACAAATCTTACTTACTAGCTGTTTTCGCTTTGCACAAGATTCTCTACGGCCCCACTGTTGACCAAGACAGCGCCTTTAGATACCGTAAAGGTTAACTCTGTCTCTCGTGAGCACCTTTGTACACTCGCTCTTTCATTTTGATTTTTTTAGAGGGAAGAAAGTCATTTTGCTACTTGAAATGTTTTCTTTGGTTGTACTGAACATTGGTAGATTCGCAGCAGGCAGAATCGAACGAAAGTTTTTCTGTTATTTAGTTTTCATTTTCTTCATGCAGTTTTCATACATATAGCCCTGTAGTTTCCTCCATATCCAGCAAAGGAAATTATTTTCTTCAAGAAAAAAATCTGAAGTTCAGTTTTGACTAACAGGTCATTAGGCGGCACATTGATAATCTCTGATCGCATCAGTATTCAGACGCGCACTTCATAAAGCGAGCAAAGCAGCATCTTTTTGTAAGCGAGGCCACAGGGGGGTGGAAACTTAGCCGATAATTAGTTGTTGTTTTCAGTTTTCACGAATGAAACCACCTTTTTATACCGACCATCTAATGGCCAAAGTCTGTTTCCTCTACTAACTCAGCACTTTCTCTGATTTTCCCGGAAACCTCTATATCTGAACAAAACTGTGACTGTCTGTTCTGTTCTGCCGCCTTCCTCATTTTCCGACCACGAACACCTCTTCGGCGAGCGCATAAATTATGCATAAACTCTTCCAGTTTACGCGACTACCACTGCGTTTCGCACAATGTTGAACAGCGGAAAATTAAGGCGACAATTGGAAATACCTGGGACATCCACTGATTTTTTATAACGATCCAAACTAGGTGGTGTGAGCGCAGAAACTACTTTGCAAGTCAGATTTTGCACCGAATGAAAACAGGATGCGGTTACAATAAACATTTTCGCCCAGTTTGCCACCGTCTCCCTACTCGGAGCGAAAATATGCCCATCGTATTTCGCGGTGTTACCTACTGGCGATAGAAATGTGGCGATGATTCATTATGTCTGAAAACGCTGTTTCTTCCGGAGCGTAATTTCCACCTGGAAACAAAAAATGCTGGGACGGCGTCCCAGCAATTGTCTTGTTTTGTTTTGATTATGTTTTTATTTTCTTATTTTTTTTTGTGGCCGGTCTCGGTGATTTGTTTAGACTGTTACTGTGACCATGACTTTGCACTGACCTCGGTTTTCTCTTTTTTATATGATTTATTTCGCGGACTGCACGTTGTGCTTTTGCTGTCTACCTGGGAATAACTTTTACTGCGAGCCTTTTGTTTTCTTTTGAGTTTTTTACTGCTCTGTTTTTCGCTTAATTTTCTTTTTCTTCTTTGGAACATGTAGTTCTTTTTATTTATCTTGAATTGACGTTAAGCCTGGCAAAGCTTTGCTGCTCCAGGCATCCTCTATCTTTCTTTTATGGAGTCTTTTATATCTTTTCTGAGAGGACCAATAAAAGGGTAAAAGGGACGGCGTCCCACTCGGCAACGCTTTAGGGGTGCTCTTTCTGAGCGTGTTCGGATTAAGTTTTAACGAATGCATATTGCCGCGTCTACAACAATAGCCGCTCGGCGGCTGTTCGGCACGCAGCTCGTGCGCCACGTTGTTCGCTGCTGAAAAAGACGAAAACTGGACGTTCCATCCTGGCCGTCTCGGAGTGCGCTGGCGTCATCTCGGTGTTGGCGTTCCTCTGCCGCCTGGATGCGGCGCTACCTGTACCAACTGCTACGTGACACTACCTCTCACTGGTGGAGGTTGCGGGCTCGACGTCCCATGTCCAACACCTCTTCAGACAGCCGCTCATCGAGTCCCGACCAGCTACCCCTTGTCTGCACGCCCGTTCACCGCAGCAGCCGCCGCCTCCTGGAACTGGTCCAAGAGTTTGGTCTTCTCCCAAAAGAGGCACGCACTCATCGACCTGGTGAGCATACAACCATGGCGCAGGCTGGCGCTTCACACTTGACGCTCCAGCAACCCCACGTGCCAGCCAGCTTCTATGGCGTCACTTTCGAAGACGTTGAAGACTGGCTTGACCAGTTTGAGAGGGTTGCCGATTTCAACCAATGGAGCCCTGCGCAGAAGCTGCGGAACGTGTATTTCGCCCTCGAAGACGGAGCCAAGATTTGGTTCGAGAGCAGGGAGGCCGATCTCCAAAGCTGGGATACCTTTCGCCAGCAAGTCCGGGACACCTTTGCTAGCACGGACCGCCGGGATCGTGCGCGGCGCCTCCTGGACGCTCGCGTCCAAAAGCCTAATGAGAGCGTTGCCATGTTCGCCGAGGACGTGACCCGTCTTTGTCCGCGCGCTCACCCAGATATGGCGGAATCCACGAAGCTCCGCCACCTGATGCAAGGTGTGAAGGACCAACTCTTCGCTGGTTTGGTCCGCAATCCCCCGCAGACGATAGCCGACTTCCTCAAAGAGGCGACCGCCATTGAGCGGGCCTTGCATCAGCGCTCCCGCCGAAATGACTCCGTGTGCGGTGAGCCAAGCGCCAGTGCGGCTTCTTTGAGCGTGTCCAGCGACAATGCGTAGCTGCGTGAGTTCATACGCGCTGTGGTCCGTGAAGAGCTACAGAACCTGACCCTTGACTCGTCTGATCCGACGGCTGCGGCTCTTACCGAGGTTGTGCGCGGCGAGATTCGCCAAGCGAAAAACTGCTCAAGCAGTATTTCGGCCCCTACCGAGTTCTCCGTCAGCTAAGTGACGTAACCTATGAAGTTCTCCCGGATGGGGCTTCCCGGACTACTCGCCGTCAGCAGAGACCAGAGATTGTTCATGTAGTGCGGATGAAGCCCTATTTTTCTCGAGACATTCAATGACTAAGCGCTGTGTGTTATTCTGTTTTTTTTTGTTTCTTTCTCCCTATTTTCTTGTTAAAGCATCGGGCCGATGCTCTTTCCGAGAGGGAGGGTAATGCCGCGTCTACAACAATAGCCGCTCGGCGGCTGTTCGGCACGCAGCTCGTGCGCCACGTTGTTCGCTGCTGAAGAAGACGAAAACTGGACGTTCCATCCTGGCCGTCTCGGTGTGCGCTGGCATCATCTCGGTGTTGGCGTTCCTCTGCCGTCTGGACGCGGCGCTACCTGTACCAACTGCTACGTGACAATATATAAGAGATATGTGCTAAATAACTAAATAGAGACTCGGGAATCTCGATGCCGGTTCTAAGTGCTGCAACTGCGTCGAGTAGGAGAGGAAGGTGGGAGAAATAACCGACGCTTTTGCTCGAGGTTAGAATGTGAGCCGTCGTTCGGAACAGAATGTTGCTTACTGTGATTGCAGTCGCGATGGCGCTGCATACACGTTCTTGCCACCGGAAAGACGACGTTGAGAGCGCGCATAATAAATAGATGCACCCACAAAATCCCAGGAAGCCGCCGCGGTGGCTCAGTGGCTATGGTGCTCGGCTGCTGGCCCGAAAGACGCGGGTTCGATCCCGGCCGCGGCGGTTGAATTTCTCTGGAGGAGAAATTCGAGGCCCGTGTACTGTGCGATGTCAGTGCACGTTAAAGAACCCCAGGTGGTCGAAATTTCCGGAGCCCTCCACTACGGCGTCTCTCATAGCCTTAGTCGCTTTGGGACGTTAAACCCCATAAACCAAACCAAACCGAAATCCCAGGAAGCCATCTAATGTGAAGGGCTTACACTTGACGTTGGACAGAATGAGTCGTTATCGCAGCACTCCATCGTCTTATAAGAACGTATCTCGAAAGACTTCGCTATTTATTTTTTTTTACGTTCCGTAGTAAAACGGCCGTTGGCTTCTGCTTGAAGGAATACTGTGCTCGAGACGGCGAATGCAGGCGTCCCGAAATATAAAAAAAAGCGACAAGAAGCAAGCCCATTCCGAGGGTATAACTTTGGTCAGGCTAAGGTAGTTATGCCTCCATGGAACTAGCCGTCACTTTCCACAGAAGGCTACGGCCTACCGGAGCAGTTTTCGGGAGGCTTTGTACGGGGTATACCCCCCGAACAGGTGCATAAGTGCTATTGCTTGCTCGAATCTCCTTAGAACGAGTTATGAGTATAGTAGGCGATGTGACTTCACCTGTTATTTGCAGAGCTGCCAACTGTAGTCGAATTTTGAGCATTTTTCACTGTAGCGGCGGCTGCAGCTTCTGATTATGAGCTCGTTGATCGGGTCCCTACTGATACTGCGCGTACCTGAACCAGGCGGCCGGGAGGAACACATATAAAAAATCGTTAGAGTGCCAATTGTATCTAAGGCTGGAGTGTTCAAGGACGCCCTAACGACCACGCCTAGGGAGAAAGTTTGAGAATAGAAGAGCTTACACTGATAAAACATTTGACGATTTTAAATGCTTGCCTCTCTATGTAGAAACTTTTGCATGCCTCTAAAAAAGATGTGCGGTAATATATTAAAGTCTTACATTAAAGCTTTAAACTGTCTCCTTGCTACCCAGTCCTGTATTTAGCGAAACATCTTTATTTTAATAATGAACTCTATTTGAAAGGCTTTATGCAAGTCATTTAAATGCATTTAAATATTCTGTAAACAGGAGGATCGGCATCAATTTCAATATTCCTAGTGAAAACAGTCATGCTTTAGTACAAAATAATACTAAAGTCAGATAAATTTTATAATTTTTTCATGATTTTTCTTTCGAGCGTTAGGCACAACAATGTCCATTTGGAATTAGTTCAATACAAAATTGCATAGAATACAACTGTACGAAGAACTGATGTGAAATTCGCTCTACAAAATCAGCACCAACAATTGGCCGCTTTAGCAGCAGACTAAACAGTGTAACAGAAGTCCTCCTACAATAACGTATTCTCTTCCAATTAAAGGATGCTATACAAAGTTGGCTTCAAATGTTTCTAGTGTCAAATCAGCGCCTACATGTCGCAATAAATTCGAGATTTAGCGTCATTCCATATCACGTAAACAAATGATCAATGGAGCAATGATAGATTATGGACAACGGCGCACAAGAAAGCTAGCTGAGCAACACACGCAGAATTATTTCTTCATCATACGTTACATGAATGCGAATTTTCTGGCACGATTCCTTGGCACGAGGACCACGATTCTTGGCAAAAGCGGGAATTATAAGGCTAGGCTCCTTCTACAGGCCTATTACATCAAAAAGTTGTCCTAGCGTTGTGTGAGTGACACATCTGATCACGTGTATTCCGCTGAATGTGCTTTTATACTCGTTTTTTTAGTGACCTGTTGCTAGACTACTGTGCCTTATCTGCCCTCTCTATGCGCAGGCTTGCCGTTTTTTTCCCCTTTTTATACGCCCTGTACGACCGCATGAATAAACAGTTGGTAGTAGCGCTCGTGAATGTCTTATGTGTTCCTTCTTTTGTCCCTTGTTCGTTTTTTGCGCTAACGTCTTCAACAAATGCATTACCAACTATCCCGGCAGCTCGCTCTCCTGAATTCCTTCTTTTTATTACAAACTTTATTTGGATAGTCATGAATTGCAAAAATGCCTTTGGTTTACATTTCCTAGTTAGTGCTTTTGCATATTGCACGATAAGAGTGTTAGAATTTTTCTGTAGAAGCTGCCGTAGCTCTGCGCTTTTCGATCAGTGCTTTTAAAAGGAACACACGCCAGCAAATTCTCTCGGAGCGAACCGCTTTTTTTGCAACGGCCGAAGCATACTGGTAGCGTCTGCTGCTTCTCTGCTTCCGCCGGCAACTACCATGTGACCATGCGCGACTCGGCTTCACGAATCTCCTCATTCATCAATCGCACAATGACCGAACCGATGCTGCGGTTGAATGTAAACTGTGTGGAAAGCCATCGTAGACACACGGTGACTACACAGAAGCGCGCTACGACCAGAAGTCGACGTAATGAGCAGAGTATGAAGGACGCTTGAGGAGTAAAATGAATTGGTAATTCATTAGGCAGAGTAATAGTGTCGAAAGCTTCTTGTTCTTTTTCTCCGCTAAAAAAAAGATCAAAAGCTCAAAAAGCTAGGGCAGGGTCGTTGCAAAAGATTCTAAGGCCAGTGGATTAGCAGTTGAGTGCCTTTTTGGGGTTTTACTGCACGTCCAGTGGCAGAAGGCGGAAGAAAATTTTTTTCCCGGGCCTCCGACAGCGCTGTTTATACTGCAGATGAGCGAAGCGACCGTGTAGGGGCTTAGAACTTTGGACGAATATTTGCACTGAAACGACATTAACAGACAAGATAGCATTCTACATTTTATATCACTGATTGCGTCTGCCGTTGACGGTTGTAGCCTGCCTTTCGGTGACATTGCAGCATTTATCCCCTCCCCAGGTGCAGTTTACAACCTTGTTGGCGATCATCACCATCATCACTATCAGCCTGACTATTCCCACTGCAGGAGACAAAGACCCATCCCATACCTCCAATTTATCCTGCCCTGTGCCAGCTGCTGCGACAGCGTTATCCCCGCATACCACTTAATAACTTAATCTCACGCGCCCACCTAACTTTCTGCCGCGTCTTGCTACGCTTGCCTTTTTTATTGCGAAAGCAATACTGCTCGAGGTTTCCGCTTTTGGCCGTCGTCCCGGAGAATTCACCATTGACCTTTAGCGTGACCTATGTGTTACGCCATACCAGCTGTGGAAAAGCGGCCCCCCAACTCGGCTCGTCGCGATCGTCCCAGTGAATCCTACATGCCGCAGCTGCGCGGCGCTGCCGCGAGGGGCGCTCGCTGCATGTGACGTCATGCCAGCTGTGAAAAAGCGCCCCCCCCCCCCCCCAACTCGGCTCGTCGCGATCGTCCCAGCGAATCCTCCACGAGCCGCTGCCGTGGGGGAGGCGCTCGCTCTACGTGACGTCATGCCAGCTGTTGAAAAGCGGCCCCCCAACTCGGCTCGTCGCAGTCGTCCCAGCGAATCCTCCACGATATGTCGGATGATGTGTATAAGGTGAAGCTGTCATATTTCAACTTTTATAACGGAAGCACTCCTACTACTTTCATTTTTGCCTAAAGACCGCCTGTAGAGAAAAATAAATGCACTACATCAGCTTGAACTGGAAATATTTCTATAACTAGTTTTACACTTTGGGCTAAAATATTACCAGTGGCTCAAGAAGCGATACGAATGCCAATTATTGGTGTATTTACTTTATCACCATCTGTAGGTAAAAGATTAAACGATCAAGTTAGTGGAAGCACGGAAGCACGGAAGCACTCCTACTACTTTCATTTTTGCCTAAAGACCGCCTGTAGAGAAAAATAAATGCACTACATCAGCTTGAACTGGAAATATTTCTATAACTAGTTTTACACTGCATCTGGAACAAGGTTCGGTTGTATTTACACTTGTATTTATGAAAAGTAGTCGATACCAGCTGTCCTCATACCCTCAGGCGACGTATGCAGTGTCTGATTGTAGGCTACTTTATCAGTCAACTGTTCCTTTCTCTCTCTGACAAGGTGATTATTTTTCGGTCCTTTCTATTAAAACGAACCTGATCACTGAAGTATGTTTTGTAGCAAGAGCTACATTGCGCGCAATTCTCTCCATTTCGCCATGACACCAGTCTCTATGTGGCCTCAGCGTTACCATGAGTCATTGCCTAGCAACCGTCACAGCTGGCGGGCGCCGCTCGCCGCGCCATCTGGCGTGACGTCACAGGAGGAGCTGGTACCGCGGTGTGCCGGCGAAACCGAGTTGCAACGGCTGTGCGCATGCGCCGTAGGAGGAGAGGGGTTGGTACTACTGTATATATATATATATATATAGAAGGAGGCTGGGTGGAGCCGTCGGTAGATATGGGTAGTGAGTCGGAGAGACTGAAAGAAGCCGGGCTTCAACTACAACAAGAAGAACCGAAAACAAAATAAATGCGTCGAACTTTGCAGCATACAAAATGCCCCGTCTTTAAAGTAGCCGCAGTTAGACACAACGCGGGGACAACAACCAAAGCTAAACATTGGATGTAGCTGGAGAGAAACCAAGCTATACCACAAGCTGTAATAAAGTTTAACCGTACTCTCGCTACGTGTATCCTGGCCTAGCTGAGCTGAGTAACTGACATTTTTTTTTGTTGCAAATAGAAATTTTTTTAAGTTCCCGAGGACTCAGAAAACTGGTCTTTTAACGATCTATTTAATGGTTGTATTTTAGGTTTCTATACATATTGCATTTCCTTTTAATGAAACTCAAGTCTGAATTCGACAGGCAAGGTTTCGAAACCCAAGAACTCATGGCGTCCGTTGCCAGAATTTTCAGATGTATGCTCGTAGAAGCATGTGTGCAGCGGTGATGGCCAAGAACTGTAAAGCCAGTTATTTACAGACATCACACGCACCGAGCACAGTCCCGAGATTCTTCGGATTACGTGTCCAACAGTACCTAAGCAAAAAATAAATAAAAAGAACGCCAGCGTTTTTGTCGCTAGATACTGCGCGGAGGTGATCGATACGTCGTAAGCATTGCCTTGAAAACCGGACCCCCTTCTTTTTCAAAAGAAGTGTACCGGAAGAACATTAGTGATGAGGGTAAACAAGAACATCGTCGACATCCATAACATGGAAGTGCGATCATTTCGATCCACTGAAATGAAAGACTATTAAGAAAAAATGGGGCAAAATTTTTTACACGTGCCTCCTCTGAAGAAAGCAGTCTTAGAGTAAATTTTCCTTCTCTTATACTGCTCAGTGTGCTAGCTTACTTAGCAGAACGAAAGCATAAAAAGATATACGGGTTGCACTGTTTCAAAGCGCCATGCCCTGCCCTTGCTTCTTTTGGAAATATATTAGTGCTTTTTGAAAGACCAAATATTTGCTTTCTGTCGTCCGTGGAGCGAAATCGTATTGACGCTCAGCGTTCGCAAGAAAAATATAGCTGGCGGAACTTCATTCTCCTCGCGAAAAACTAAACTGAAATTTTTCTCGGTTGAATTTGGAGGGCGGAGAACCGGCGTGCAAATATTGGACAATATCTTTCGGATCGCAATTATTTAGCGCTCACGACACTTGGCTTTGTGAGAAATTCTGTGCCTTGAATAAGGTACCCGTGCAGGTGTAATAAGAAAGCTGTAGGAAAAAAAATTAAAACATAAAATGTAATCCTTGATATCGAGAACGGTGTGCGGCTCTCTGTTGCTATTTTATTTTTAATTTGTCATATTCAAGAAGATAACTCTGGGAGCAAGGCAGTTCAGCATCGTTAAAAAAATACAGTTATGTAAACAAGCTTTACATTGAGATTTTGCGCTTGTACTTTTGAAGCGGAATGTTACAGGTCCTTCCCTCCCGTACCTTGTGTGCTGCAGTTTCTTCATTAATGGAACTTTATGAAAGCCTGTATGGAAGAGATGTTATAGGCGTTCAAAGCATTTGCGTTCCAAGTTTTCATAGGCTTGGTAATGCTCAAATTCAGATATATCATCTATTCTTGAGTGATAGGCTCAAGGATAACCTGTTTAAGGCATTTAATGCTTCTATTCCCATGCGCCATGTCAACAGCATTTCAGCTTGCTGAGTAAATCTTGCATTCAGTCTTTTGGAATCTTTTAAAGCGTATTCCCGAATTATGGACCCAACAAATTTTACTCCGATGACTTTATAAAGACACCTAATATCGTCAGGATTTGAAGGATAGAAATAAATACAAATACTAATTACGTCATGACAGACATGAAGGAAAGGTGTCTACTACTTTTTTAGCCTTTTGAATCTGTCCCAGAGAAGATAAGAGAAAAGTTTGCTGGTTCCCGAATATTTTAATATTAATATGCAATATCCCTCTGCAGTAAGAAAGCTCATTGAGGTATTTGCACTCGGAAGATTTTACAGGTAACATCGACGTGACCGCTTTTCTCAGGAAGCAAAAAACTGTAAGCATGTCTATGAGACAATCCTTGCTCAGAAATACCTGTGTTTGCGTTTGCCAGAATGGGAAGATTGGAGAAGACTGTATATCCAGCTTTTCACCAAGAACTTTCATATACCGAGAATAGCCTTTGTAGCTCAAAAAAATTGCAATGGACATCAACCTGAGTGTCGAGACATGGCTGCAAAGTACAAAAGTATGTATTTTCTGTCTTTGTAGTTAAGGAAGACATTTTCTGCTTCCCATCGCCAGATTTGGATTGCCTGTGGTTGCATCCCATTTTAGGCATATCTCTGCGCTCCAGTGGCTACATCCTCATTGCATCGGACAGTATTTACTTGCATCTTCGAAAAACGTAGCGCGAAACTTTACTTCTGCCATAAGAAATACAATTAAACCATAAACCTTATATTGAGCCCTCTCAGCCCAGCCTAGCTCAAAGAATGATTTCGCAGATATTCATGTTGTTTTCAGATTTAACAACAGCGAAGGTACAGTAAATTTCTGAAAGCTGTGAAAAGAGGTAATAGAGTGGTCTCCTTTATTAGTTCGATGAGAGCTGTGTGTGTGTTCCAGAAAAAAATTCGGGGGGGGGGGGGGACACTTTGTTGACATTAAGTGCGGTGAGGAGAAAGCCTTTAGCGCGATGTAGCTGCTCGTCTCACTGAAGTGTGGCTATGATGTTAAGTACACAATCGTTTGTGAATCTTAAAGGGACCCTGAAAAGCTCTTTGCCAAGGTTAGCAAAAGCCCACGAGAGATCGGTATTCCATCACTTGTCGCCGCACCGCAAAAATTGTTAAGCGAACTCCATCAACACCGAAGATATCGCCGATTAAAAATGATGTTCCTCCTCTCCCCCACATACCACCCTCAACTCATACACGCGGGGCTCACTCCGAAAAAAAAAGAAAAGACGGGCCGATGCTCCGCCCATGCATACGTCCAGCAAAGGCGCTCTGCTTGTTTACTTCCGGTGGTCGTAGACACATGTGCGAAAGTGAGTGCGATTCACTGCGGTGCGCTGTTGCGAACGGCGTCGCAACGTCCGATCGCAGCTCGTCGCCTGCGTGCAACTTTTTAGATGTAAACGACGAGCCGCGCGCGGCAGACAGAACGACGGGAAGCGGGAGCCAAAGCGAGCACAGAGAGCGGCAGCGTCGTGATGACGTACAGGTGCGGCCAGAATAATACGGAGCACGCGGAAGGCGGCCAAGAAAGCAGAAACTGCATCTAAGCGCCACCTATCAATAAAACAAAGACACCCCTGGCTATCCGCGCGCAGCGAGAGTGCCTGCCGCCGAACCCCTCTCTCTGCTGCAACCCTGCCGTTATCACTGTTCGAAAGATTCTGAGCTTGTTCGGGCAACACCGCCAGGTGCTGCCTCATCCAGGCGTGATCACTTCAGCCTCGGTGTCGCGTGCCGTCGACTAAACTGCAAAGCGGTGGCCGCGCGGACTGAAGGGCCGAGATAACACGTAATGCCAAAACGGCCGTCTTGCGCCCGTTTACAGCGCGCGCCGCTCCTCGATGCGAGAAACGGGCAACGAAGCGCATGGCGCTGTCAGCAGAGTATCAGTCGATCATAGAGGAAGGGATTGCGTGCTATATGCTGTGATGTTGATAAGCCTGCGGAAAAAGTGGGTCCGTGCTACCGGCGCCATCTCGCCGCGTCCAAATTAAGATAGTTCCTGTCGCCACTGCTAGGCAGCACGCATAAGCACGTTTCCGCTGCTCTGCGACACTTCCTGTGCTCCGTATTATTCTGGCCGCACCTGTCCAGCGCGCTCCTCAGGGCGCTCGGAGCCGAGCCACGCCGGGCCGGCCTGCCAGCCTTGATGCCGGCCGCCGGCGAGTGAAAAACGCGCTAGTATTGTTTGTTCACGTTTATAGCAAGCCATGGGATAGATGCATGTCAAAAATGCATCACTTCTGACGGTCGTTGGCCAATACCGAGCCGATCGTAACAGTGATGAATGCGATACTAGCAAATTTAATCCCATAGCCGCTTTGGCGCTGCTGCGGCGCTTCGCCTGCCGCCTGCTAGCTCCGTTGCTGAAGGCGTCGTGGAAATCGAATATATATTCTATTATGGGACGAGTTCGCAGTAAAGCGATGTGAAGAGTAGGCCTTTTGATATAGCGCAAGCGACTTCCGAAGCGCCGTCAGCGATGCGAAACCATTAGGCCTAGCGACGACTAGGGCAGCCTGGGACCAGCGCGCAGTTCGTCGCCCGGCGTTGCCGCAGTCGGTGTCGTTGCCGAAAGATCCACTTTTGAACAGACATGTTGTCGTTGCTCGAATCTAGGAAGCATCATCTCTGGTAGAATGGCTGTTTTGTATTTCCTTGTGCGAACGTCAAGTACGCCGAGCATGCCGGCCGGCCGACCGGCCTGGATCAGGTCTGCCGGCGTCATAAAAAATGAGCTAAAGAGTGTTCGTGACGTAAATAATAAACCCTAGGCCAATAAATGTGAAAAATGTGTCATTGTTGAGGATCGCTGACCAATACTGAGCTGCTGGTAAAGGTAACAACTGTGATACGAGCAAATTTCTGGCAACAATTGCCTTGCAGCTGCCGCTGGCCTTACGTTGGGGTCCGGCTCGCCTGGCGCCCGCTCGCTTCGCGGCTGAAGGCGTCGCGGAAAGTGACCATACTATTACTTTATTGTGAGATGATGCTGTTGACTGTAAAGCGATGTGTAGAGTAAGCCTTTTATTATAGCTCAGGCGACTTCCGAAGCGCCGGCCGCTGCGACTTCGACGGGAAACGAGCTATAGGCCTAGCGACGACCACGACAGCCAGGCAGCAGCAGAGCTCGTCGCTCGGAGAGCCCGCGAGCGGTGCCGTTGCCGAAGCTCCCAACATAAGCAGGCATGCTTTGTCGCTGCTCGAGTATAGCTGGCAGGCTTTCTGATGACGATCGGTGCGGCGCGCCGTCCAAGTTTTCGCACATCTGTCTCCTGATTGCTGCTCGAACAGCATGGATCCGGAGCTCGAAGCGCGGCTGCGTGCAGCCACCGCTGAGATGGGCTTCGAGCCTTTCAGTACACGCCATACCGAGACCCACCGGGCGACGACAGCAAAGGCGGGCGCCAAGAACACTCTAGCCAAGATTTGACGAGAACACATGCTTTTGTGAGCAGACGGATTTCCTTTTTTACCGGAAGTGCCACATTAATTTCAAGAAATGCGCTGGATTCTTACTTCTGTATACGTATGTTTTAAAAAATAATAAGCAATCAATAAAATAGTATTTCAAGGAATATCAGTGCTCAGTTTCAAATGAAATATTGCAAAAATTGCGCGTGACGTCATATGGCAGAACCAATGAGAAGGGTCTCCCAGTCCATGGCCAAGGCTGCCCAGTTTACGTCATGTGGTAGGGGCGGGTAAAAACGCGCGGTGAGGTGTCGCCCTAATCGGCTGTGATCGGCAAGTTTGAAAAATTGTTTGTAAATTATTGGTTCCACGCGCAGCTTTCTGAATCAGACTAGAATACTCGCAGAGGCCACCTCTACAGAGTTGTTGCAATAAAATATGATTGAAGAAACCATTTCAGGGTCCCTTTAAATCCTGGAGACACTGGAGGTTGTTTGGGAGGCATCCGTCTGATTCTCCGCCTTTCTGCAAACACTCTCCAGCGTCCTAGACGAGGAGAACTACATATGTGTTGGCAGGAAGTAGCGTAGCCCTTAGCATGCTTGGCTGCGGAACGAAGGATGGTGGTTCGAATCCCATCATGCACGAAGATTTTTTTTCTTGTCTGACTAGAAAAAGCATGACAACTCTGTTGACAACCTTCTGTTTGCAAAGATGAGGCATTAAAGGCTTTAGCCTTAATAAAGAAGAAGCAGCAAACCATCAAGCTGTGTTCCATGTTCTTGAGCAGAGAAAGCTTGTGAAAGTATTGTAGCAGTCCCCTGCAGCTCTTTGGCTGTGTAGTGGTGAAAATTGCCTCTACATAGAACTCAATTCAATTCAATTTTTATTCAAGCTTGCGTAAAACCACCCCATCCCCACTCCACCACTTTTCTCCGCAAGTCCGCTGTGCTGTCTACGTGCGTATTCTAATGTGCACCTGCTAAAGGATCTGTCAATATTCACCGCAAGTCAAGGTGACACCGGCAGTTGAACCACGCACTGAGTGGTTGCTCGAGCTGTTTAGCTCTGCGTAGGGGAGCTGTCATGTGAATCAGCTCGGCAAAACCACAACGGCACACCAGTGTCTTCGGAGGCAACGCAGGCGACGCAGGAACATCTGCTACGTCGGAAAGCTGAAACACAAGAACTAATGCAACCAGAAGCCTGTGTGGCCGACCGGAATCAGCACGACCTTGGCATGACCCGGATGTAAGGAGCCGTAAATTAGCAAAGTAAAAGTACTGCTGAAATTGGACGCAAAGAGATGAAGAATGGAAAATGTAGTTCAAGAAACTTCGATACTCTAACCTAGCAGAAGCGAGGAGCCACAACCATGACACGAGTAAAGACGAGTATAGATGCAGACTTGAGTTGCCGCAGAAAAATTCACACGTTGGTTATAACTCGGCCACGCAAGATGCACCAAAAGCTGTGGAACTGTTTTCATTTCTCAGATTATTGCCCCCCCCAAAAAGTTACGGTGGCATGCATATGTGCATTTTTACCGATGACTATTTCTAGCTGTTCAGGAATACTACTTCTCCTACCAGGGCTCCTCACCAGCACCTCCTCTCCAAGCGCGTGGTGGCACCTCCGCCAAACCTCTCCTCTGATAATGTGGCGGCTGCTTCGACACACGTTACCTCTTCCTACCTCTTGCATTACCTTCACATTACCTTCATATTACCTTACACATTACCTTAAACATTACCTCTTCATACCTCTTCCATAATGAGCACACTGGCGGTTCTTCCGACGCAACCAATCTCCTGTTACGTATGCCTACGCTCTCGCTACACCCTCTTCTCTTAGGAGTTATCTGGGTTGCTCCCGTGGCAGCTGCCTTCCATTTACACATTCCTCTGCTCTTCAAGTCCACGGAAACGCTCCTCCTTGTTCTTCCACTATATTCACCTTTCAGGTGGTTCCCATTAAAAAAACATTCCACTGGTTAAGCATTCGCCATCTCAAGTTTCCATGGCGCCCCTCCTTCACGCGTCCTTCCACGGTAACCAACTTCCGGTTACGGGTTCCTCCACTCACAACCCCCTGTCCCTCTACGCAACCTTCCTCCTCGTTATTCTAAGGTAATCACTCTCCTGATGGTCCCCGTGACTACCACCCAGCGGTTGAACATAAGCCTGCTCTCCCCATACCTTCTTCCTTTCACGGTCAACAAACTACAGGGTGTGGTTCCCGTGACAGACACCCTCCGCCTGCGTAATCCTCCGCTCACACTGCATCATTTCCTTCCTCTGGGAAACGTCTTCCTCCTCCGTACCCGTGGCAACGACCCTCCGGTTACGACTACAACTACTGCTTCTAATACCAGTACCAGAACAACTGCTACTGTTACTACGACGGGAAACCCAGGGAACGGCCTTTTAACAGCCGCCACAGTAAGATAAAAAATAACTAAAACAAGTGCGTCTTCCAATGACAGAGAAAGTTTGCGGCTGAAATTTTCGAATGTTGTGGCGGCTTGCTAGTATAGGCAGTCGACGCAACGTATGCGCGGTGCCTTGTATAAAAAAGGCAGCTTTCTTAATACCAGGGCTCGATACACTTCTCCAGCGATGCACTGAGCAGGAAAAGGAGACATATCGCACACTTAGGAAGTTGACTGCCACGACTAGAACGACTCAAAGCACTAAAGAGACACCATGCAACAAGAACGTAGACATACCTTCGCAGGAAATGCGTATAAGTGTTCTCACCCACTTCACCCGCTGCCTTCTCCGCTAAATATTCACTATATAGTACTATATAGTGAATATTTGCTTGTGAGTATTTGCTGTTTGCTTCTTCTTCCCCAATTCTTTCTTTCTTCCTCTCTAGCTTTCCTTCTTTATTCCTTCACTTCTTTCTTTATTCCTTTCTTTTATTCTTTCTTTCCCTCTTCCTAACCTTATTTCTTCCTTCTTTGCTTCCTTTACTTTTCTTTGTCGTTCCTCATTTCGTTCTTTGTTTCTCTCCTTCTTTCCTTCCTTCTTTCCTTCCTCCCTTCATTCTTTCCCTCTTTCCTTCCTTATTTCCTTCCTTCCTTCCTTCCTTCCTTCGTTCCTTCCCTCCTTCCTTCCTTCTTTCCTTCTTTATTTCCTTCCTTCCTTTCTTCTTTCCTTCCTTCCTTCTTTCATTCCTTCCTTTGTTTCTTTCTTTCATACTTTACTTCTTTCTCTCTTTCTTTCTTTCTTTCTTTCTTTCTTCATTTCTTTCTTTCTTTCTTTCCTTCTTTCATTTGTTACTTCTTTCTTACTTCCTTCTTTTATTTCTGTCTTCCTTCTTCATTTCTTTTCTTCTTCCTTCCCCTTTCTTTCCTTCCGTCTTTCTTCTTTCCTTTCCTTTTGCTTTCTTTCGTTCTTTGCTGTCTTCCTTTTTTTCCTTCTCTGTCCCATAATTTCCTGCTTTTATAATTCCTTTCTGCCTTTTCGCCCTTTGTTTTCCTTTGATTTCCATTCTTAGAATTCTATTCTTTGTGTTCCAGAAAAGGCAAGCCTCTAGGGAGGCGGCCCATTTCATGCAGGTACAAAGACACAGAACGCGCAATGCCTTCAGACCACGTCACTCCGTTTCACTAGCGACATTCCCTTAAGGAAGACTGAAAGGCTCGCTGACACGACCTACTTAGTTTCGTGTTCGCAGCCCCGCTGGCGCATAGCAGCAGCTGCCGGACGTCGCCCTTAATTGGCTCCTACTCTGTCCGGGTTTATAGCAAAGCGGGGCGTATTCGACCAATGACGGGATGGTTACTTTACAGGTCCCCTATTTCCGCACGTCTCGCGTCCTCGTGTCTGACGGCATGTGTTTTGCACTTTCGCGAACAAGCATTATAATTTATATCATTGTGCGAGAGCCTTTCAATGACTGCTCTTTCCTACTGGGTCATTAGGTCATGCGGCGCCACTCATATAAATAATTCTCCCCTTTGACAAAGCGACTCAATTGAGTCTATGTGCTGAAAAAATGGCCTTCTCGCCTTCAGCACGTCTTCAACCAATAAATTATTCTCCTGCATTTCAGACATGTTGGGGCTTATTGCAGCTTATTGTGATGAAAGTCACATATTTCGGTAACAGCAAAATCAGAAGTGAATCGACAAAGGAATAAGAGTAAATACCAAGCAGCCTTCGCAGCTCACCTTAGGTACGTACATATCTCGCAGTACCAAGACAGACAATTGTTGAAAGAGAGCGTTTAGCGGTAGGAGGGTATAAGCTTTGCAAAAAAAGTTGCATCTGAAGCATAATGAAAGAAGACGCTGTACTCACTTAAGGAGAATCTTTTCTGTTTCTTCCTCGATCCATCATTAATAACAGGTAACAAGGCTAACTACAAAAAGCATCAAAGTTCTGATTAACGCCACGTAACAACGTTCATTAAATCATCAAGCCTGAATTTTTATGTAATCTTTGACGTTACTGCACCGGTCTGATGGTTTCCATTGATCACCAGCAGCATGGAACTCAGTAGAAGGCAGCTTTAAAGCCCACAGAAAACTACCTGATAAATCAACACTTTGGACAATGAGGCTCTCCCTACTGCGTGGCTCACAGTTAATGTTCACTCGCTGAAGTGTTCTAAATTGCAGCGTAATAAGAATACACCTGTGTTTGTGCATTACGCATCGTCGCGCATGGAGTATCATATACCTTCTGTAATGACTATATAGGTTGTTCAATAAGAAGTCGCCCTTGGTGGCCGACCATTGTATCTCTGAGCTTGGCCTTAGACAAAAATTTGAGCCGGCCGGCCTTGAAGTCTGGCAGCAAGCGAACGTCTCTCGTTCTTGACATCACGTAGTCCCAATTTTTTCCAGGGCGACTCCTGTCGTACTTTGAGTTTTTTACAAACACAAATGCTCTCTCCTATTGACTTTCTGCCAGCGATTTCGCAGTTTTGCGATAACACTACGACTGAAAAAAGGAGACGCCAGAAATGAAAAAAGTTATTCTCAGATCATATCCGCTTTCACGCTGACGTAAATTTTCGTAAGAGGCAGCACTTAATAGAGTCGCGCTGGGACAGCCTCTTGGGGGCAGCACCACTTGCTTCTTTCAGTTCCTATTCAAAAGCACTGAGGACAGCTTTTATCTTCTTACTAAGAAGCAGCAACCAGCAGCCTGGCCCGCGAACTGAATGACGTCTTTTTCGCTTCTGGAAACTGATAAACGAACGCGAACCTGAGAGCATATGATATGCGACAGACTTTTGGGCTGTCTTTAAGAGGGAGAGCCAACGTCCTTGCAACAAAAGGCTTCAAAGGCTGCAAACGACAAAAAAAAAAAAAAAAAACCCTGAAATGCTTTGAATTCCCAAAGACTCAAAACACCTTTTGTGCGTGCCAAGTGAGATAAGGTGTGAAGAAACTCTGTGATCGGAGATCCCCTGCTAGCGCGCGAAATACCCGGAGCAATTAACGTGGCCAGCTTTTCAAAGCGTGAATGGCCCGTCTTAGTCACTTACTGAGAGTTATAAAGGCTATCAGGCTGACGTCATCCCTAGGGACGTCATTTCTTCTGGAACCAAGAGCGTCGAAAATACATCTCATTAGGAGCATTCTGGTTTCAGCGCTCCTTTTTTATTGTGCATGTTTGTGCTTCAGTTTGCGCGCGAATGACTCCTAGATTTATTAGCTTTGCGCAAGCATTCCGAGTAGCCGATAGTTTCTGGTGGCATCCGAGTAAATACTTCAGCGTTTCCAAATTTAAGAAGATTTCCATGCGGCACTTTGCTATCCGATATTGTTGGTTTCTCACAGCCTTCAGACAAGCTATCCTCCGTCTTGAACCTCAATTTTTCTCATTTTCCAAGAAGTAAGATAAACTCAGCAGATAAGCCAGAACCGTAAAAAGAATTCTGTGTAATTTAATTTCAGGAAATTTGAAGAGTATTGCTAATCCTGTATGTTTAAAATACTTTTCTTGTTGGTGTGCTTGGATTATATTTCGCCCTTTGACAAAGAAAACTATGACTTTTCTTTTAACGTGCCTAGAAAGATAAAGAAAGCGTTTCAATCACGTAATTATGCAATGACAAACCTCTATTTTCTTGTTTTTTTTTAAATAAAATATTACGGTCCTGTTTTTGTATAAAATAAGCAGAAATGAAAGCTGATATGAAAGGCATGTGTAAGTTTCATGATATCTAATTTAGCCACATTTACGAATCAAATTATTTGTTATACATGTTTACGCACTTAACGTGGCGGTTCTAGTGAATGTTGATCTGTTCCTTCAATATTTCACATCAGTTGCATTCCGAAAATAGTACGAGAAAATTTTCTCTCACTATTCTGGGCATTTGGCCCGTCGATCAAATAATGTCTACGAGAAGGTTAGTGGGAGGAGAAAGCATGCACACAGGCACGTAGGTGAACGAAGGGCCGAGTTAGGGTGAGCACCGAGAAATTCCGCAGGTCGTGACATCCTACGTGGCATTATCAGCGTGCTTGGAGAGCACTGGGGTGAGGTCGGGTCGGAGGTACTGTTTGTGTTACTATGTGACACGGCGGGAACCGGAAGATACGCTGTCTTGGCCCCCAGCTCCATTCGAAATTTGTGTTCACCCACCGCATCCTCTGATGACGATGTTTAAAAAGCTTGATGTATTGTTTTGCTTTTGGCACAGCATTTTCAGCTACCTCGAGGCCCAGTGGGGTTCATGTTTGTGTGTCCACGTCCGTGCAGGGCACCGCACCCGTGGGGCCAATGGAACCGGCCTGCGGTTAGCCTCGCTATGAGATGCTTCCGTGCAGCCCTGCTCCACTGCATACTATGCCTCGCCATGGATCTTACCAGGTGATTGTCTTGTTTTCCTCATACGCCCTGCCAACAGCTTAGAAAACGCGGAGCTCAAACACGGCATTATTGGACAAACGGCTGCGAAAATAAAGTGATGGTTGAATAAATAGCAACCACAAGAGCTTGGGACGATATTAAGGGGAGACTGTCCCTGATTTGACACGTACTCCGTTTTCGCGAATTCTATTAAACATATTACACAGTTTTGTAGGTATGAAATGGTGATTATCTAATTTCTTGTTTTCTTAGGCTTCAAAGCATTCATTCCATATGTTCCCGGCTCTGCAATGTATTTTAATTCGAAGAATCGGTTGCAGCGGCATAGTTCGTTCGCAATGTGGAGGTGTTACTGGTGAAAAAAAGACGCTCCGTAGTGTTATCAACGAATTTCGCAACGAGATCATGGCGGTTGAAGAAAGCGCTGGCAGGCTTAAGCTATGCTTCAATACTTCAAGTTGGATTCTGCAATGTCATGAATTTGAAGCCTTTAGAAACGCGCTGACCCTTTCATGCAGTTTGCCACCGCGTAGTTTGAAAACTAACAGCAGAAGCACGGAGTTTTATTTCAGGTAAAGCAATAGACTTTCTTCGAAGGACTGACGCAGTTATGACTCCCTAGCGTAAGTTTGAGGAGCAATTTCTATCGAGCATTTTTTTTCTGTGAACATTAGGAGAACTTTGAGTTTTTGGTCTTTATGCGCTCAAACAGCTTATGCAGAGCGCTTCCTGAACAAAATTATTCGGGTGCATTGGACTCGCCTCAGTTGGTCGCCCAATATATCGCTTGCTTAGGTCGTTGCGAAAGTCTGGTTAGATATTTATTTCACAAAGAGGGCGTATTAGGCAGTCATAAAACTTTTAAAATTCAATTTGTTTCCGCACACAGAGCATAATAAATTCGAACAACATTTTACATCTGACAAAGAGGGATTAGTTTTCGAACGTGCTTTTTCCCGAATGCTACTTACCAAGCTAAAGCTGCCGTTTTGTACGCCTTGTTTTTTTTTTTTTAGTAGATGGAGAATACGGGATGGCACAAAGGGTTATATTTTTATGTACACACTCTGCTAGTTACACAATGTTAGTTACACTTCGACATTAATATGTAATACAATTATAATGCTTTACTCTGCGCAACCTATGGGAAGATTACTGACTTGAAACCTGGCTTACTTATTTATAGCTCTGGTGTTTCGTTCCTCAACACGCACTTGTTTAAAACAGCGATACTGTCGCAATTTTTGGTGCACTGATTTATAAGAAAAGTCTACAGGAATCGAAAACTATTTTTCGTGCCAGCGCGGAAACATGGCAACCGTTTTGTTCTGCCGCGAATCACTCTAAGGCTCCTGTTCTTTTCTTTTTTACCTGTCCTTCTTCGCTGCAGGCAAGAGCCTTTGGACCTCGAGTCAATCCTCCCCGAAAACCATGCCGACTACGATAGTCTAGAGCCACCTAAGGAAAATGGTAAGACTTTTCATTTCTCGTGCTACTTTATGCTCTTCAAACACGCCGCTTTTCGTCTTGTTTCCAACGATTCCAAATAAGAATAAGATTTTTTTCGTTATATTGAGATTTATGACGAGATAGATGTGCAGAACCTCGTCCTGTAGTCGATGCTATAAGTGGACCTCGTTTACAGAATAACGGTGTATTAAATAAAACAAAGCTCAGCATGGCAGCAATCAGGGGCCGTACGTATGTAATGAAAACGTACAAAGTAATAATATAAAACATTAGCACATTAAACCAAACTTCAAAAAATAATGTTAGCACGAAAGAATAACGAAAATATCAGAAGGATTTATGCCCGTACTTTGGGCAATAGCACCCTTACACTATCGATGCTGAGAACATTAACATGGCAAATTATAGCATCGTTAACTAGTGATGTTTTGTGCGAGGTATCAGTTAGTTTTGAAAATGTAAGCTACGCGAACGTCAAAAGTTAGCGTGTTTCATAAGAATTGTGATGAAAAGTTAACAGTATGCTTGCCATAATTCGTCCCTACTTTTGGCAAGAGTAAATTATGGTTAGAAGCGAACCGGCTACTAATAGAATTGCTAATGCTCGGTATTATGAAGGTGACAGATGGTTATCATTCGGGTATGAGCTTGAAGATGAAAATGTTTGGATTAAATTTAGCGAACTCTGTAACTGTAAGATAATATTCGCATGGAGGAGAGATATGAAATTAATATTATGCAGTCTATATGCAATATTTATTAACGTTTTATTCGGGATTACTCTAACTGGAGTATCGAGATAGCAGTAAATATTTCCTCAACATATTATGCCCTAAATCATGCCTTTGTGAATAAATCAATAATGCAGCGCGAATGACTTTCTAGTTAAAGTGTGGGCGTGCCTTAATAATAATGGGCACCCAAGACTTCATCTTATTATTGCTGTAGGCGATGCGGTAAAGATACTTGAGATGGGTATCATGTTGCAGACTGAAAAACCTGGAACAGTTAGACGGCAATATATTTTGAGGTTGGCACTGATGATAGGTTGATTAGCGGCTAGCCTTCGTTGGTAACACGTGAAAACTGTAACCTTTGTCTGAGAGGCATTCAACAGAAGAATGTAGTGATTAGACCACTGAAGTATATTTTAAATGTCGGTATGGAGGTTATAGACAAGAGACGAGGTTTCAGTATTGGAGCTAAGGATGCTTGCCTCGTCTGTATATAAAATGAACCTTGAAGAAGGTAAATATTTAGGTGAAGTAATTAAAACATAAATAGCATAAAAGTGGTTCTTAGACGGTTTCTGGAGGTTTTTATGGACGAGGTGCCTTTATTTCTTGTTTCGAGAGCCGGGTGTGGCTTCTTTCAACGGAGTTTTGCATTTTCAAGCATCATAGGCACTGCAACATAGACGCTGGTAGCTATTAGATGGGAAAGGTGGTCATACAAATGGGCAGATGGCTGAAAATTCTTTGCCAAAAATTGACGTCAATTAGGAGGGGACTGGAATATGTATACCCTGTGTACACTGCACTGCTTAGCACGTACTTGTAGGCAAAGTACAACAAGAAAATGCCCACGAAAGTGCAAATATATGCTCGCGAGTTTTGAATAGAGCGACCGGCTGTTCATGAAGGCTGCAGATGAATCCCGCAAGGAGCCTGGAGAAATTGCGCACGTCGACAAAAGGGAGAACAGGACACGCGTTCAATGTTTGTAACGCTGCTTTGCCTAAATAACAATGTGCAACGCAGAGCAAGAAGTCTTTTTCATGTTGAAATTTTTGCGCTGGAATTACTTGGCTGTGGTAATTTAGAAAAGTTGCGCGGGGGGTGAAATATATCATCACAGTTGCTGCATATAGTGGCGATTGATCTTTTAGAGCCCTCGAAATTGAGGCTCTGACGAATGCGCTCTTAGCCCATACGCCACAAGTGGCGCTAGATTTAGGATCGATTAAAGCAATGATACAAGTTAGCGAAGTGCCAATGTGTTTACCAGCGATTAAGCGCATGCGCGTAATTCGAGACCACAGTATAACTGTCCAATCATGGTGCGAATAATAGAGGAAATTGCTGGGCTAGTTGGTTCATAATGTGCAAAAGTGGAACCAGCGAAATAGACGCAGGACAAGAACAAGGTTGTGCGGTATTGTGTGTGTGCCTCTTTGTTCTTGTCCTGCGTCTGTCCAGCGTCTGTTTTCCTGGTTTCCACCTTTGCACATGTTGTGACTATTTCCTTTCTTTTACCCGGACATCCTGCAGCCTCATCGGCTCTTTTATGAAGCCTACTTTCGAACCTATCTTCGCAATTATTTCCTTCAGATTGTCCCTGGCAAACCTCCTCTCCAATTCTTGTCGGTTTTCGCAGGCAAGCCAACTGTAGTGAGCTTCCATGTGACGGTGCTCAGCCTGGATTCCATTGATGAAGGATCAATGGTGAGATTCCATCATTCCTACTGCTGGTCTGTATGCCGTGTAGAAAGCAGCCACCGAGTCATTTTTCCTGTGTTTTAAAAACGACAGAAACGTGTAGCTTCTGATCACACTGCGAAAATGCGCCATAAAGACAAATCATAAGCTCTTAACCACTAAAAACCAGATGGGGAGATTGCCATCTAGTAAAGACGTCATGTTTTCTACATATCGGTTCGACGCTGTAAGTCGGAGCTCCGTTGAAAGCATAGGCCACAGTTTTCGCTATAGATGGCTCCAATCACTTAAATATAAAATATATTGGCGATTTTAACACAAAATCAGCGCCACGATGCGGCGGCGGCGGCGGCCCGGACTAGTCGAAGAAATATCGGCGCGTACAGGACTCGTATATTTGCTGCTTTGCCTGAGATATTTGACAGCTTATTCAGACGTTGTTGCCGGAGTTATGCCTCGAAATGTATCCTAAAAGCGCTATACACAAATGTCCGGACGCTATAAAGGTAGATGAGCGGCTAAGCGTTGTAGTATGTGTTTTGGGTGCCAATAATGCAGCAATAGCATGGAGAGAGGCCGTATTGACGATCTTGTTTAAGCTTACAGAATCATTACAGCGCAGTTCTTATCCCGCAACCAGCACATATTTCACAGAAGGTGATTAGATTCAACTGGAAGGAACTGTTTCAAAACAGGGTATTCAAATACGGGGCTTTGTTATGAAGCATTGCTGAGCCAAGATCAATTGGCTCATTTGAAATCTTAAGAAATTTCTGTGTAATTATCTCCGCAATTTACGTCATGGCTGCATGAAGGCACGATGCCTTATTACCAACAGAAAGGGAGGATATGAATAATTAAGATCAATGACATGACATTCAGATTCTTTTTTCACACAAAATGCCCCGTATATCCTCGCGCCATGTCGAGAGTCAGTCAGTTAAACGGGCAGATGGTAAGCAGACAATAGAATGGGACGAAAATAATGGTACTATAGCGGTCTTAGATTTATTATATGCCTTCCGTCCACTGGTAACTAAGAGCAGGAAGAGTGGTTAACGACTCCGAAAAGACGGTGCGCGTAATAACAACTACTATGTGGTCGTGCTTTCCACATGTACCCACGATCGAAGTCTATCATCGTATTCAAGGTAGAACACGGTGAATGAAATATATTAGCCCGCAAAAAAGCAAACATTTTAGCCGCTTTACAAGTGGGATCACAGGCGGCAGTGACTGGGAAACTTTCATTTCTTTTCAAAGAATCGACATGAAAAATAGACGATCACGAGGTCTTGCTTAATTTGACTATTGATTTTCTCACTCAGCACTTGTAAATTACTTTCCGTTATTCATGTCACTGATTTTGAATAGCCTCGAAAACGCGTGTCGACCGCTTAGTAGTTAGCTTTGACGCCGATAATTTTCAAACGCTAGATAGCTTTTTTTTTCTTGTACGTCGCAGGAGTTTGCCATTATCGACAAAGAAGCGCTAGTTGGTCGTGAAATTTTGCGACAAGCACAATTCTGTCTAGGTTGACCCCGGGAGCAGTCCTCCATACACCGCCATGTTGGATCAACTGAGGCGTCCCTCCTCCGGCTACTGCGAAGTGGAAATCATTAATAGAAAAGCATCGAGGGAATAAACATTGAATACCTTGCATACAAGGCTGATAATAACAAAAAAAACTAGACTAGAGGCATGATTGCGTTCGGAGAAGTCTGCAAAAAGAACCCGAATTAAAAAAAAATGTAGTGAAAAACAGCCTTGTCTGACCTTTTTATCTGTAGGCCTTGTAAAAGGGCGAACACTTCTTTGCTGAAATGAAAGATCAGCAGAAAATGGGAGTGCAGGCTGTTTTGAAAAGCTCTGGAGTGCACTTACTTCGTACTTGAATAAGCGCATGCGAGATTATTACGCAGCTGCAAGTAGAAGATGTAAAAACACCATTCTTTTTGCGAGCAGCAAGTTTAAAGGTGCACTGAAAAGGATTCTTAACTTGTGTTTTTGCCGCGGGAACTTGATCTACACGCTCCTAGCATTCTTAGAAACTGCGACTTATTGCCCTGTGTGGCCTATTTCCCTAATTAAATCGAATTAACATCCGGCTCCCGCCTTTATTTTTTGAATTCTTCCTCGTACGGTGGGCGGAGTCGACCAACGCATGGAATGCCTTTCAGCCAGCTCTGTGGAGGCTTTGCTTTCGTTTTATTTTGTTTTTTAGGTTTCCATGAATAAATAATTTCATTCGCAGATAATATAGCCGCAAAATAAGCCCGCAGAAATAAAAATACCCGCGGACTAGTTGCTACTACGGACTACTACGTATTACTCCGCCGATGGCAGAGCGGCAAGCCGCCACGGGACTGGCTGAAAGGCACTCCACGCGTTGGTCGACTCCGCCCACCGTACGAGGGAGAATTAAAAAAAAAAGGCGGGAGCCAGGCGTTAATTCGATTTAATTAGGGAAATCGACCACACAGGACAATAAATAGAAGTTTCTAAGAAAGCTCGGAACGTGTAGATCGAGTTCCCGCGGCAAAAAGACAAGTTCAGATTCCTCTTCACTGCACTTTAAGGCTAGGGCGACATTAGCCCACAAGGTGGCGCCTTTTGGCAAGTCGGACACTAAGCGCAATAACAGTCAATTGTTTGTTGCCCATTCCTTCCATAGACGTACGTGGCAGACATCTTCATGTCTCAGACGTGGCACGATCATCGGCTGCGGCTTCCCCGCAACATGACGTCCAAGTACCGGTTGCTTCCCGTCAGCTGGCTGCAGCGAATGTGGCGGCCGGACTCGTTCTTCAAGAACGCCAAGCGCGTCACCTTCCAGGAGATGACCATCCCTAACCACTACATATGGCTGTACTCGGACAGGCGCATACTGTACATGGTCAAGTGAGTTACTCAAAACCACTCCGATGCTTTGATTGACTTACGCTTATTTGCTGCTATGCGGTATTAGTCACACGAGGGAACTTTGCGCGTGCACCAAATTCCAGTCCGCTGTTTGAGCACGTGTCTGTTTTTTTAGGCCGGGGCTGTAACTCTACAGATATTGCTTCTCCTGGGTATGGTATTTGGTTCGAGGGGCTCTTCCTTGACAAGAAATTGTGAAGTTTTTTGTTTGACTCTGATGTGCCCAGTCACTTGGCACTGTATAGACGGCTTTATCGAAATCGTAGTCGCTGTCTGTGAGCCACTGATGCTGCAGATATATTTATTTAAGAATTTTCCCGCGGAATATTTGCTGAAGCCAGCCTATCTGGCACGGTGGCTTCAGCTCACAAGAAGGGGGGCTACTCTGGCTTGAGTAGCCCCCCTTCACATTGTAATGACACCATTGTATAAATCAGTTTTAGCTGTTTGGGGAGGCCGTTGGAAGGTGCAGCCCTTGTAAAAATTAAACATTTAACTACGTCCCCTTCTAGACCATGTGGTTACGCATCGACCACGTCCGAAATTTCTATGAATATGGTGAAACGCGTTATTCCTGACCCTTCCGTAGCTGAGAATTCGGAGGTGCTTTCTTAGCGCTGTCCAGTCGACGTGGAGTTCGAGAACGAGGATTGTGGTAGCTTTCGGTGTCCATTTCAAGTGCGCGGGCTAGCGCCCAAAACACGAGCGATATTTCGGACCCGTAGAGAACCGTAACAGACCCATACTATTGTACGGGTCTATTTCTACGTTCACAGACGGTGTTTTTTCGGGCCAATTGGTTCGCAGTATTGTGCACTTTTATGCCGCAAAGCATAATCTGAGTACATTTGGGCAGTGTCGAGTTGTCTTTCAGAGTTAGCCCTTAGGTTATTTATATCTAACCCACTTATTAAAAGTTAAATTAGGAGCGGAGGAAAGGCGTCTATGCAAGAATCATGTGGGAGCGTAAGATTGGATAAGGACTCTTAAATTTGCAGAATATGACTATTTTGTACAGCTGCTTCATTTTTGGAAAGAGAATGAGCGGAACAATAAAATTCAGGCCTAGAAGGCCTGTTTGGGAAATCTCAGTTTCTCGAATATTGAAGGTGGAAACGGCAAAAGGAAGAGTGATCTTGTTAAATATTTGCTTAAAAATAATTTTTTTTTTTCAAGGCAGGGAAAGAAAGCGATCGAGTACGAAGAGTGCACCTTCCGCGGTGCTTGAGTAAATACGGCGTTCTTCTATGGCGGAAAAGCCGCGGGTCGGAACCTAGCCATGGCATCCACACTTCAATGGCGGCACAATTCTAAATTGCGCAAATACTGGTTTTTAAGACCATGCTGAGGGTCGCAGATGGTGGATAATAATTCACAGCGCTCAACTCCGACATTCCTCGTATCTCTGTGCCTAGTTGGGGCATAGAATGCTACATTCCAATTTCGATTTCAACCAAATATCCTCGCTGTGATGCAAACAAAAACAACATGAAGTTTTGCTTTTCGTTTTGTTTATTCCGTTGTTTTTATCTTTGTGTTTTCTTTTCTTGTTTTTTATTTTGTTTATTTTGTGTCTTGTTGTTCCGCCACATTTCGATTCTTGCTGACTACCAGTTATTGCTCTTTTCTTGCTTTTTTTTTGCCCTGTTACTCATGTTAATGTTCCTTCTATGTATTCAAGTTGAAATTTTTACCACCCCCTATGTAATACCCTCGTGAAGAGGGCCTTTAGGGGTATCTTGAAATAAATAAATAAAAAATGAAGTGCAGTCAAAGAGGAATGACAAATTAGTGGCGAAATCAATTACAATATACCTTCAAAATTTCCGTGAAAATTTCAATATTTTTCACCAGTGTTTATAATTAATCCATCCTGCTAATAATTTCATATTTGTAAATGGTCCCCTGTGGTTACCTTTTCAAGCACAAATATGGCGCAATATGCTAACGACACTTCGACTGCCCCTTCTACGTCTCCATTTCAGTGTAAACAAAAACGCAGGAATGCCTAATTCGGTTATGTATTGGCAGTGCGACAGCATTCCTAAAAGTTGAATCTTTTGCCGGAAGTGACTGGTTGGGCTCGTGAGACTCAGGTTGCTCTTCCCGGTCTGCTGACGTCACTTCCTACGAGCCAATGGAGTTTCACCGGTTCTCCACTACAAGTACCTTGTCTGTCTGAACATTCATTCATTCATTCATTCATTCATTCATTTGGACAGGGATAGAGTTGGCGGACGGCGGAGGACAGATGGCAGGTGATAAGTGTTCAGTTGCCGGGTTTTAGCCTCAGGGAGACTTCTATGCTATCGCGTATTAATTGTACGGTACTCTACTCACCCCGTGTTAATATTGCCTGGTGTCGCTGGTCTAAGGTGCTCACGGCTGTCCTTGCTCATTTTGCAGGCTAACCCTTCTGTTGTCGTGTGCCATGAAGTTCGAGACCTATCCCCACGACACGCAAGTCTGCACGCTGAAAATAGAGAGCAGTGAGTATGCGCGCCTCCATTTTGCTGATCGTCTCTCGTTCAGGAACACGCGCCACCTTCACTCTACAGATAGTACAGCACATTAAGACACTTGGCTGTCCCTGAAATAGCGCACAGCTGTCGCTTTGTTTTGAAAATAAGAAAAACTATAAGAAAATCTCACGTTTGAATTAAGGGCCAAAATTTTTTATCAGGCCACCACTTTATTTTCGGCTCAGTTGCGCTGCGAGTTGAAAAAAGTTTAAGCACTGGTTATAAGTCAAGTAGACGTTGAACAGTTGATACACACGCACATAAACTGTTTTAAGCTTACTTGCCCGCGCAGACTTCAACCATACAGTTTTCAGCTGCACAGGAAGAAAGCTTTATTTATGTCCTTTGCCACCTCTGATAGTGCATGTAAACTAGAACGCCCCCCCCCCCCCCCCCCCCCGTTTTGCGTAATAAGCCCAAACTACAGTTAATTTATACACACTCGCAAGAGAACAGTTTACCCTCTTACACTGGAAACCTCAATTTGGCAGCAGTCACCTCATCATATGTCCTATAGTGACCAATAATTCACTTTGAGAGCTGTAACTTTTTTTTTTCTACGGCCACGAGTCTTCAATTTGTCTATGACTTAGTAGTTTACAAGCAGGCAAGCTGCTTCAGATAATTGGTAGCTGGTACGTGCGCTTCTGTTTCGAAATAAATCCGCGTGTCCGACCAGAGAGATCCGACAGGGCACAGGAACGTGCCGTGAATGGCCCAAAAGAGAAAGCATAATGGAGCTTAATCCTAATGAACGGAAATATTTTCCCGAAAAAATATTCCCAGTGTTTCTTGCACTGCCCCGAAGTAGTCTTAGCAAATATATTTGAAAGCTGTCCAAAACAGAAAAAAAAGAACATTGAGAGATCAAACACGCGTGCTACTGAAGCGACGTGCGTCTGAATCATAACTGCAGCCACATTATCTCAGTTCACGTCACGGATAGAATCCTTATCAATTAACCAATAATGCAGTTTCACTGACATACTCAACCGCCTCTCAACATTTCATTAGTTTGTAAATTAATCGTGAAGAAAGACTTTTTTTGCTCTGTGTTCCTATGTGCTGAAATTGAATTTCTTCTGGAAATGCTCACCTGACTCCTAGACATGTATATTTCTTTTTCCTTGCTAATGTTTACATTTTCTTTTATTTTGCTTGTTCCTTTCTGTTCACCTGTGTTTGATTTGTATTCACTTTTTTTATGAATTCGAGAGTGCACTGCTCAAATTTTTATCATGTTTGTCATTTCTGTTCGCCCACCTGCTATGGTCCCTGATGGAATTGGCAGTATTGTAAATAAATAAATATTGACTTTCCTAAATTCTTCGACTGATGCACCCAATACGTTTGCCGTCTCGTTGCGATTAGTAATTTTTACCTTCCTAACATTAGCCGTATAACTTATTTGTTTCATGGCGCGCTAGTTAAAGGCAAGCGCGAGAAAGAGCGCGCACATACAAACTGGTTACCCGTGTTACGAGACCTGCGGCTGGGAAAAGAGCTCAAAGTGCATTGTGTTCCTTCGCTAAACCCTATCACGACGAGTTTCCCCTAGGGATAAGGGGGTACCTTATCTTATATCCTCCGTTTCCGCTTTCACTAACAGTCTCGTACACGACGGACGACCTGGTGTTCGCGTGGGAAGAGGACGTGCCTCTCGTGGTGGACGACTCCATCGAGCTGCCCCAGCACAACCTGGTCTCCACGACGATGGGCGACTGCACCCAGCTCTACTCCACAGGTCCTTCTGAGTTGCCCTTTCGCTGATTAGGCAAAGTTTTCTACTGACTCGTATTTGCTGCAGTGAATCTTGATGCAGCCGATTCAGTGAAGCCTAAAAGAAGAGCATAATTCCATGACGTCATGGTAGTATACTTTAGTATTCTAGAAGTTTGTGTTCGCCGCGGTGGCTCAGTGGTTATGGTGCTCGGCTGCTGACCCGGAAGACGCGGGTTCAATACCGGCCGCGGTGGTCGAATTTCTATGGAGGCGAAATTCTAGAGGTCCGTGTACTGTGCGATGTCAGTGCACGTTAAAGAACCCCAGGTGGTCGAAATTTCCGGAGCCCTTCACTACGACGTGTCTCTTATAGCCTGAGTCGCTTTGGGATGTTTAACCCCATAAAACCAAACCAAACAATTCTAGAAGTTTGTAACCATGACTTTATAGAATCGTGCCCTTCTAGCTTTGAGGTTCAATTACACCGTTTGTTCAAAACTGAGAATATTCCAGAATCTATAGTATCAAGAGAAGCGCACGAATGTTGTCCTTTTTACTTTGTCACAGCCCCCTTCGACTGGAGTAGACAGTCCAGGCCGAGTGAATGCCCATGGTTGTTACTTACTTTCATGAAACACTAAAAGACGCACGACTATGCAAATACGATGAAGCAAGACTTTAAATTTGTAAAACTTATCTTTAAGGACCGAGGCGCAAGATATTTTATAATCACAACGGACAAATACCTTATCACCAGTGAAGAAGCCTCTTATCATGTATATACTGTATGTACTCTGGATGGCCCGTAATCAGGAAAGCGTGGTTAGCAATCTGAAACTCTGCTAAAATTGTTCACTGGCGTAACACTTGCAAAAATATTTTTTACAGCAGTTCGTGAGAAGCACTGCAGGTTCGTGAGCTTATGAATGACTCGATCGCATTATTAAACACGGCGGAAAGTTCATTAGGCTTATTTTTGCCCAAACCTAGGTTTCTTGCGTCTCTCGACCTGTATTTGGGGAAAACATTAATGTGAATATGTGCTTCAAACTTTTTGTTTGGTCATAAATATTACAAATATTACCAACCTTATTCTTCTTGCTCATCAGTATTCCCGCACAAATCAACTCAGAAGAAACACTTCTGCATGAAAAAATAAGAGCCGTACACACACCACCCAGTCAGCACACAATGTATGGCACCCCGCTGAACGAACCACCAAAATGTAAATCTTGTCATTAATTACCGTACCCCTCATATATGAATGGGACTTTCATGTATACAAAAATTAAATAGCAAACGTACGAAGACCAAATCACTCCCATTCTTCGGACCTGTGTGGCTGACGCTAGCAACCTCGGGAGGCCGACCAGTAATTTTCCAAAACATGCACCCTTTCCGGCCCAGCCCTCACAATTGATTTGGGGCATGAATATAATTTATTCAGACTGTAAGGTGAAAATGTGATGCTCTCGCCGAGTCCGCAAGCTTTTGAGGGCTTCGAGACTAATCCTTTAAGCTTTTCAGGAAACAACACAAAAAGGACCTTTAATCGCTTCCTGAAAAGGGCGCATACTTGACGATTTCGGGAAGACGTCCAAGATTCCCTGCATGTTGCGAGAAGGCGGGCGTTCACGTGTGCTTGATCATGTCAGGAAAACTGCGATACATTTTTTCATACCAAAACCAAAGTTTCCTGTAACTTGGTATATCTTTGACCTCTGCTGTGGCGAGTTTCATCAGTAGAGTCTAACGGACACGTTTGTGGTGTTCTTCCTCCAATTGCAGAATTTTGTTTAATTATGTTTTGTTGCCAGCCTTTATGTAAGACGACCTTTAATAGCAATAATTAAAGAAATTAGAAGGGCCCGTTTTGCCTGTTCCAGGAGGAAAACGGTGCAAAAAAACGTGGACAAAAGAGAAAACGCGACAGGACCAGCGCTAACTCGGGACTGGCATGTAGACACGGCGATGAGGTTGACACACACAATGGCTGGTTCGGTGCGAGAGCTTCGAGACAGTAAAAGGCCCACTGTAGAAGAAGTACATGTATGCTCAAGAAGAACTGTAGTTGGGGCTAGTTGGTTCATGTTTCGGGAGGAAAACAGCGCAAAAAAAAGTGGACAAAAGAGACAAACACGACAGGACCAGCGCCAACTCAGGACTGGCATGTACATGCCAGTCTTGAGTTGACTGTCTGGCATGTACATGCCAGTCCCGAGTTGGCGCTGGTCCTGTCGTGTTTGTCTCTTTTGTCCAAATTTTTTTTGCGCTGTTTTACTCCTGAATCATGAACCAACGAGCCTAAACTAGAGTTCTTCTTTAGCCTGTTGTCTGCCGGAAAGCGTTAACACAAGTCCTAAAATTTTATCAAGACTCAGCATGACAAATACCGTCGAAATATAGTCCGTCGTAACGTGAACAGGCAAAAAAAGTTTTTTTTATTTGTGTAATGCGCTGCAGGCAACTTCACGTGCATCCAGCTGGTGTTCACGCTGAAGCGTCGCCTGGGCTACTACATGTTCCACACGTACATCCCCACCTGCCTGATCGTCATCATGTCGTGGATCTCCTTCTGGATCAAGCCCGAGGCCGTCCCCGCCCGCGTGACCCTGTGCGTCACCAGCCTCCTGACCCTCTCTACGCAGCACGCGCAGTCGCAGAAGTCCCTGCCGCCCGTGTCCTACATCAAGGCCATCGACATCTTCATGTCCTCCTGCACCGTGTTCGTGTTCGCCTCGCTCATGGAGTACGCGCTCGTCAACATCCTCATGGGCGAGGCTCAGCCGGATGACGACGGGCGTCGCAGGAGCATTAGGGCCGTGGTGGTCTCACCAAGGATATCTGTGAGTACTGAAGACCCCCTCCTTCACTTATGCTCATTTAGAAATTCTACGGATGCACAGTATTTTGCTATAACACATAGAGGAAGGAAAAATAAAAGGAGAGGTCGTAAAGCCACTCTTTGGGAAGGAGAAAGTACAAATACTCCGCCATAGCCGCAACGAAGCTCATTCTGGGCGCTAGTAAGAGCCCACAGGCAAGAATACATTCTGAGCTACAAGACTTCTGCCAGGCTTTTAACTGAGGCATTGGTATTGGTATGACCTCTTCTGTGGCTTCTTTTCTCCATGTTCACTCATCAAACAAGCTGAGATGAGCACTGACCGGTTGTGAATCGTTTTGAAAGCTGCAGTGGGAAGTCCTGATGTGCCCCAGTAAACTCAGAGAAACAGGAAATTGTATTCCATGTGAAGTACAATTTGTGTTGCTGTTTCCTGAAAGGCATGTTTGTAGTTTTCTCTGCTTCTACAACAAATATAGAGGTTCTGCCGCTTCCAGTTGCACGTTTCGAAACCAGACCGCATGTGGCACGGCTCTAAGAGACATTCTTGCTCGATGTTTAAATGTATAAAATATGGCTGAAAGACGTTTGTACCTTATTGTCCACTAAAAAGGCAGTGCTCAAAGAAACCTCATCATAACTTGTTAGAGTAAGCAGAGTAAGTTTATGCATAGTTGAACGGCTAGACACAAAATAAGTATTCCTAAAAAATAAAGAATATAATCTCAGAATGCCATCACGAAAGAGAACTACGGCATAATAAAAGAATTCTGACTTGTAGCGATCTCGTCGTTTTGTCGCTCTCGCTAACGTATGGGAGGGGTAATGTTGCTCAGGTAACAAACCCGGTAAAAGTAGAGGCCCAGTGAGAAACTTGTTACAAGGACTGTTCAATAACAGCACCATGCATAAGGACGTTATGCACTTGTTGGTGCGTAGTGTAACTGCGTCGGACCGTTTGTGCACTATGCTTAGGGCAAATGTATGTAACAAAACTGCAAAGGCATGCAACTAAGCAGAATGTTTTGACAGAAAAACGTCGCCAGCTGTACAGCTGCAGAAATAGTTGAATAGAAGATGTGACGCTGAATGCATGCTTTCGTTTATCATTGCAGGAGAACCCAGCTATGCCAAACGGAACCAAGCTTCCCAAGCCACCAGAAGCAATCGCTAGTGAGTGCCGGGAAAGAGCCATGCTTGTGGATAAAATCAGCCGCGTCGTGTTCCCGACATCATTCATTCTGCTCAACTGCGTTTACTGGTCACTGTACATCGACTCCTGAGGCGAGTGACGAAGCCACCATGTTCGAGTGACCACAGAGACTGACGGGAGCCCCAGCTTTGGCTGTGTTCGGCGTAGGAATAGCTGATGTGTGGTCCCCATACATTGTTTAACAGCTTGTTTAATAATCTCAGTAAGCCTGTTTGTAAAATGTCACAACCATCTGCCGAAACAGGATGTGCCTCCTGTTGTAAGAATAAGAGGATGACTGCCTCTGCAACATGCTTGGAAACTTGAGACCATCCTGGAGATGCAACCAACTGATTGTGAACAAGGTCTACCGATACGACGGAAGAGTGTAGCTGAATAATGAGGAGCAAGACGTTTTCTTTGACGTTTGGAAAATCTACGACTGAAATGCATTTTGAGCACATGCATGACTGGGTGGAGTCGGCATGACCTGAAGAACAAGCGACTGTGTGCGACTGCGACAAAGGACTCTTCCCTCTGGAGAAGCGGGGGGAGCGTGAAGATTTGTAATTTACGACGTCAGAGGATGTTGTAGTGAAGTTCATTGAAATAATCGGTATACCTGAAAAACAACGTAATAAGGCTTGCTGGTGGGGTTGAAGCAGCCAGATATTTGCATACTTTCCACTTGGTGCCACTTCGTGCAAACTTTGTGGATTGCTGCAACATGGACATGTGGTATAGTTGCACACTCCAGCGAAGCATTGATCGCAGCTTCCCTGTCTACCACCGATACGACTGTCACTACTACAGTTATATCCACGTGTTTGCCGTCCAGACAACGAACTGTGGTGTTATGTAAACACAAAACTAATTTTTTGTGAATGTTGACTCTTCTTGGGCCTGACTTGATGTGTGGACGCGGCGGAAACAGAATGCTAAGTGATGTGCGGAACATAATCGAACGCAGTACATCGTGGTGGTCTACGCCAACAATTTTCGCCTGTTCTCTGACTGAATAGTCCACCACGACGTTCCCCGCTGTAACGAGTCTCTGCTCGCTGTGACGAGTCTGAGGGGTACTAACGGGGGTCCACGAAAGCTACACAAGAAATGCTCTACCGGGAATCCCTGCCATAAACAACCAACGTTTAAAATGGAGTGCCCTAGGTGAATGAAACCGTTCGAGAGGAGCTGAGAGTAGCATTACATAGCAACAGTACATTTTTCGTTCTAGAAACTATCTAATTAGCAAAGGCTAATTAACTAACTTAATAAACTGTAGTATCAGGAATAGCGTAAATATACAGATCTTTTTGATTACTTTGGAAATTAGCAGGGTGAAATGTTTGCTACAAGACCTATTTGCGGAGTTTTTTCACCGACCTTAATACAAAACCAGGAAACTACAAAAGCTACTTGATTCATATTGCTGCGAAGAAGCACACACATACAGAGAAGGAACACGCAAAAAAACAAGGACGAACGCTGCTTGAGTAAAACACGTTTTTGGGCAAGTTGGTAACATTCTTGATTCATATTGCAGCGAAGAAGCACACACACACACACAGAAGGAACACGCAAAAAAACACGGACGAACGCTGCTACCACGTGACAGCAGTATGACTTCACCTCCCCAATACGCGCTTCAGAAAAGATGGTTGGTTTATGGGGTTTAACGTCCCAAAGCGACTAAGGCTATGAGAGACGCCGTAGTGGAGGGCTCCGGAAATTTCGACCACCTGGGGTTCTTTAACGTGCACTGACATCGCACAGTACACGGGCCTCGAATTTCTCCTCCAAAGAAATTCAGCCGCCGCGGCCGGGATCGAACCCGCGTCTTTTGGGCCAGCAGCCGAGCACCATAGCCACTGAGCCACCGCGGCGGCTAAACTGATCCGCCATTCCAGGGGGCGCTGTCTTCGGTGGAGTTTTGCCTGCCATTGGGGAGAGATGTGTGCCAGCAGCTGTCACGTGGTATGTTTGTATTTTGCAGGCTTTCTTTTAGGATTATAATTGAAGGTGCTAAAATGATGCGTTGGTGCAAGCATTTCAGCCAGCAGGTTTTCAGTGTCTGAACTTACGATTATTCCCGAAGGCAAATTTTAAAATTAGATCATTCCCGAAGGCAAACTTTAAAAATCAGATTGTTAGTCTTCACGAAATGTATTACTTCGGGTATGAAAAAATGTTACACACAGCAGTCGGTTTCACTTGGCTCGGAGACTTCGTTTGATTTAAAATCTTCGCTACTCATAGCAGTGCTACGTGGTATGTCATCCAGTTAAAATGAAACGTTGAATGTTTCTGGCAGTCAAGTATGAGTACTTTGTTTTATAAAGAATGTTTTCTTGCCCACTGTCAATAATTTCGTAGAGGTCGAACAGTCTTTCTTTATTAGCTGCTACTTTGAAAGGATAAGGTGAGAGTGGCAAAGAACACAGCTTTGGAGCTGCTGAAAGTAAATGTCTCCAGCTTGGTGCATGGCGGCCACTTGAGGTGCTCATCTAGAGTCAACAGCATTTCCTGATAATTTAATAATAGACGAAGCTTCTTGATCAGGAGATGAATGGATTGCTCCACAGGGCAAACATGAGGACTCGCTTACTGTTGATTTGCTAAGAGCTGTTTTTTCTTTAAAATTTTTAAAGACCTCAACGAGCATTGTGGGTTTTTCTCCGTTTGGTTTCTAGAGCTCTCAAATTTTTCGACTCGCTAATATTAAATACGTTAAGTGTGCAGAATGATATTGACAGCGCTTGCCAAAATACAAATTAAGAGCAACAGTGACCACTCGTATATTTTTCCAAATGCTTTAAATCTATTTTAAGAACAATGGAATTTTCATTAGCCATTACCTGTTCCTTACAATAGCGTCCTTGCGCAGTGTAAAGGTCTACACCTACAGAAGGCGCCAACCCTTCCAATGCGCTCGGAAAGACCGATTTGCTCCCACTTCTCTCAGCGTTCCAAGTACGAGGTGTTGACGATTAGATTTCTGAAAGATATCAAATCTTATATTTATTGTTGCATCCTGTACCCGCTGCTATTGAATGTGTTATCGCCTTCTAGGGCTTGACAGAGAAGACGAGAGCATGGCGTCCAGACTTACGGGGAGGGAAGCCACGGTAACTTCAAGAGGCAGAGGGGTGTCACCACACCCCTCTACTTCTCTTTAAGAACACACCATGTGTATGCCCCTGGCAAACACTTGATACTGGAGTACCCTCCAAATCTGGAAATGATATAGTGCTATAAAATAGTACATTATGCGCACTTTATGACGAGAGTAGAACCATTTGCTTGCTTTTGTGCGAAAAATAAATCTGAATTCTTGAAAAATCTGAAGCCATCAGCTTCGTCCCGTTTCGGTTTACTTCGTGTTCTTACTGTAATGTAGATGGCGTATAATGCCCACAAGCGTCATTTTGACGGGCATGCATTTGAACCGGCGCAAATTTTAAAATGCGGTGCGTGCAAAACGTTCTAAGTAACAGACTGAATCTTATCTCACTATGTAACGTTTTTCTGATTGACGAAATGTTTAAAAACGAAGTAAGTGACGTTTTTACTTAGTTAGGAATTAAAAGAATACTCCCGCTACAATCGTGGCTCAAGCGGATGTTCAAGCAGCGAATTTACAGTTGAACCTTGTTATAACGAAGTCGAAGGGACCCTGGTATTTCTTCGCTAGAGCAGTTGATTCGTTACAGAGTTACACGACGATTGTTGCAGCTGTCGCATGACAGCGGGCTTGCTTGCCATTGTGTGTACAGAAGGTAACATGTTCGGTGCAGGGCCAATGCACGTTGAGGAGCGTTAAACACGCGCACTTTTCGCAACCTTATGTGGGTCAGCCTTGTCAAAGCGGCCGTGTGTTTGAAAACCGCATTATCTTCAGAGCCACGAAAACGGGTCTTGTAAGAATAATGTCGACAGCGACAGCTAGAGACATCTTGAGAATGTTTATCTCCGTTTTCTAGGTGCTGAAACCGATACGGGTTGTTTCAAAAGTAGGGGTGCGGCAGCGATTACATCGCTAGTAGACATTTTGGTTTTCTCCAGTGTAAAGCTCAGAAACAGGCTGGCCGAAACACTTCTTTTCATGACAGAAAGCCCTGTGGAGACAGCGCAGTTCAGACCGCGGGCATTCGTGATGACCGCATTCTAATTAAAAGAAAATGTCCGATGATTTCGTTTTCTGCCGCTTTGCCGCAGAAAGATAGCAGGACCTCGATACCATGAAGCGCTCTGGCCACGCCACAAAATGGCTTTAACGTTGTTATCATACTGCGAAAACGGAAACAAAGCCGCACGTGGAATGAAGAGAGAGAGAACGTCCACAATAGGCCATGTGTGGCGAGGAGGTTGGAGAAGGTAGCACTATAATTTGTCAGATATAATCGGCACGGAGATGTTGGACACCGTTACAAATTGACATACCGAGGGCGAAATGGCCGGTGAAGCTGATTGCAGTATCTTTATTTCCCGTGAAATAGAAACTTTATCGGCTAAAACGATATATCAAATACTTTGGTCTCTATTGGAGCTATCAGAACAACTGAATTTATTTCCTTAAAACAATTATTCCGTTATAAAGAATATCGTTATAGGAGGTTGGGCTGTATATATTATCTTTGTCTGATGCACTTGTGACTCAATATCTTTGGGTCTTTTACAATCTGAGCGCTTAGTGGATTTCTGGAACGTAATAGCATGAAGAGGCTAAGCGGTAGCGCATTTGCTTAGCTGGTAATTTTTTCCTTATGTCTAATGTAGCTTTTTGTTGTTTATTCTTGGCTTTGTTGTATTGCTCTCTTCTGTTTGCCTGGATGAATTTTTTTTTTCGTAATGACATTTCTTCAGGCGCGCTGCGCCATTGAAAACAACGAGAAATGGTGGTGGATTTTCGCTTTTTCATAAGGTTTAGGAGGGGTGAATAATGAAACAGAAGTGCTGGCTTCATGTGACAGGACAGTGCGCATGGAAATGGCAGTGTGTGCAGCTGGGCAGCCATAGAAGATGATGCGGTATTGAATAGGATTGTGAAGCATGCACTCTACGAAAATGATTTTGAATCGAGATACCTAAGAAAAATTTGTTTGAATACGATGATAAGAATAAAGAGTTGACTCTCGTGCCAAGGGCAGTGTCTGAATTTTCCGCAAAAACATCGGCACTTCTGCTGACACTGGATATTCGCCGTATATTCGCGTCCGCAGATACCCGTTATGAACATTCTGCAAGAAGATGATTGTTGATTTCGGTTTGTATATTTTGATATCAACAGGTATTGGAAGAGGCGTTTCTCACAGCCTGAGTCGCTTTGGGATGTTAAACCCCCTAAACTAAACTATATATCGGAAAAAAATTTGGTGCAGTTAGCGCAGTGTAAGAGCCTTGTTGCAAACAAGTAGAACATGCCTCTTAAAGAAAAATCACTGTGAGATGCGTTTTTTTTTTCGTATGGCAAAGCCAAAAAAATTTATTCTCCTTCACGCAGCCACAATGCAAAGGAACTGCAGCATTGTGGTCAGTGGACTTCACAGAGTCAACGGATACTTCGTATGCGTGGCGCAGTGGAGAAAGGGCATATGCTCCGTCACGTTGTCAATAGTAAATAGGTATGTAGACTAGAGGTCTCCGTAGCTTTATTCGAGCGGCTCTGCTTTATCAAAGCCAAGAAAGGGTTGAGACCGCGCTGCGGACACGCCATAAGCACGGACAGCAAGGCGGTTTCTTGTCACGAGGTGAACGCGACAGAGCCGTCGTCACATAGTCCAGGCCATGCTGTCCAGTACTGCTCTCAGCTCCTGTAGCGCTCCAAAACTGAGCACAATTTCTTTGAATGATCTTTCAGCAGTTACTTGAACCGCCTCTAGTTCATAATTAGTAGACATTACTAATTAACCCCTTGTATTTGCATACATCTTAAAACGCATTATTCCGGCGTATTGAGTCAGTTCTTGACTAGTTCGTGGATTCTGTGTTTTAGAAAAGATTAACATGAACGAAGATAAAAATATATTATTTTGACAAGCAGTCAATAAGAAACCTCATGACTGACGCACTTAGCACTCGCATTAAATCAGCCTGCGCTCGTAATGTATGCACTTACGTCAATGAAGCAATACCTAATGGTCCCTCAGCTTTGAAATCTCTTGACAAGAAATAGCGGTGAGGTCACTGAATGTAAGAGTAAAGCTTGAACAATTGGCACATTGGATGTGCTAACCATTCGGCACACACATACAAAACGCTTTGGAAGCGTTACTATTGAAAAGTGATGTGGTTAGTGACGTTTGCGGCTGAAAAGAGCCGTACCTTGTAGGAGGCGGATGCTTTGTCGAGTTTCGGCCGAAGAATAAAGCAGGGCGACTCACAAGATGGCCAAAGCGTCGTCTACAGCGAACATGCTTGCTCCATCAGCTTCGACACGGGGAAATACCGCAAGACGACGCTGATATGCGGCCACATGTAACAAATGGACGTTCAAGTGCGTTTATCCGCTTATCTAAATGCGTGTTCATACCGAGTGAGTACACTCGCTGATAAATGATGTATACACAGAGATCGCGCACCTTTAAGAGGCCAATGTTGCGCGAAAGGGCAAAAGGAAATAAAAACCTTCGGTATACAATTCCAAGAGGTTCTTTGGAGGAGAGATTCTAGAGGCCCGTGTACTGTGCGATGTCAGTGCACGTTAAAGAACCCCAGGTGGTCGAAATTTCCGGAGCCCTCCACCACGGCGTCCCTCATAGCCTTAGTCGCTTTGGGACGTTAAACCCCACAAACCAAACCAAACCAAGAGGTTCTCGTTCGTTATGCGCACGAGCTTTAAGAGGGTCACAATTTTATTTCTGTGCGTGAGTTTGAGAGCAAACATTACTTTAAAGCCATTCAAGAGCAAACAGCAAAACAACTCCCTGCAGTAAGGTTAGAAACCTTTTATCTAAAAAAAACTTCAGCATTTCAGCAAGGTATTGCGGTCTTCAAGAGGCCACTGCTACGAAGAGCTACTCATTTCTTTATGAAAATGGGCCGCCGCGGTGGCTCAGTGGCTGTGGTGCTCGGTAGCTGACAAGAAAGACGTGAGTCTGATCGAGGACGGGGTTGTCGCACTTCCGTGGAGGCGAAATGCTAAAGTACCGTGCACTGCGCGATGTCAGTACACGTTAAAGAACCCCAGGTTGTCGAAATTGTCTGGAGCCCTCCTCTACCGCGTCCCTCATAGTCTTTAAGACGTAAAATCTCTTAAGTTTTTCGATATCTCATAAGCTATAAACCTTTTTGACTAAGAAAAAAACTCGGCAGGGCTAACCGCGATGCCTTTTTGGAGGCCCAAGGCTTGCATAGTAGAGCCCAAGTGATTCACGTATACAACGGTGTCACGCAATACAACGAAAAGAAATGAAATTTTCGGAAGAGGTTGAAATCGCACTTGAGAGTGGCGAACAGGCGATCATACATAGTGGAGGCGTTACTGCCAAAGCTACAATGAAAATGTCTTCTATTCTGCGCGTATCCTCTAAGCCACGTGGAGCAAATGAAACCACCCCAGGTGCCTTTTTCACGACTGTACGTCCTTGCTAGGACCATGTGTCTCAGGCCCACACGTCAGTGCTAAGGTGTTGACGACGTAAATTTTTGGCTACGAAATCCCTGCGCCGACAATCTATATCAGTGATAAGCAGAGAAGTGCGATGCAAAGCCATCGGTGCAAATGTCGCTTCCGCATTTATGCTCTAAAACAGATGAAAGGAGGAGTAAAAGCTACACCGCAGACCTCATTGTGCGGTCGGCATCGGCCAAGCTCACCTCGGTCGCGGGGGCATCAATGGAGCATTCTCGCCACTTTTGCTTGGGGCGAGCCTACATGGACTTCCCATTCGCAAGTCATGTAGGGTGGCAGTTTTGTTAAGGGAACAGCGAACAACGCCATCGAGAGCCTCCGTCATTTTATGCGCAGTAGTTTACTGAGTTATCAGCGCAGAACTCTTCGAATGTGATTGCTTGGAAGAGCGCATTGCAGCTTTTGAGTGGTTGCATTAGTGGCGGGCTCCACGAGAGATAACAGGGCAAAATAAAAAGGAAAAAAGGAGCGACGCAGGCACGTCAATTTATTTTAAAACGAGCAAGCGCTTAAAAGCTACCACATGACCTTTCTTTTAGTCTTAGGAATGCATTGAAATAACAAACAAAAGGCCATTTTTAACTATGCATGTCGAAGGGTCTTAACTAACGGAAGAAAATTTGCGGAGGAAAAGTAAGAAAGGACATTGGGATAGCATCGTCTTGTGAATTTCATTCGGTTGGCTGAAGCTTCAGAGTGGTCGTGAGCACTTATTTTTTACAAACCGTGAAGTCTTTTTACGAAGCCACCCTGTAAAGTAACCTATAACGCTTTACAATCCATTGAGTTTTTTTCAGAGGCAGATCTCCAGTGTGCATTTACGGCACCTTCGCGAGAAGCAGCTTGGTCGTGGCAGTTTGAACAGAGGCAGAGCAATCTGCTCTCAGGTTGGTGGGCAGGGGCAGGCAGTGATGAAGGTAACATGTGAGGTCGTGCCATTGCGAGCCAAATCCCTGCTTCCACCAAAGAGATAGAGGGATGACAGGCGACTGCGCAGTGCCTTTGATTTGCTTTGCCACGTGTGCAATTTTAAGAGCCGCAAGAAATTCCAGAACAGTGCAATGAATTGAAAAAGATAAGGAGGCAAGATGTACGAAAAGGGCATTTGGGCGTGACGGGTGCTGTAACGTCCTTGATAACGCAGATAAATCACAATAGCGAGAGGGCGTGAACCTGATATTCAGAGAAGCTTTGAATTGATTTCAGGAAGTTGAAACAGCGGTGAAGTACCTCCTTGCTTTCATTAAAACATTAAGGCGCTTTGTTGAATATTGTGTGCGATTCGAATACGCCGCACAGTGTACCGCAACTAGCACGAATTTCTTTGTTTCCGGAAAATATGCCATCCATCAAATTAAAACAAAGCGCCTTTTTATTTGATCTAGCCAACATAGCGAAACATATTTTACAGAGCAGTGAGCTCGGTAACCGCTCCTTTGCCAACTTCTAGCTAAAAAATTTTCCAGTACTAATCTTCTCAACTTTTTTAGATTTCTCTTGTCAAGTGCACCTCCGAAACATGAGATGATCCCACGATTCCTAGGGTGCTCATGTCATAAATGCTCCTGTTTAAGAGATTAGGGTGCGTGTAAAACGTTGACCGTCGTTTTTTCAGTCGGAAAACAAATTGTCAGGCTTTCTTAAGGCCTAGATATGCGTTTTGGGAAAGAAATATAGTTGTTTATTGGTTTGGTTTTATGGGCGCTTAAGGTCCCAAAGCGACTCAGGCTATGAGGAACAACGTAATGAAGGGTTCTGTAAAGTTCAACCTCCTGGGGTTCTTTAACGTGCACTGACATCGCACAGTACACGGGGCTCTAGAATTTCGCCTTTATATAAATTCTAATGCCGCGGCCGGGATCGAACGCACGTCTTTCGGGTCAGCAGTTGAACACCGCGGTGGCTGTTGTTTACTGGAAACAGTATTTTTCGCCGGAGAATGCGCCGAAAATATTGAAAAGGGCTCGTCTGCATATCAAACTTGCAGTTTAAATGGCAATGGTTACTCTCAACGGTTCGATTATAATTTTTTTTTGTTTATAGTGACCTGTTCTCCAAAAGGTATGCTTCCTCCATATCGGCTCAGGACTGAATGGATTGTTTTCCTTGCATTGGCGACTCCCATAAATTTTAAGTTAAATCTTGCTGCTGTGATACTTGTTCCAGAGGTTTTATTTCGGCCACATCTCGTGAGGGGAAGTACCTTCATTTACTCTCGCACTCTATAGAAGATCATCGACATTTTTCAGTATAGCGTTAATTATATTATTATATAAGTAGTGTCCTTGCGAACAGCAGTATTTGCTTCCCTTTCTTCATTTTTTTGCGCACGCTTCTGTAGTCTTAATCTTCTCTTGTGAAACCTTAGTTCGCCTTCTTCATCATGAGATGTCAAATCAAAGAAAGAAATTATTTTTTTTTTGCAACTGCACGCAAAATTGCCCCTTACAGGACAATAATAAATTCGTCTTTGCATCTTGAGAAACGCCGTGGAAACTCTAGCGTGTCTGGCGAACGACCGCCGCCAGATACGTCGTGAATAAAAGGTATGGAGCAAGAACTTTATCAATTATGCAGTATTCTGCAACCCTCCATTGCGGCACCTCTTTATCTTTTTCGTATTTCACTCGTACCTTCCCCACTTTCGCTTACGGCGCGTTTCGGGTATCCATCGGGATGTGAGAAAATGACTGCGCCATTTTCTTTCCTGAAAAATCAAAACCACTGTTTTATGCTCCTGACGTGTGTGTGGAACGAATCCAGAGTCATGTTTTCGTCAATTTTTCGCTAATAAACTTGTGAAGTTTTAATAAACTTTAAATATAGTTTTGTATAGAAACATTACCTTATATTTTATTGCAGGCCCATGCCAGAGAGAAAGCGTGCAGATAGTTCTTAATAATCACACAGTGAACAACGGAGCTCAAAGCCTTAGGGTGCTTCCCAACGTTTCGACAGCAGGACTTCTACTAACTACTGAATTTGTAAGTACTATAGCAGCCTTTCTGACATATGATATGACATTCGTCAGGCATAAGGCGAATTCGTGGAACTGGCCAGTAGAAACCAATATGGAGGACTCGTGCTACTCTGAAAAGAAACTTTCTGTTGTGGACTAGTAGGAGCTACGGCTTGAGGTGGCAATTCGCACGCATGTACTCTCCCTGCCATGGTCCAAATTTATGAGGAGATGGAGTCGGGCATCTTTTCCTGCATACAAAGAAGCTCGTCTCCGAGTACCGTGTCAACCATCTACCATTTTCTTTGTTTCGCAGTACCTGTGCCTTCACTTCTCTGTCTCACGGCAAATGCGGTCCGAAAATGCAAAGATGAACCAACTATCGAAGCAGCAAGTGTTGTTCTTGATTGATTGAAACCACGTTTATTCCACATTAGAAGGCACCGAAGGCGCTACGGGGGGAAGGGGAGGGGGTATTTTAAAGTGTTGTTCTTGGAAGGATCTCGAAGAGAGCTTAAGACGAACCTTTGACGAACAATATGCTATGTGCATTGCATACTCCTATGGTGTCGCGGAGAAGTGATGCGAGTTTCCTACCAATCACTTATCAGATATTCTTGATCCGCTTGGCATTCCTGTTATCTTCTGCCGTTGGGTATCGTGTCATCGAAATGTCCGGAGCCCTCCACTACGGCGTCTCTGATAGCCTCAGTCGCTTTGGGACGTAAAACCCGATAAAACAACCAACCCTTTTTCCCTACCCTTTGCGACGTTTTGTACGTTTTGTATGTATGGCTGATTTCACGTTTGTTGTTTCCACTGTGGGCCCATTTGCGTCCCGAAATTTGGCTGCTTGCGGAATAAACGTTCGGTTCCTACTTAACGCACCGTGAGCGTAGCCTTTTTCTTGTTCGACCTCTTTCTGCGCGCTGTTTTACAGTTCTGGAGCTTATAGCCAAGTTGTGCGAATGCGTTCAGCGGCTGCCACAAACATCGAGCGTCGCGATCCCCTCGTCACCAGGTGCACATAGCCAGCGCCAGGTACTATTCTAGTTGTCCTGACTTGGAGGGGAAAAGCGCGGGAAAGCGCAGACACCCCAGTACGGTTGTCAAGAACACACATTCCGAAATGACTGACAGCAAGGTATTCTGAGAGCTTGTGCGGTAACAAACGTCATAATTATGACAAAGCCTCCGGCGATCGTGCTTCAACCCGAAGCGAAGCGTCATGCAAGTGCTCAGCAAGTATGGTGAAACGACAGCCACAAACATGTGGTTGTGGTTAGTCAAAAGAAGAATGAACGTTCTCGCGACGCTGTCCGCAGGCGTGATACTAGAAACGGTACTCGAATCTGTGCTAAAGCAACTTTTAAAGCATGAAGCGGTAATTTTAACCTCCCAAAAAGCAGGAACACAAATGTCGCACACTCATGTGTGCCAGCAGCAGGTATACACAATTCTAGTCAAAACAAATTTTAAAATTGAAAGAGTTCATGAAGACAATTGTTTTATACAATGTAAGATTTCACAATAATACTTAATAGATACTCAGATCTACCATCGGCAGGCTTGCTTTTGTTTGCTATATACGTTTTTGCTATCGTCAAAAGCGTTCGCCATTAGTTTTCTGTGGCAGTTTAACTGTTCGATGTGAGCGATGGAAAAAAGTTAATAGGAAGATTTCGCTACACTTGGGAAGAATAAAGCATTACTTTAAATATTTCGATAGCAGCACATGACAATTTCCCGGCATTAAAAATCTCTCCTAGAATGATGGACATGTTTAAGGCAAAAGCACGAATTCTAAAATCGGCATGTTTACTGACCAGTGCCGATTGTCTGCGTTAGCATGGCTGTTATCGCCAGGTAAATTTTTCATCAGTTTCCCCTATAACCATATATCTCTTCTGAAGACAGCATCGTTTTAACTGGCATTGGATTTGAATACTATTCCATTTTTGCCACCCCTCTTATCAATGACACCGCTTTGTTTGTTACCTACAAGGTAGCTTTCAGTTATTTTTTCATAATTTGTATTACAAAAACTTCTATTTCTGGTTAATATTAGAAATTTTATTTTCATCCCGGTTAAAAAGGTGCATCGCACGGGCGCGGGCGCACTTTAACCGGCTGTAGAACGATTGAATTTAGTTCATTGCGCTTCAAAAATTCTATGTTGCAACGGATATCTAAAATTCACTCTTGATTGCGAAAATGATACTGGGCGGCCTGGGTAAACTTGTTTTCTGAGAACCATTAATAGTGATTACATTCAGTTTAGGCTAATCGCTCAAAGCGGCAAAATCAATATGGTTATAGGAGTCGTTCTTTATAGGTAACGGCAGTTCATCCCACTTTATTTACTGCTGTCGTTTTCTCAAGAACTCGCCAATCACTCACGTCAAATGTTTTATAGTTAGCTCGTGTATTTTTTAGTGAGAAAGGTCAGAATCATTGAAAACGGTGGCAACTGAAAAAAAAGAACACTAAAAAAGGGCACACATTGAATATAAAAATTGAACCAAAGAAACATAATGAAAAGTAAGGGTATCGGTGAGAAACCCGGTTCCTCTTGCACCAAATTTCATCTAAGAGCGGGACCGCCGCAATGTGCAAGCAAAGCAGAACTGCTTCAGATGCATGAACACCATGTGTACCTAAAAAGCTAAATGGCGTTCGTGCAGAGCTCAAGTCGCGATCAATTTTAAGGCATGTGGGATGTTTTTATCCGCCTTGTGACCTTCTATTGCATTTGAACGCATGCAAGCTTGAAATTCATTTCGCATGCTATATATATCTCGCCAGAGGGCGCCCACTGAGTGATTGAGAACCGGTCGAGCACGTCCACCCCCGGGTCTGATCAGATCCCTGTAAAGCTCCTAAATGTATCTAAAGATCCGTTAGGTCTTATTCCATGAAATCTGCTTAATCAATAACTTATTCGTAAGCACCTTCCAGTTGCCTAGAATACATTTCGCGTGTTCAAATGTGAGATCACGATTTACTATCTACCTATCTATTTTCCAGCAAGATAAGAAGTAAGATTTTGGAAATCATAACAATCTCCTAGATTACAAAGTCCACAATTTTGTAAATCGGGAGAGATTGGGGCTTTCATTTTGTGAGAACTGTAAGAAATACAGTTGAGGTTTCATGACCTAGCGGCAAGCGCCAGTGAAGGGCAGAAAAAGGAAGGAAGACAAAGCTAGCGAAGCTGTTTTGGGTGGGTATGTGCCATTTTGATGTGGAAAAGAAGAAGTTTTGCGCTCACGGACGCTGGACCGCTGAGCTGCACCGTGCTAACAAAGATTGTGGCCGTTCACATTTGCCATTTGATTCGCCTCTTTATGCTTGGTGGAGGTTCCGCGTGTTCCCACCCTGGAGCTACGCACTCGAACCTTACTCGCTGTAACAGTACGCCGGCACCCCGACCGAAGCTGGCCAGCCTGTTGCCACCGCTGTCATCTGTTCCGGTGCCGTCCGTCAGCTCGACCCTGCGATCTTCAGCTGCACGGATGATACTTACGTCGAAGACTGTGTTCGCTTCCTACGAACGCGTGAATGCTTATAACAAATGGGATGACGCCGTTAAGCTCACGAACGTGATCTTCTACTTGACCGACGTCGCCAACTTGTGGTTTCGTAACCACCAAGCGGACTTTACTACCTGGCGGCTCTCAAAACCAGCCTGATCGACGTCTTCGGCCGCCCGGCTGTCTGAAAACTTCGCGCTGAAAAACGGTTGCGCAGTTAAGCCCAGGAGAATAGCGAGAACTTCACAAGCTATATCGAGGACGTCGTTGACTTGTGTAAGCGGCTCAATCCATTCATGAGTGTAGTTGTCAAAATAAGACATTCTTAAAGGGATTGAGGAGAGGCGTTTCAAATTTTGGTGCCTAAAAATCCTCAAACATTCTTCGATGTCGTCTCATTATGTTCGAGCTACGCGAGCTCCGAAAACAGCATCATGTCAGCCGCCGTACCATTTGCAATGACGAGACCCTTTCGAGCTTGGCTGTAGGCGGTCCTGCTAACGATCAGCCGACCCTTCTTCAGCATATCCAGCAGTTTGTGCGGGAGGAGGTCGCCCGTAAATTATCGCTGGTTACCTTCCAACCCACCTCAACGCCATCGCTGTCGCCTTCTGTTCAGCGTGCCACCTAGGAGAAGGTAGCTGAGGACCAGTCACCGTCTTATCCTCCTAAATCCTTGGTTTGGCTTTGGGTGCCCTCCTCCAGCTCAGGGCAGTCTACCAAACTGCTGAGCAAATACCAGGGCCCTTGTCGCGTTGTTCAGCAGACATCCCCAATTAATTTTCTCGTCGAGCCCCTCACGACTTCTTCTGATCATCGCCGCCGTGACCGTGAAATTGTTCCCTCAGACCGCCTGAAGCCCTACTACGACCCAGCTATCGTCTCGTGCCCTTAGGCCGCCAGGATGGCGGCTTTTCACCCCGGGGGTATTGTAAGCAAGACAGGTCGGGTTTAATGCCCCAGCGGCTAGCACGGACGAAGGAGAGAAAGAGGAAGAAAGACGAAGCTGTTTTGCGCTCACAAACGCGGGACCGCTGAGCTGCACCGTGCGAACAAAGATTGTGGCCGTCCACAGTGGGCGTTTGATTCGTCTCTTTACAGAATATATTATTTTGAATTGATCTCTGACACAACATTCTAATCTCAGTTTCTTTGAAGTCACTCACGCCGCATTTATTCATTTTGAAAAAGCGTTTGATTAGGTACAGTCTTTGTCAAAAGTAACCAGGCTGCATGGTCTGCTTCTAGCTCGTATAGTGGAGCCCTTGCGGCTTTCCTAAAGCTCAAAAGGTGTTGGAAGGTAAGAAGACCCCCAGTCCTTACCTTTAATGACCATTTCAGCTTCAGGGGATCTGTAAGGGCTCCACTCTAAGAGCTAGAAGCAAACCATGCAGCCTGGTTACTTTTGTCAAAGACTCATGGTCACTTGCTCTTTAAACTTAGAGCCCTCGATAGAAATATGCTATTTAGGATTTGGAAAGAATACTTTTCTAAAAAAATCACAATATTTTGAAATAGACAACTGCAAATTTTCAGATGCTTTAGTCTGCTGAGGTATACTGGAAAGAAGTATAGTAAAGCTCCTAGTATTCCTGGTTTGCGCTATTAACTTTCTCTCTAAATCGTACTTAAGAATACGTCTTTTTGGGAGCGATTGAGTTTATTGCAAGGCTGTTAGAAGTGCGTCAGACGGCAACGGTATTTAGGAACAGGCCGATAAGCTATCTTGGCGATATCGTCGATGATTGAGGAAATTAATAGCTCTAAGAGCACGCACACGGTGTTATCCAATACCAAATGCCTTTTGCATACACCTATACATTCGCCGTCGAAAACCTGGAGACACTGTCTGGATATAAATACACGGGGTGCACCTAACTTCCACTCTTCTGTTTGACGTCCACATCGACAAGGTGTTATCGACGGCAAGCCTTACCTTAGGCTTTCGCCGTACGTCTTAGCGTTCTTCTAAAAGTAACACTTAGCTCACTACTCAGAAAGCACTTGTTAGGTATGAACTAGAATATGCTTATTTTACTTAGTACCCTCATTTTGATTGCCTGAGTAACCGCCAAAAGAATTAAGTAGTGGGCTACATCCTCTCCAAATAGAAGAGAACATCTAGAGTTTTAACATGAATAAAACCTTATTTCTTTATGATTTAACTGAGAGACACACTAGTCGAAATGTAATGTTTTTCGCAAAAGATTTCAGCAATGCCTCACTAAAAGCGTTTGCTTTCTTTGCCTCCTACCGAAAATTCTGCTCGAACCATTCCGGCAGCGATGCTGTTCCCGTGTCGCTTACATTCATCTTTTTTTCCTCAACTAACATGCAGCTACGCGATCATGGAAAAACCCCCTGACTCATTCCTCTTCATAACTAACCCAGAAAATTTCGATGTGCTCTCATTAACCGTTGTAAGTGTTTGTAATTAACATTTTGCGGTTCATCTCCTCTTTTGTCAGTGCTTTGGTGCTTTGCATGAACCAGTTTCTTGAATTTATCTAGTTGTGCTTTTTCTTATTATATTTTGTACCTCAGCGCGAAAAAAACTGTGCTATGTTGGGTGTCTTTCGCATGCCATTTCCTATATTTCATATCGCCGCCTTGTGTAATGTTGTTTAAGATTTTAACGCTATAATAAAGGACCGGGATTTCTGACGATTTTACCTGCGCGTATATCGGCTTATGTTATGTTGGCGCTCAAATACTGACAAGTTCAGCTTTCTTCGATATTACTTCTAATAGTGAGGAAACAGTGGAAGATTTTATAATGCTGCTCTGAAGATCTTGATGAGGATGCTTTAGCCTTCCAATGAGTAGCAGAATTTCGCTCTCAGTGTTTGTCCTGAGCTGGCTCATGTTGTTAAATCTGCTTAGAAAAGCAATGGGTGGGTTTTGACAACAGTGGCGGGGGAATTGTGGAATATTGTAATATACTGTTCTGAAAATGTTGATTATGCAAACAAAAAGTTCATTGCATATCTCTGTCGCCTAAGACAGGCTAAAGGTCCTGAAACATTATGCTTTGTTGCAGGCACTAGGGACCGCTTTTCCACGCAGTGTTCATAGTACGCACCCTCGTCAGTACACACAGGCGTCTCAAGCGGGATATGTTCCACAGTTTCGATCGAGCCGCAGTTGTCGCAAAGCGGACTGTTCACTTGACCGAAACGGTACCGCAAGCGGTTTGTAAATGCAGCGTTCAGGCGAAGTAGATGATGAAGTGTTTCCCGATTGCCAGGAATTCTGGTTTGGAGTCTTGATCCGAGATGTGGGCTGACTGAGTAAAGAAATTGGTAGGGATGTTTCGGCAGGCTCCACAGCTGATACGCTTCTTCGGAAGAAAATCTCTTTGCCATTTGGGACGCATCTCAGATGTTGCGGCCTTTGCGAGCCGCTTTATTTGCATTTTTGTTGATCAGAACGCCACAGGGCGGCCAGTGCCACATGTTGATGGGAGTGATCTAGTCTTCTGACAGGAAGCAATATATGCTTCTGATTTTTGCCTGCGCTGGCCAGAGAGTAATTAAAATTTTCTGGCAATAAAGAGCAGAAAACTGAGTTCATAAAGAGCTTCCCTTTAAAAAATATACCTGTCCAGAATTTCTGTATGTTATCTTATTGCGCAGCTGCCCTTACGAGATGGTGTGCAATGACAGACGGGAAGATATATACAGTTTTAACAGTAAAGGCTCTCCAAAACAGTGTTATATTGTTCGTGGTGGCAGAGTAATGTAATGAAGACAGCTAAGGAAGATCTTTTCCGGCCTATCCCACCACTGTAGATGAGGCTGGTCCGGAGACAAAAATATGCTGATGGTGACAGCGTGGTCAAGGGAGTGACACTCTCATAGAGCCAATGGGGACGTTTTTTTTAGAAGGCGACGGTGGCGGCGCCTGGGAGAGGCGGTAAACGCATCAAAAACCCAATATGGCGGCGCGCGTTTAGGCGGCCATTGCGGCCGGTTGCTCGGGCGTTCCTGGAGCTGGCGGCCGCTAGCTCGATCCAAGCTTTGTAAATACTGGTGATTAACTGCTCCCGCGCTGCATTCACGCTTGATTTTCTAAGTACTTACTGAATCTGCTCCCTCGCTTTTGTATTTCGATGTGTCTGTTGATCTAGCATGGTGTACGGTGGCGAGCGCCGCGACTGCTTAGCAGCAGCGCTCGCTCGAGAACGAAAAGCGTAAATGGTTTTGTACAAAGAACAATTTATTAAAAGGACATCAGCAGTGACAATCAATGTTCAAAAAGCGATTTTAGACATCAGTGGCATTGTAGTATCAGTAACAGGCATCCTAAAAATGAAAATTAAAAACACCATTATGCAATCCTTGAAAATATGAGCGCAAAGAGAATATATAGAGGATAAAAAAGGGATCAAGGTAGGCACAGTGTTCATAATAAATGCTACATGACTGAATATAGGTTTGTAAATGACTTTGTAAGAGATTCAGGTAAATAGCAGGAAAGTAAAACATCTGAAATGTATTGAGATGAATCAGTCTGTGGCTATGAACAAACAACAGCAGAGAAAGGCAGCGAAAATTTTCAACCTTTGACTCGTGCAGAAGAAATCAGAGTGCATTGGGCTAGGGACAACATGATATGCTGCAGTGCTAGGGCTTAGTATAAAGACTCCAAGAAAGAGCTCACTGTGTGACTCGACATGACGCCAATGACGCTGCTGCAGTGCGAATGTCGCCGACGTCGCCGTTTTCGCTTTTAAGCCTGTTTCGCATGCCAGCGAAAATGCTAGCGAATCCTGTCGCCGCGGCGGAAAAACCTGTTTTGAGTCGTCGCTGCGACGAGCGGCGTTTCTGTAGTGAAGTTTCTGTAGTGAAGGATTCGTCAACTTTTTATTGCCGAAGCATTGCTCATCCGATTACCAGAAAATCCGGCGGCGTGTGATTGTACGCGAAGATGGTACAGGATATCACAGCGATGGAAAGAAAACTGCAAGAAAAATAGGGTGACGTCATCAAGCGGCCGTAAGTCGGACACAGCAAGCGAGCACCGCCACTAGTGGTGAATTCCAATGGCAGATCGGGATCAAGTTTTTCTGCTCGGTTTGGATCAGTCGTATTCCAATGGTGAAATGGGAGCGCGAGTTGTATGTTCCAATGGCAGATCGGGATCAGGCGTAAATCCCGGATCGCTCCGTGGAGCAGCGATTCTTGATCTGCCGAAATCGGCGGATTTGACCGGAACCTCGCGTGACGTTTTCTTTTCCGCCGCGTCTGCTTCCTGTCGCGACCGGCAGCAGCCGCTTCGTTCCTGTCGTCGCTACGTGGTGAGCCGGGCGAGCCGGGACTGCCGGGACAGACGGGCACTTTCCAGTCAACAGTGGACGGCAATGATCTTGCTTCGAGCCGTGCGGCACTAATTTTGCTTCATGGAAGTGACAGTTCCGACTCGGGCACTGAAAGCTCAGAGTCCAGCAGTGAAGATTCGTCTGAAACGGACAGCGAGTGTGAAGCTGCCGGCCTGTATATGCCTGCCGACGGCGTCAGAAAAATGCGCTAATATTCTTTGTTCGCGTTCATAACAAGCCCTGGAGTAGAGGAATGTAACAAATGAATCATTTTTGAGGATCGTTGGCCAATACCGAGTTGCTGGTAGAAGTGATAACTGCGATAGCAAATTTCTTCCTGACGCCCAGTGCGGCTGGCCTGCTGTCTGCTAGCTCCGCTGTTGGAGGCGTCGCAGAAATCGATCATGTCTTTATTTTATTATGAGACGAGGAACACAGTAAAACGGTGACGCGAGTAGCACCTTTACTACAGCGCTGGCCAATTCCGAAGCGCCCTCAGCTGCGGCATCGATGAAAAACAGTTAGGCTTAGCGACGACTACGGCAGCCAGGGAGAAACGTTGGCCGGGGGGCAGCGCAGTTCGTCGCTCGGCGTGTCCGCGGGCGGCGTCGTTGCCGAAAGCTCGACTGTCTCGCTGATTGGTTCAGCGGCTTGCGTCTCGCAGTCGCAAGGCTGGAAAATCGAGCAGCGAGCAACTTGCCTGCGCGTCATCCGCCACTTCTTTCGTGAACGGTAGGGACAGGCTCACCGGCTCTCCGAAGACCGCGGCCGCATACTCGCGTGTTCACGGAGAGTGGGCCATCCTGTACATACGCTTTGGTTTTGGTTTTACATTACGGCCTTCGTACTACCTCCTTTTTGTTTCGCCGAGACGGCGTCTGTCAACGCGGAGATCGCGCCTCGCGCAACTCCTGTCGCACTCGAACACGAAGCTAGCAGGGCGTCCGCTCCGGCGGCACGCCTAGTTTCCGCGGTCGCCGCTGCGGCGCTGGCGTCGCGCTCCCGAGGGATCACTGGCATTCCAATCGCAAACTGGGAGGTGGCAAATCTACGCGCTCCGACGCGCTCCGTACGCGATCCGACGGAGCGGTCTCGATCTGCCATTGGAATTCAGCATAGGACAATTCTATACTACTGATCGTCTAACTGCCGCGTGCTCATGGGAGAGCAGACGACGAGGTTATAGTTTGCCTGTGGAAGAGTTTGCTATCTTGTCAGAGTGCAGTCTTCTCTGCTGTGCAGTGGGGCTGTGGCAAGTATTCGTTACACTTTCTGGTGGAGGGCTGCTGGATAAATTCCAAATCCTACGCCTCTACCTCACCCCTTTCGAAAGCTGTCTATGAACGCGGATTTGACTTCTGGTCCAACGCACTTAGAACCGCCGTTTCTAGGATCTCTCACCAGAGTTCGTGCCCTTGTCCCCTACGGCCAGATCTCCAGCCGACATGCACAGGGAGGACGCCGCTACTACGGCTAGTAATGGAAGCTCACCCGCTCAGTTCCTGGTCCTCCAGCCGCGAACGCCCCCGACCTCCAATGGCGAGGTGTTCGAGGAGGCAGAGGACTGGCTCGACCAATTCGAACGCTTTGCCAGGTACAACGGCTGGGATATGGAGCAGAAACTATACAATGTTTACTTCACTCTCGACTACTCGGTGTGGACGTGACATGAGAACAAAGAGGCAACGTTACCTTCTCGGTACCGGTTACGTAGCCAGCCGCTGGCGAACTACGCCAACAATGACCGCTGGGAACGAGCCGAGTCTGCGCTGCAGTCCAGGAGCCAGCGACCTAAGGAGAGCGTCGCGATATACAAAGAAGACATGACCCGCCTATTCAAATGGGCGGATACGAACATGTCCGAGGACAAGAAAGTGCGCCATCTGATGCGTGGAATCAAGTAGGGGCTATTCGCTCTGCTTGCACGCAACCAACCTGGAACCAGTGTGTAATTTCTCGCAGAGGACACCACTGTCGAAAACGCCCTGCAACAACGCGCTCGCTACTACAACCGCGACATGAACACCTTGTCCCCAGCCTTCTTTGCGGCCAAACCCAGCGGCTCCGCCGACGCCCTGAGGGAGCTCGTCCGGTCTGTCGTGAGAGAAGAGCTACGCGAGACGCATCTATATGCAAAGCCGCCAACGCCGCAGTTTCCATCGTTAGCGGAAGCTGTTCTGATGCAGGTGGTCCCCTACCGTCTGCGCCTGCTACCGCACCACCGGCGCCCATGCTGCAGGCGTACGCGTTGGTATTCCAGCAGAACGGCGGCCTTAGCTCTTCCAATGACAACTCACCTGCGGTCCAGCGGAGTCCCTCTCGTGCTCATCTGCGGGCCGAAGCAAGATTCCGGAAGAGTGACGTGTGGCGGGTGCCCGACCACAGGCCTCTGTTAGCACTGCGGCGAGACTGGCCACATGTTGGGGCTGTGTGCTTGCTAATCGCCGAGCGGGCCTTCGTGGCTTTCATCCGAGGCCACCGTGCCCACTAAATGATGAACGCCCCCAAGAAATCGAGGATTGCCTGATGACGTGCCGGAGCTACCCTTACCTTCCTCATCCCAAGTATCGCTCACCACCCTACTCACCTCCCTACGCTCACCTACCTCGGGCGTAAAAGCCCGCGCAAGCAGAAGATTGGACAGCTGTCGCTTTTTCTTTTTCTTACTAATGAAATAAATAATTGCCCTATTAATCTACTATTGATGAAACGCACAAATGAACAAAAGGAAGAAAATATCCAGAATGCTCCTTGGTTTCGGAGGCAGTTCGCTTCCGTCGTGTATGTCATAACAAGCCCCTCTTTTCTCTGCTCAAAATGGTAGGTTTTCGTTTCAGATTTCCTTGCCCAGGCACGCCCATTACCTTTTGCTCTCTGAACTTTGGTTAGTATCCCAGTGCCCATGATATAATCGGAAAGGTAAAAGAAAACATTCTGCTGACAAACGCCGGCGAAAAGTGTATGCGTCTAGCGTGGATAATCATTTCTAGCTATACCCCGAATATCTTAGCCGCAGGAGCTCTGAGCTGGTGCCAGTGTGATTTTGTTTCGAGCATTTTCATCGCAATTTCACGATCACTAATGCTGACTGTGAGGCTTCACCTCAGCGAAGTTAGTTTTCTGAGATTCTCTTTTTCACTGGCGTGAGGTAGAGTAAAATTAGAAAGTCTTCCTTATTTTTGATTTCTGCTGTATAGGTTAGGATGGTTTACGGGGTTTAACGTTCCAAAGCGACTCAGGCTAAGAGAGACGCCGTAGTGAAGGGCTTCGGAAATTTCGACCACCTGGGGTTCTTTAACGTGCACTGACATCGCACAGTACACGGGCCTATTGAATTTCTCCTTCAAAGAAATTCAACCGCCGCGGCCGGGATCGAACCCGCGTCTATAGCTTAAGACTGTTTCCTCCAGTCATTCACTTTCTGGCGTTGCAGAGCTATATACAAATAAACCTATCTACGGATAATAACCGTAGCCACAAGTAAAACAAATACCACCTCTAATTTTTGTGCCGAGTACTGAGACACTCGAAGCTGGTTTAAAATAGCAGAATTTGAAGTATGTTGACTGAACGGTAAGGTCTTTGCCCTTTAAGCATTGTCAAGAATTTGACGAGGGTAATACCTAAGTAGGATATGCCATCAGCTGCCCGCGTGTAATGCACTGGCTTTCCAGTAATAGAACAAAAAGGCTTGTCAAGGCACTCATCACTAAAATTTTATTGAACATCTTAACAACTATTTATCTATTTCAAGAATTCAAATATATAAGAAAGCGTCTTTGAAAGAATGTACCCTGGCTAGAATTTTTTTAGGTATGTTTCCGAATTGAGTTCAGAAATAGTAATTGTCCCCCCACAACAATGTATTAACCAGATGGAAGGAAATAGAATCACATTCATGACCCTTCATAGGAGATCACCGGGATCGCAGGGGCTTGGCTGTGAAGGCGTAAAGTGGCCTCCGAATATCTGGAGCTGCCACGACACTTCGGCTCGTAGCGCAAATACAAGACGTGGTCACGTTGATCAACTTGTTTTCGAGTGAACCGGCGTTTCTGTAAACGACGTGCAGACTCTCCTTGACCTCGACGCAGCGGAAGTCACCGTGAGAACTGCACCTGGCACTAGGGCACATGCACCTCACGTACGGTATAACAGCCGGAATCCTCCGGTGGTCTGTGTGGGTCATTCTTCGATACGTGCAGGTGGCCCGTTCTCCCAAAGCTTCTGCACTGGGGTCTGGCTGACAGGACGTCTTGAGGGCCTTGGAGGTCGTAGCGATTGCGACGATCACAATGGCGAGAGCCATGCATGCACAGCGGCTCACAATAGCAGGTCTTCTGACTGTCGGAACCGTCATAGCCAATCCTCTTCAAGTTTGTCCACTCTTCTCCACAAATCTATCGTCCAGTGGCGGTTTATCCCTTTCTAGTTCTGCCTGTGCGGCCCTCCTGGCTTTCTTTAGGAATATTGATATCCTTCAGCAGTTATTTCTAGCTTCCAGTAGTGTAACGATCGGTGCGCTCTATGTGAATTTAGCTCGTACGATTCCGTGTGTTTGTCTCGACGACAAAAAAGGCTGGTCATAGCCTGTTAGCAAGACCTGAGGCCCTGCCTCTTATACACTACTTGAAGGTCGCTGCCAGAAGATACGGGATCAGTGCACGGCGACCTTTTGTTCTGCTTAGGTACAGTGCAAATACGGGGTTTCCCATGCAAAAAAGCCTTATGTTGGCCACCGGTGCAGTCTCTCTCTGCGGGGATCCAAGATAGCGTCTTGCTACGCGAATAGCTCTTATGAGTATGTGATGACAGAAAGGTGCTTGAGTTTGAAGTGGCGCGGCCATTCGGCAGTGCATTCCCCCGTTCGCTCTTAATGTTCACCGCTTCCTATTATTTGCATTCGCTCATTTGTGCACTCAGCAGAAGAATTCCCACGGCTGTTCTACTTAGAAGAGTGGTCTGCAGGCGGCCAAGATATCAGGAAATTTCTCGCGAGGATGCATTATGTTAAACACATTATTGCTGCCTCTATACATTGCACTGCAGTTATAAGCGTCGCATTATAATAAGTCCAGCGCAAGCTGCTAAATAGAAATGACAACATATTAGGATCCCCGCAGTGTTCTGAAAGAATCTTGACGTCAATACTGCGTTAGCAGAACAGATCTCTTTCAGTAAAAAGAGCCGTGCTCTTTGTGTTCATGTGAAGGATGGATCGATAGAAGGATGGAATGGACGGATTGAAAAAGAAGGAGCGTCCGTTTTGATCCAGGGCTGTGAGAGCTGCCAGCACTCTCGTCTTGCTTCCTCTGCATTTTTTAAGGCATTGCGTCAAGCTTAAGCATGTCATCTATAAATTCCCCATTTTTCTTGAAACACAGTATTTAATCCTGAACTTGCTACCTTACATCACACCCTGCTTTTGAACAACGAATCTTCTAATCGGTTTTGCTAACTTCTACAGTCCCCATTCCACAACTAGCCGCCGCGGTGGCTCAGCGGCTATGGTACTCGGCTGCTGACCCGAAAGACGCGGGTTCGATCCCGGCCGCGGCGGCTAGAATTTCTTTGGAGGAGAAATTCTAGAGGCCCGTGTACTGTGCGATGTCAGTGCACGTTAAAGAACCCCAGGTGGTCGAAATTTCCGGAGCCCTCCACTACGGCGTCTCTCATAGCCTTAGTCGCTTTGGGACGTTAAACCCCATAAACCAAACCAAACCATTCCACAACTATCCCGCAGCACACCCATCCCACAGCGCCCCTAGCGGAGGGGATGGGAGCATATATGGCAACTTCCGGGCATACTCATAGCCAGTAAGGGGCCTCCACCGATGCATCTTCTTATGAGTGCCTGTTGGAAGCTTTATCTCCAACAGGTGAGCCTCCACCCTTCACTCCCACCCTGCAGAGGTCTCACCCAGCAGAATGCCCACGTAGCAGCAAAACAAAAAAGGGAGGGCGGGGGGGGGGGGGGGGGTGCGAAATGAAATTCAAAGACGCAATGGGGAGGCGATCAGTGTAAAAGCGTTCTGTACAAGGAATACCGATAAGGCTTGTTTCTAATATCACATCTTATGGTGTGTCTTTGCATTCTTTATTTATTCTGGGTATAAATTTTGTCAGCAGAAAATGCATATCTGAGAGGGCCTTCTAAAAGCAGGAAGTGCTGCCCAGGGCGAAATGAGAGTCCGGGGCTCTGACCACCACTTTCCTTAATACGCCCAAACGCACGTGTCTACACCCACCAAGGTCAGCTGAATGCTTGTGAACCATCGGCAGACACAGGGCATTTGAGGGCACTCAAGAAATTGTGGCGAGCTCAGGAGCATGAAATTTTTAGCACTGCTCACGACATACGTGCTTCTAGAGCCCCCAGGAAGCATTCCTATTAAGTGGATGCTACTTTATAGTTCAGGATTCTCCGGAGTCTTGTGTGGAGGGGAACTCTGCATATGAAGAAACAAGCACTCGCCATGGTGAAGTGTGATGAAAAGCGTAAAAAATTGACGTTTCGGCACCACTACGCGTTCCTTGTTCGCAATGAGACAGAAACAGATGGACCGTTGTTTATGGAGATAAGACGTTACGTACTGGGCGTATGTATACATCAGCTAGATTGCCCCGCATCCCGTTGATCACCTCGCTTGTAATTGGAACGTGAAAGGAATACTTGAGCAAGCGCGTAGATAAAGATTTTTTCGTTTTCAACCATTTTCCCGGTATACCAGTAAATCAAGTGAACCATGCTTTGATGGTGCTCTACTGTGGCGTTCAAAGGCACTTTTCCGTCGTTTGACGTCACGCTGATGTTCTTTGAAAGCCTTCTGAAGTCCCCTGTGTCGCCTACATAGGTTGCGTTGCACTCTTTGCAAAAAATTGTGTAGACAATGGCAGGGTAGCTTGTCTTCTCTAGCAGGTCTTTCCAAGTACCAGGCTGTTTTTGAGTTCGCTAGAAGGAACGTGGGCCGCATTGATGTCGCAGTCAGCTTTTTTTCGCTGACAGCACAAGCATAAGGGACAGCTGCCTTCTAGCTCCGGCTGGAGGGGCGGGGGGGGGGGGGGGGGGAAGGGCGAGGAGGGATTGGCTGGAGCCCGTTGTTCTCTGAGCAGAGCTCTTGAGGTGAGTAGCCGTATTTTGTGAGGCCCTTGTTTGTGCGGCTCATTCCCTTGTGCTTTTTTGGGGGGTGCTTGAGCGAAGCAAGAAGGTCCGATTGAAAAGCGCTGAGGCAACTGGTGGATTTCGCAGGCGAGTGTTGCAGAGAAGCTTGGAGCAATGATTTGTCGCTGCTGAAATTCTGTGTATCGTATAGATTACGTACTTTGCGTCTAATACATACACCGATCGGTGCGTTCGTCTCCGTTGTCTGTGCCAACATGATCTTGCTAACGATCGAGAACCCTACAGCTGATGCCATTCGACACGGGCACCGTCTAAAAATATTAATTTTGTAATTGAATTGATCTTTGTGCTTAACTCCGGTGCACCATTTTAATTTTTTCACGCTCAAGTTAACTCCTCGCGCTTAATAAAGTAAGTTGATTTTAACATTGCTGTGTTCGGGCCAACATTAGACGGCTCACTCGTGTAAACTGAATGCTTGTGCCGCGCCTGCCTCTAAATCTAGCAATATGTGTTCCCGAAAACGGAACAGCAAAGAAGGATGTGTTCCTTTGAGGAACCCATTTGAATGAACTCATGCTTCTTTAGCATATAGCCATGATTTGGGTAAGATACCTACCTCCTTGTTCATTTAATAGAATTAAACGCAGAAAATGAAACCTAGGTGAACGCGGTATTCATCAGACACACGAAATGCAAAATTGTTCAGAGAGCAAAGGGAACACAGCTCTTATCGTAAGCCTTGGCACTGCTGTGACTCTACCACCCCCCCCCCCCCCCCCCTTCTCTCCTTTGTGTGTTCCTGCCACAGCAGACTTCACTTAAGCCATTCCTAGAGGAAGTGCGGGGTCCAGCTACAATGGTGTTTCTGCGAGTACGCGCTCCCGTGCGAACACCTGAAAGGAGTGGTGGCACCGGAACGGACGGACGGAGACACTGAGTCTAGACGACTCCTTTATTCCACGTGCCTCCACTGCGGCGTCACTGCCACCACCTGTTTTCCTGACTTAAGGGGTTTCCCTTAAGCAGCACCCAACGCAGCAGCAGTGACCCTGTGACCATGTACAGTATGCACCACAGCCAGGGAGACACCACTCAATGCCTGCCGCACCGCACGGAGACGAGCGGCTGTCAATCATCCGCGCTTCGCTTTTTATGCGTTGCATATTGCAATCACTCAGTTCAGCCCTTGGGTGCGGCCGGGCAGCCACTAAACCACGTGACGTGACGTCACGACAGCCGGAGGAAAAGCTGGGCCCCAACTCGCGCGGTCGCGCGCGGCCGCAGTCACCACCTGACTCCCGCTCCTCCCGCTAGGGGCGCTGGATGGATGGATGGAAAAAACTTTATTGTCAATAAATCGGTGTTCTTGACCCTTATGAGTCACTGGGCGCCGTGGTCGATCCTTGGTCCAGGATGCCGCACTTGACTGCTGGCATCGTGGCTCGGCGCACAAGGAATCGTTGCGCTTCCTCGTCCTCGCTGGCCAGCAAGTGCTCCCACTGCATCACACTCGGGTTTATTCTTGGCTCTAAGTCTGCCTTAGGGCAGGTCCATGTGATATGTTCTAGTGTAGATTTACCCTGACACCACGGATATTCGTCTGCATATTGTGTAGGGAAAATCTTGTGTAGTTCGTGCAGGTGTGGGTAGGTACCGGTTTGTAGTCTGCGCCAGTCTACCGCCTCCTCTTTGGTGAGCCTTTTGTGCGGGGCTGGGTAGCGTTCCGCTCACCCCTGTAATGATCGAGTATATCTGAGTGCGTGGGGGTAACTGGGTCAAAGGTGCCTGTGGTGCAAAGTGCTGAGTCGGCTCGGTTGACGTATCCTCGAGCTAACTCGTCTGCTGCCACGTTGCCCCTCATCCCCTCATATCCCGGAACCCACACTATACTATGTTTAGTGTTTTTGTGTCTTCTCGTCGTGTGTAGAATATGTTTGGCGATGCTGTCGACCCTGCCTCTTGTTAGTTTCTTGTGTGTTTCTTGTGTAGTTTCAACCTCACTATAGTGCGTCACTATAGTGAGGTTGTGTCCTGTTGCGTTGCCTTGCGATTTATCCAGAGCAATGGCGGCTTCCTCAGCTGCTTCTATGTTTGGGTTGTTTATCGTTGCGCTGGTTATTTCTTGCCCTCCTTCGTCTGTTACAACGGCGATCGTTTTGCGTTGTTATCGGTACTTTGCTGCATACGTGTAGACTACGTTGGGATTGTCGCTGAGTTCCCTGGTGAGTGCTCGGACTCTGGCTTGTCGTCTTTCATGATGTAAATTCGGATCCATGTGTCGGGGTATTGGTCTTACCCGGATGTTGTTTCTGTCTTCATTATTAATCTGTTCCTTGTCTCTTTTTGTACCTAGAGGTAGCCGTAGTTTGCCCAGTAGGTGTCTTCCCGTTCTGGTTTGAGTGAGTCTAATTGCGCACTACGTTGCGCTTCTCGTAGTTCGTCGAAGGTGTTTGTTACTCCCAGGGCCATTAGTTTTTCGGTTGGTGTGGAGATTGGAAGTTTGAGGGCAGTTTTGTACTCTTTGCGTAGTATGGTGTCGATTTGTAGAGTCTCTTGCTTGTTTAGTTCGTGGTAGGGGAGGCTGTACGTAACCCTGCTCGTGACGAGGCTGTCTATGAGTCTTAGGGTGTCCTGTTCCCTCATCCCCTTCTGTCTACTGCTGATTCTTCGCACGATTCTGGCGACTTGCTCTGTTGTATTCTTAATAGAGGCAATGGTTTTGCTACATCGTCCTGTGTTTTGCAGCCACATTCCAAGTACCCTGACTTCCGTTTTCTCAGGTATTGCCTCGTTTCCGAGTTTCAGGGTGATTTGAGAGTCGTATTTTCGTGTACCTTTTTTGATTCTTACGTATTCTGATTTTTCTGCTGAGCACGATAATCCTCTGGCCCTGGCGTATTGTTCAGTATGGTCGATCGCTATTTGTAGCCGGTCTTGTTTAGCTGCTAGGGAGCCTGTGGTTGTCCATATTGTTATGTCATCTGCATACATTGCGTAGCTGATGTTTTCTATTTCGTCCAGTAATTTCGTGAGTCCTATCATCGCTATGTTGAATAGTAGTGATGATATTACTGAGCCTTGCGGGGTACCCTTGTTTGGCACCGTGAAGCTCTCCGATCTTGTATCTCCGATGTCTATCGTAGCTGTTCGTTCCGTGAGCAAGGCTTTGACATAACGGAAGGCTCTGCTTCAACAGTTGATGTTATTGAGACCTTCCATGATGGCCGCATGTCCCGCGTTATCGAAGGCTCCCTTTATGTCGAGTGCTAGCACTATGTGTTCGCCGCTTCTTGGTATTTCAGTGAGGACATCCTCCTTTAATTGTAGGAGTACGTCTTGCGTGGACAGTCCCTTCTGAAGCCAAACATGGCATCAGGGTAATATCCCTTGTCCTCCACGCAGTTCGTGATCCTTTCAGTAATCACCCTCTCGTATATCTTCCCAGACAGGAGGTTAGGGATATTGGTCTTAGGTTTTCAATTTGGAGTCTTTTACCCGGCTTGGGTATAATAATTACCTCTGCATGTCTCCATTCCGCCGGCACGATTCCTTTTTCCCAGGGGGCGCGACACCGCTCAAAGAACAATGTTGAACGCCCTTCTCACGTTTCAGGCGCTGTCATGCTGGCTACCTGTCAGCACATGCCCTTCCCGGAACCTATCAACGCCCGCCTGCTTCTTTCCCGCTTCCGAACCGGCACACCATATTCCCCGAACGGCATCCGACTTCTTGCCGTGGCACTGCATTCCCGATTGGGCGCTCGGATCCCACTTCTCCTGGCAACAATCTTCAATCACGTCATCGGTCACGGGACTCGGCAGGCGCTCCCTACTTAAGCCACTCGCCGACATGGACCAGACAGGGCGCGACACCGCTCAAAGAACAATGTTGAACGCCCTTCTCACGTTTCAGGTTAGTTACTTAAGCCTCTCTAAAGAATATCGCAGCAGTAATCGTTGCTTGATTGCGGTGTCGTACCCCGACAGCTTGATGTGGCGAAGGTTGTTTACTCGTGCTTGTTGCGGCGCAGAAATGCTCGGCGCACTCGTTGAACTGGTGCTGTTGATTTCTGGTGATGTTGAGCTTAATCCGGGCCCTCCCGGATCAGCCGAATTCGAGTCTTTGATGGAAACAATAAAACAATTACAAGAAAATCAGTCAACTATACTGCATGAAATCCAACAGCTTAAAACCGCGCAATCCTCCCACAACGAATTACTAGTGTCCGTAACAAACCGCGTTGCGGCACTAGAAGCAACACATTCCCCAACACCTACCTCTGAACATAGCGCTACCGCTCAGATCAAGAAAGGTATTGCCGTTCTTAAAGCGGCAAGCACTGATACTAGTAACAGGCTACGCAGAAATAATCTTATTTTCCTTGGTTTAAATGACACCAAAGACGAGACATGGCAAGATTTAGAACAAGAAATACTAACACTGTGTGCGGACAAACTGAATCTTCATCTCGATTCCAGCACCATTGAACGTGCGCATCGCATAGGTAAATTCTCGGAATCGAAGCATCGCCCAATAATAGTTAAATTCACTCATTTCAAAACTAAGGAAAACATCCTGGCATGTGGCACCAAACTAAAAGGCACCAAAATTGCAATCAGGGAAGACTTTGCGGCTCCCACGCGGATGGCACGATCAAAATTATTGCAGTTTATCCGACCACAGAAATGCCCCTTCAAACTTCGATTCGACAAGCTTCACGTTGGCGACAAATGTTACGCTTTCGACTCCATTTCTAACAGCGTGATAGAAATCACCCAGCTCACTGCAATCACTCCCGCAAGCAGTTCTACTAGCGATACTGCTTCGCACATCAGTAATTGACGATCAGTTCGGCTTCCCGTATTACCATCCCGGCACCAACCACCGTCATGCACAAGTCTTAACATCGGATTCAGCAACATACGCAGCATCATACCTAAGCGAAATCAGCTGCTCAGCTTCGTTGAAGATATTGACGTTGACATCCTACTCTTAGTAGAAACCTGGTTGAACGACAACATTAGTGACAATGAAGTTTTTTCTTATAACACAAATTACACATTATACCGACGAGATAGGAACTATCGGAGGGGAGGGGGAGTTCTCGTGGCAGTGAAAAATTGCTTATCATCTTCACTCATAGGTCATGACGAAAACTTAGAACTTACATGGATACGTATCGGCAATGCGCCTCCCAAGGCGATCTTTGGCATATGTTATCGGCCACCTGATTTCATCACATCCTTCTGTGATCTCTTAGATCAGGTCCTAACCGATATTGAAAATACATTTCCTGGCATACCTATCTTTTTGTTTGGCGACTTCAATTACCCTAACATCAATTGGTCTCTCATGTCTACCTCAAATGGTTCGTCAGCCGACTCCAGACAATTTATCGACCTAGTGCTAGATCATTACCTCCAGCAAATGGTATCATGGCCTACTAGAGGCGATAACACTCTAGACCTCCTGCTCACGTCATCCCCCGATAGTGTAACATCTATAAACCTCCTGCCCGGTATCAGCGATCACAACCTGCTTCACATTACCATTTCATTAGCTATCAAAAAGCGATCACCCACAAGAAAACTAATCACGGATTACAAAAGAGCAAACTTTGAAAGCATTAATCACAGAATTGATGAGTTTTTGGAAACTTTCCACAGTTCTTATCTAACTCGCACGGTAAATGCTAATTGGGAGTTGTTTAAGAACACATTAGTCAACTTAAAAAACCAATATATTCCTACAATTCTCGTAAAATCTGACAATAACAACCCCTGGTTTAATAAACGCCTCAAATCACTACTAAATCGAAAAAAACGACTTTACAGGACTGCAAAGGAGAGCAACAATCCTGAAAAATGGAACCGGTACCTCTTATGCGTAAAACAGTACCTAAAGGAGCTAGCTGAGGCTAAGAAGAAATTCCAAACATCTGACTTGCTTTTGATTCTGAGATCCAACCCGAACAAATTCTGGCGTCTTCTATCGAATAAATTCCGTCCTAGCCAAATCGAACTCGCAGATCCCGGTGGCGACACTATTGACCCTGAGAAATGCCCAACCGCACTAAACGACTACTTCGTTTCTGTTTTCACGCCCGCTAACATCACCCCTGTCAATCACACACCTATCATTCGTTCACACCCCATGACAGATATAGAAATTAATGCAGAGGGCATATCAAACCTCATTAGCTCACTTCCGCTGTCAGTATCAGGTGGCTGCAACGAAATCAACAGCAAATTGTTAAAAAACACTGCATCATTGTCGAGCCGCATACTCTGCCTAATCTTTTCTCAATCACTGGACAGCCGCCGCGGTGGCTCAGTGGCTATGGTGCTCGGCTACTGACCCGAAAGACGTGGGTTCGATCCCGGCCGCGGCGGCTGGAATTTCTTTGGAGGAGAAATTCTAGAGGCCCGTGTATTGTGCGATGTCAGTGCACGTTAAAGAACCCCAGGTGGTCGAAATTTCCGGAGCCCTCCACTACGGCGTCTCTCATAGCCTTAGTCGCTTTGGGACGTTAAACCCCATAAACTAAACCAAACCAAACCAATCACTGGACACTGGGAACATACCTGACGACTGGAAAAAAGCCCGAATAATACCGGTTTTTAAATCAGGTGACCGTTCAAGCCCATTTAACTATCGCCCAATATCCCTGACTAGTATTCCTTCAAAACTCTTTGAACATATTATAGCATCTAACCTTATGGCACACCTTGAATCAATTAACTTCTTCTATCCACAACAGGCGTTTGATCGTGTCCCTCATAATCACTTGTTGCTAAAATTGTCCGGCCTTGGTTTAACACAAAAACTGTTATCATGGATAGAACACTACTTGAAAGGACGTGTTCAGTGCACATGTGCTAACAATTACGCATCTCCTCTCTCGAGCGTAACATCCGGTGTTCCTCAGGGTGCCGTGTTGTCCCCATTACTGTTCCTAATTTACATCAATGATCTGCCCTCCAACATTAAATCTAAACTGAGATTGTTCGCCGATGATTGCATCGTGTACCGCGCCATAACTAAACAAGACGACACGTGCACCCTCCAACAAGACCTAAACGCTATCTCACTTTGGTGTGAAACATGGCTCATGCCTTTAAACACGACTAAATGTAAAGTCATGACATTTTCCCGCCTTCGCAACCAGATTAAGACTACCTACTACCTCAACTCTACACCCGTTGCCTACACAGCATCATACAAATATCTTGGCCTGCACATGACACCATCGCTATCATGGATAACACATATTGAAACCATTTGCTCCGAAGCCTCACGCGTTCTCGGCTACATGCGGCGTAGTCTCTCCGACTCATCCTCAGACATTAAAAAGCTAGCATATCTCACATTCGTCAGACCAAAGCTTGAATACGCATCAGCCATCTGGAACCCGTCACAATCATACCTCGCCACTAACCTCGAAGCCATTCAAAACCGTGCAGCACGATTTATCACCTCGAACTACTCAAGAAATTCCAGCGTCACCTCATTGAAGAGAGACCTTGACTTGCCGTCCCTCGCATCACGCCGCATCATATCTCGTTTGTGCCTTCTTCACGCATTCTATTATCACCCACGGTCCAGACATGAGCTACTAACAACACCACTACGAAGATCTTCCCGTTTAAGCCACAGCCAGTCTCTAGCACGAATTTCCACCCGCACCCTTGCAATGAGTAGCTCATTTTTCCCTCATGCAATAGTCTTATGGAATTCCTTACCCGAAAACATAGCCGAATGCACAGACAGAAAACAATTCCGTAATAAGCTAAAACTTCAGCCATCCTGAATAGACTGTCCCCTTTGTACTCTTTTGTTACTTAGTTTAGTTGTATTTCTGCGCCTTAGCGTAATTTTGTTTCTCTTCCGCTTGCTTGGTTGCTGTTATTTGACTCAGATGTATGTCTGCATTTTTTACTGTATTTTTTTCTTGCTTTTGTTTTTGCTTGCCTTCATTGTATTTTGTATTTTGCTCTTCACATTTTTCCACGTTGAAGATTTTTTTACATCATGTTAATTCGCCTCCCCTTATGTAATGCCCTCGGGCCCTTAAGGAGAAAATAAATGAAATGAAATAAATGAAATGAAATAGCGTTTAGGTACTTGGTAAGCTCGGTGATGGCGGTGTCTCCAATGTTTCTAATGGTAGCGTTATTTATTTTCTCCTTTCCGGCTGCCGTATTCTTTTTTGCTTCCCCTATGGCTGCCCTTACTTTCTCCTCGGTGATTGGCCTATCCATCTCGGGGTTGTTTTCGCCGGTGTATACTTGGTCTTCCTTTGGGTGCATGATTGTGCCGTAGCATTTTTCCCTCAGTGCTTGTGTTAGTTGGTATTCCGTTCCAGGGAAGGTGTGGAGTAGTCTTTTCATGGACCATCTCGTGCCCTCTGCTCGTGTCCCTCTGCTCGTGTCCCTCTGCTGGCCGAAGCAAGATCCCGGAAGAGTGACGTGTGGCGGGTGCCTGACCACAGGCCTCTTTGTTAGCACTGCGGCGATACTGGCCACATGTTGCAGCTGGATCCTTATCGCCGAGCTGGCCTTCGTGGTTTTCAGCCGAGGCCACCGTGCCCACGCAATGGCGAACGCCCCCAAGAAACCGAGGATTACCTGTCGACGTGCCGGAGCTACCCTGACATCCCTCGTCCCAAGTATCGCTCACCTACCTCTACTCACCTCCCTACGCTAAGCTACCTCGGGCGTAATTGCCCGCGTAAGCGGAAGATTGGGCAGCTGTCGCAATTTCTTTTTCTTACTAATGCAATAAATAATTGCCCTATTAATCTGCTATTGATGAACAGCACAAATTAACAAAAGGAAGAAAACATCCCGAATGCTCCTTGGTTTCGGAGGCTGTTCGCTTCCGTCGTGTATGTCATAACAAGCCCCTCTTTTCTCTGCCCAAAATGGTAGGTTTTCATTTCAGATTTTCTTGTCCAGGTACGCCCATTACCTTTTGCTCTCTGAACTTTGGTTAGTATCCTAGTGCCTATGATATGATCGGAAAGGTAAAAAAAAAACACTCTGATAGGCGCCGGCGACAAGTGTATGCGTCTAGCGTGGATAATCATTTATAGCTATACCTCGAATATTTTAGCCGCAGGAGCTCTGAGCTGGTGCCAGTGTGATCTTGTTTTGAGCATTTTCATCGCAATTTCACGATCACTAATGCTGTCTGTGAGGCTTCACCTCGCTGAAGTTAGTTTTCTGAGATTCTATCTTTTACTTGCGTGAGGTACAGTAAAATTAGAAAGTCTTCCTTATTTCTGATTTCTGCTGTATAGCTTAGGTTGGTTTATGGGGTTTAACGTCCCAAAGCGACTCAGGCTATGAGAGTCGCCGTAGTGGAGGGCTCCGGAAATTTCGACCACCTGCGGTTCTTTCACGTGCACTGATATCGCACAGTACACGGGCCTCTTGAATTTCTCCTCCAAACAAATTCAACCGCCGCGGCGGGGATCGAACCCGCGTCTATAGCTTAAGACTGTTTCCTCCAGTCATTCACTTTCTGGCGTTGGAGAGCTATATAGAAATAAACCTATCTACGGATAATAACCGTAGCCACAGGTAAAACAAATACCACCACTAATATTTGGGCCGAGTACTGAGAGCTCGAAGCTGGTTTAAAATAGCAGAATTTGAAGTATGTTGTCTGAACGGTAAGGTCTTTGTCCTTTAATCATTGTCAAGAATTTGACGAGGGTAATACCTAAGTAGGATATGCCATCAGCTGCACCCGTGTAATGCACTTGCTTTCCAGTAATAGAACAAAAACGCTTCTTAAGGTACTCATCATTCAAATTTTATTGAACATCTTAACAACTATTTATCTATTTCAAGAATTCAAATAAATAAGAAAGCGTCTTTGAAAGAATGTACCCTGGCTAGAATTTTTTTAGGTATGCTTCCGAATTGAGTTCAGAAATAGTAATTGTCCGCACACAACAATGTCTTAACCAGATGGAAGGAAATAGAATCACATTCATGACCCTTCATAGGAGATCACCGGGATCGCAGGGGCTTGGCTGTGAAGGCGTAAAGTGGCCTCCGAATATCTGGAGCTGCCACGACACTTCGGCTTGCAGCGCAAACGCAAGACGTGGTCACGTTGATCAACTTGTTTTCGAGTGAACCGGTGTTTCTGTAAACGACGTGCAGACTCTCCTTGACCTCGATGCAACGGAAGTCACCGCGAGAACTGCACCTGGAACCAGGGCACATGCACCTCACGTACGGTATAACAGCCGGAATCCTCCGGTGGTCTGTGTGGGTCATTCTTCGATACGTGCAGGTGGCCCGTTCTCCCAAAGCTTCTGCACTGGGGTCTGGCTGACAGGACGTCTTGAGGGCCTTGGAGGTCGTAGCGATTGCGACGATCACAATGGCGAGAGCCATGCATGCACAGCGGCTCACAACAGCAGGTCTTCTGACTGTCGGAACCGTCATAGCCAATCCTGTTCAAGTTTGTCCACTCTTCTCCACAAATCTATCGTCCAGTGGCGGTTTATCCCTTTCTAGTTCTGCCTGTGCGGCCCTCCTGGCTTTTTTTTAGGAATATTGCTATCCTTCAGCAGTTATTTCTAGCTTCCAGTAATGTAACGATCGGTGCACTGTATGTGAATTTAGCTCGTACGATTCCGTGCGTTTGCCTCGACGACAAAAAAGGCTGGTCATAGCCTGTTAGCAAGACCTGAGGCCCTGCCTCTTATACACTACTTGAAGGTCGCTGCCAGAAGGAAAGGGTTCAGTGCACGGCGACCTTTTCTTCTGCTTAGGTACAGTGCAAATACGGGGTTTCCCATGCAAAAAAGCCTTATGTTAGCCACCGGTGCAGTCTCTCTCTGCGGGGATCCAAGATAGCGCCTGGCTACGCGTATAGCTCTTATGAGCCTGTGATGACAGAAAGGTGCTTGAGTTTGAAGTGGCGCGGCCATTCGGCAGTGCATTCCCCCTTTAGCTCTTAATGTTCACCGCTTCCTATTATTTACATTCGCTCATTTGTGCACTCAGCAGAAGAATTCCCACGGCTGTTCTACTTAGAAGAGCGGTCTGCAGGCGACAAAGATGTCAGGAAATTTCTCGCGAGGATGCATTATGTTAAACACCTTATTCCTGTCTCTATACATTGCAGTGCTGTTGTAAGCATCGCATTATAATAAGTCCAGCGCAAGCTGCTAAGTAGAAATGCCAACATATTAGGATCCTCGCAGAGTTCTGAAAGAATCTGGACATTAATACTGCGTTAGCAGAACAGATCTCTTTCAGTAAAAAGAGCCGTGCTCTTTGTGTTCATGTGAAGGATGGATCGATAGAAGGATGGAATGGATGGATTGAAAAAGAAGGAGCGTCCGTTTTGAACCAGGGCTGTGAGAGCTGCCAGCACTCTCGTCTTGCTTCCTCTGCATTTTTTAAGGCATTGCGTCAAGCTTAAGCATGTCATCTATAAATTGCCCATTTTTCTTGAAACACAGTTTTTAATCCCGAACTTGCTACCTTACATCACACCTTGCTTTTGAACAACCAATCTTCTAATCGGTTTTGCTAACTTCTACATTCCCCATCCCACAACTATCCCGCAGCACACCCCTCCCAAAGCGCCCCTAGCGGAGGGGATGGGAGCATATATGGCAACTTCCGGGCACACTCCTAGCCAGTAAGGTGGCTCCACCGATGCATCTTCTATGGGTGCCTGTTGGAAGCTGTATCTCCCACAGATGAGCCTCCACCCTCCACTTCCACCCTGCAGACGTCTTCACCCAGCAGAATGCCCACGTAGCAGCAGAACAAAAAAGGCGGGGGGGGGGGGGGGGGGGGGCAAATGAAATTTAAGGACGCAATGGGGAGGCGATCAGTGTAAGAGCGTTCTGTAGAAGGAATACCGATAAGGCTTGTTTCTGATATCACATCTCATGGTGTTCCTCTGCATTCTTTATTTATTCTGGGTATAAATATTGTCAGCAGAAAATGCATATCTGAGAGGGACTTCTAAAAGCAGGAAGTGCAGCCCGGGGCGGGATGAGAGTCCGGGGCTCGGACCACCACTTTCCGTAATACACCCAAACGCACGTGTCTACACCCACCAAGCTCAGCTGAATGCTTGTGAACCATCGGCAGATACAGGGCATTTGAGGGCACTCAAGAAATTGTGGCGAGCCCAGGAGCATGAAATTTTTAGCACTGCTCACGACATACTTGCTTCTAGAGCCCCCAGGAAGCATTCCTATTAAGTGGAAGCTACTGTATAGTTCAGGATTCTGCGGAGATCCCTGTGTCGAGGGGAACTCTACATATGAAGAAACAAGCACTCGCCAAGGTGAAGTGTGAAGAAAAGCGTAAAAAATTGACGTTTCGGCACCACTACGCGTTTCTTGTTTACAGTGAGACAGAAACAGATGGACCGTTGTTTATGGAGATACAACGTTACGTACTGGGCGTATGTATACCTCAGGTAGATTGCCCCGCATGACGTTGATCACCTCGCTTGTAATTTGAACGCGAAAGGAATACTTGAGCAAGCGCGTAGGCAAAGATCGTTTTCTCGGTATACCAGTAAACAAAGTGAACCGTGCTTTGATGGTGCTCTACTGTGGCGTTCAAAGGCACTTTTCCGTTCCTGACGTCACACTGATGTTCTTTGAAAGCCTTCTGAAATACTTCTGTGTCGCCTACATAGGTTGCGTTGCTCTCTTTGCAAAAAGTTTTGTAGAAGATGGCAGGGTAGCTTGTCTTCTCTAGCAGGTCCTTCCACGTACCAGGCTGTTTTTGAGCTCGCTAGAAGGAACGTGGGCCGCATCGGTGTCGCAGTCAGCTTTTTTCGCCGATATCATAATCATAAGGGACAGCTGCCTTCTAGCTCCGGCTGGGGGGGGGGGGGGGGGGGGGGGCGAGGATGGATGGGCTGGAGCACGGTGTTCTTTGAGCGGAGCACTTGAGGTGGGTAGCTGTATTTCGTGAGGCACTTCTTTGTGCGGCTCATTCCCTTGTTCCTTTTCTTGAGGGTGCTTGAGCAAAGCTTGAAGGTCCGATTGAAAACCGCCGAGGCAACTGGTGGATTTCGCAGGGCGAGTGTTGCCGAAAAGCTTGGAGCCACGATTTGTCACTGCTGAAATTCTGCCTATCGTATCGATTACATACTTTGTGTCGAACACATACCTTTTGCTCAAGAAGACATTCTATAGGCAGATCTTCAGGACAGCAATCGGTGCGTTCATCTGCGTGGTCTGTGCCAACTGGGCCTTGCAAAAGATCGAGAATCGTACACTGACACCATTCTGCCCGGGCACCGTCTAAAAATATAATTTTTTCTGTGAACTGATCAGTGTGTTCAACTCTGGTGCACCATTTTAACTTTTTTTTAAAATTAATAAAGTAAAGCTCTTAATAAAGTAAGTTGCTTTTAACATTGATGTGTTCCGGCCAACATTAGACGTTTCACTCATATAAACTGAACGCTCGTGCCGTGCCTGCCTGTAAATCTCGCACCGTGCGTTCCCGAGAAAGGAACAGCAACGAAGGATGTGTTGTTTTGAAGAGCCCATTCCAATCATTTCTTGTTTCATTAGCATATAGGAATATTTTGCGTAAGATACCTACCTGCTTGTTCATTTAATAAAATTAAACGCAGAAAACAAAATCTAAGTCAACGCGCTAATCATCGGACACAAGAAACGCATAAATGTTCACAGTGCAAAGGGAACACAACTCTTATAGTAAGCCTTGGCACATGCGCTCCCTGCCATTTAAAGCAGCTGGCATACGACGGGAAATAAAACTGCTCTCACGGCGATAAATTCTACTTTTCCTTGTAACGCCCACAGTACTCATTAACGCAGAACGACGAGCTGTTTCAGCTTGGACTACTAATTTAGGGTGTAAGTCTGCACTTTATAGTGTGCTCTGGATAATATGAGGTGATAAAAATATTTCTGGCTTTTTTCATTCTTTATTTGACAAACGTTTTAAATAGTATGATAAATAGGAAAATAAAACACGTATTTGCTTCTCTTCAAAGCAAAAAAATAGAACCGAGATAAATTTTCCACGAGATAAACTTTAACCATGCATTGATCAAGATGTAAGAATTTCGTTGCTGGGACCTGTGCCATTGCTGTGGAAGAAAAAATAACGATGGCGTTCTTATGGAGACAAATCTGTAATAAAAGATAAAAAGTTCTCGCTAAAACCTGCGTAAGTGATTGTTACCAAGTTGTAATATATACGTGCGATATACGCTATATTACATATGTATTATATAAGTAGTTCGCTGTCGCTCATGCGGGAACAGCTACGCCCACGTCTTTCGTTTTAAAGAGAAATTTTATTCGAGCAAATTCAATTCCTGCAGTCGTGTTGCGATTTAAGTTTATATTGACACTCATTCCATAAGAAGCAATGATAGTGAACAAGCTTAAATTAAACAAAATATATGCTCAACAAAAAGCAACTAAATGAAAAGACCAACGCAAAAGACTGACTGTGTTGAAAGACGCAAAAAAGTTTGTCCTTTTTTCAGCCCTGTAAAGAATGGGCCTAGATTTTGATATTAGGAATATACTAACCAGTGCAGTCTGGAATAGTGAACATGACGCTCAAAATTGTGTGGTCTACTCCATTTTGTTACCCAGTCTCTTTTATACTACATAAGCACTTGTTATCTATCAAACAACAAATGCAACAAATGTGTAGCGGCCACAAATGTTCTGTGGGAGTGTTTATTACGTTTACTCCAGTGCTCCAGAAGAAATTTTAGTGCACAGAGTAGGGGAGCAATATGTATTGTAATATGATTTTTCTTTTGCAGTAGCGAAAAACTTGTGCATATGCTCTGAAGCTTTGTCTATCGCTAACATTTCTTCACCTTTTAGAGCAGGATGTAAATGAGCTCCTCGCAAAGGAACTTTCTCGTGCAGAAATTCTGCGTTCATGAAAGTGGAGCTAAATACAGAAAACGGTCATTTGAGAAATGTCGCCGGTATAAGATATAACTACACAGCATGCAGGGTGTTTGACAATGTTTAATAAAGAAAGCCATCGGAAATAAATATCATGTATCAATAAAGAGTGTGGGGCACATAAATACTGCAACAACTTTTTGTTGGAATACTGTCTAACTTGAAAACAGCTGGTTTTCCTAATTGATTAAATCAAATTTAGGTGTAGTCTAATTTTAACTCCATGTTGGGGCATAAATGCGACAGGACTACGATTTGCTCTCTTTCGCTGACAGTTGGCTTACTTCGTATGTATGACATAACGAGCTCGTCATTTTTCTTGTATCTGAACGATGGCCTCGATTCTTGCAGTTGTGATGTCAAAGCATACCAAGAAATTCCAGAGAAAAGCAGTTTTAAACGGACAATAGTTTATCAACGCAACTTTTATATATTGTAATATTTCACCATAACAATCAATATAAGCACATATCTGCCCTCGGCAAGCGTAAAATTTTTGTTAACATTTTCGCAATCGTCAAAAACGTGCCCCATTAACTTTTACGGCAGTCTTAACAACTACTAGACGCGAGCGATAGAAAAACTTTAGAAGAAAGATATTGCTACGCATCGGAAGAACGAACATTACCTTCAATATTTTCATAACTGTAACCTACAATAATTTAATAAAAAAAATTTCGAAACATCCTGACACAGAGGGTTCTCCCACAGCTCCCGAGATCACCGGTCGATTACGGTCCACCTTACATTCGCAGTAATACAGGACGTACTGCGTTCGCCGGTATAGAAGAGGGTGACGCTGGTGAGAATTCCCAATAATACAGACAAAGTAAATATCCCCGGAAGAAGAACATTGGACCGCCTCCACTCTATCTCAGTTGGCAGCAAAAATTCGTTGGTCATGATTTCGGATTCCGCCAGTGCCGTGTGATTGTTTTTATTCCTATTTTTCTTCTACTTGCTAGTCATTTGTTTTTTCAGCCAGTAATTAGTTGCACAATTGATGTCCCATTGTTCGACACTACCAATAAAATATAGAAACATTCCCGTAAGGTCTCCTTGGTTTCGGTGACTCTCGGCTTCCTTCCTATGTATTTAATAACCAGGCCCTTATTTCCCTAAACTTGTCTGTTCAAAAGGATAGCGCTAAGTAACACTGTATCAGAAGTTCAGCCGGTGTATTTTTTCGTTGCTTTCAATATACAACACTACAGCACTTTGCTCACAAAGCATTACTCTTTTATGCATATCAGTGTCTCATATCTTCTGGAGTTCACCCGACAAGAGATAAATGGTTCAAGTTAAACAGAGAAGGCACCAGGATATGGCTTAAAATAGTTGGCTGGGCTAAGCTGAGGCGAATTTTCAGGCTGTCAGTAAAAATTTCAGGCTGTCAGTGCCCGATTATCTTTGAGTGCCTCTTCGAGGCGAGCTCTTTATATATATGAGCGTTCTTCAAAGCCGACGTGTGGTTTCGGGGCGTAAAATCTCGCCCTGTTTGCACTAAATTGACGGGAACCATGAAGATATTTTAAATGAAGGCAGCTCGCTGTTCATAAATCACCCGAGTAGTTTTTTGGCTGCTTCAATATATTTGTATGAATTCTTTTTTTTTTCTAGTTATTACGAGCTCTTGCATGCAGACACTGTCGGAAGACTTTGAAACGCCGCCATCTATTCGCGAAGGGAACTTTGCAATCAATTCCATGCTTGATGAACTCTTCTGAAAAGGTTGATTTATCCCTACTTTCTTGCACATGGCGTCATCTTCCGCTTTTGAAGTTTTGGAGCTAGTGGTGAAGGTAACATAGCAGCCGTACCTCGTAGGCCACGATAGGACAGGTTCAAATTTTTGCTCTAAAACGCCGTTAAAAGATTAGGTGAAAGCAAGAGGATTCGCGAGGTGTTGTCTTTTCTATTCGTCGGGTTCAGTGACCCGTGACCTACTCGAAAACACTGAATGAAGACGCCGGCAAATTCTTCGACCCATGTTCTGGCAGTACAATGTACCCAAATAGCCTCCCCTATAACTTTTTTCTTCTGTCGCTTGGTACAAGGACATCCCTAACACGCAGTACCACATTCAGTATATATTACCTAGGAACTTTATTATAAGGGGTATCAAACGATGTAGAGACGAGGACTTAAAGAAAAACGTTAACAAAGCGCGCAACAGTAAAAGCTGTCACTATACATGATATCTTCCTTTCTAAAGATTTCAGAATTCATAGAAATCTCATGTCCAAGATGTTGGAAACTTATTGCTGAAGGTTTTACAGACTCTTCAAGGAAGGTCGTGCCGGATATCCGTGCAGCGGAATTAAAGTTCAGTCTTTACGAAAAAACGGACTCACATATTTCTGGGGGGGGGGGGGGGGGGGGGGGGGGAATTCGCCTAACGACTCGGCTGAGAGCGAAAACTACTTGTGTCTCAAAATGGCGGTATCAACAAAAATTTTTGCACTGATCTGTGCTCAGTTCATTTGTTTGCTCAGTTCATTTGTTTGGCACTCGGAACTCAGCCTCTTACGTTCGGCTGTCACACTAGCTTGACCTCCGACCACAACGCACAGAACAAATTAAAACTCGTTGTCAAATAAATATTAGTGTTCGCTAGAGGATAAATTTCGGGAGGATCAGCGCGTGCTTATTATGTTTTGTTAAACAAAGGTCATTGCTACTCTTTGCGCCATTCTGCCGTCTCAGTTTACAATCGCCTCTAGACCGTCTTCTGCAATATGGGGCGTGCACCAACCCCGTGTGCTTTTTTCAATACCCGGCATCAGGAGGAAGATAGGTTTATCGCCGACAGAAGTAAAACAAGATATTCTTGAACATTTCCATGAGCGCCATGTGAACCGGGTGCATGTTACACCGACGGCTCAATAAACCCCACCAGTCCTTCGGCCTCCGTCGTGACCGCCGCAAGGACTACAGAAATGATAGCTGAGATATCTCACCCGAGTTCCTCGAGAGGAGCAGAACTAACCGCTCTTTGTGTGGCCGTTGAGCATAACAATGAGGGCAGTCCCCCGCCTTCAGCAATGGTCTATTTTCACTGATTCCTAAGCAGCCCTCCAAGGCTTACAAGCTGCTCACACCGTGGAGCCCATGAACAACTGGTCACGGAATTCAAATAACTACATCGCTCTGGTGTTAATAAATGACACGAATGCCTACTAATGCCTACCAGGAACCACCGTGCGGACGAGGTCGCACGAAGTGCCCACCACGACGGCGACTGTGTGTCGATCCCCGTTTCGAGAGCGGACGCAGCGGCAGGCTTCGCACCCTTGCAGAGGACCTCCCTCCTGGCTCGTGGAATTATGTCTAGTTTTCGAACTGACGTTTAAAATCCCTATACGATGACCTGGCTTCCACCCGGCTTATCACGACGCGAAGCACCTGTGCTGTGCAGCCTCTGGCTTGGTGTAGCTTTCACCAACCATTATTATTTTGTAACTGGTATAGCTAATAGCCCTGCATGCGCCATCTGCGAATGCGACGAGTCTATAACTCACATTCTTTGTGGATGTCCTGCTTGCAGTGCTGGAAGGCAGTTTCTCTACCTTGCTTTGTAGCGTCTAGATACAAGCTCTGTGACGTAGCTGAAGATTCTCGGATACTGGCCGCGGCGATCGTCGTCGATGAAGGCCTCCCCGGCACTGCTCTGCGCCTTGAGAACTTCCGCCTTTACGATGGGCTGTGATTTTACTCCCCGCTTATTGACTTCATATACTGACCTCATTTTCCGTCTACTCCCTTTTAACACGAGAGCTTTAAGGAGATAGTGTCGCCGAAAATCCGGCGTCACCATCAGTCGGCATCGGCGTCGTGCACCGCGAGTTAAGAACCTACCGAAAAATCCCCAGGGAAGCAGCCTAGGAGGCATGTGCGCCACATATGTCACGTCGCCTTGTGACGTCACCGCAACATGCGCAGCGGACTGTTAGCAAGCTGCGTACCGTGGCAGCAGGAAGTTAAATTAATCATTGGTCGCGAGAGGTTGCCCCGCGAAGGGCAACCTATACTCGAAAGGTTTGGTTTGGTTTGGTTTGGTTTATGGGGTTTAACGTCCCAAAGCGACTAAGGCTATGAGAGACGCCGTAGTGGAGGGCTCCAGAAATTTCGACCACCTGGGGTTTTTTAACGTGCACTGACATCGCACAGTACACGGGCCTCTAGAATTTCTCCTCCAAAGAAATTCAACCGCCGCGGCCGGGATCGAACCCGCGTCTTTCGGGTCAGCAGCCGAGCACCATAACCACTGAGCCACCGAGGCTCCACCGATGGTAGCACCTGCCATCGCAGGGCCGTGGCGCATTACTTGACCTTTGCAGCACTACGCCAGGAGTGGTACAAGGACCCCCAGGGATAGATGAATGTTAAGTAGAGACTGACCATTTCTGCATATGTGGGCACTAACCGCCTAAAGCTAATAGAGAGTTTTAGTGTAGCGTTAGCGTGATAGCGGACCTAAGGGAAATTACGTTAGCGTGCCGCAAGCAACTTATCCCCACAGAGAGTTTTAGTATAGCGTTTTGAAAACGTTAAACGCCATCTGCTTGACGTGCATGTGAACGGTCCTTCTAAAATGGTCGACACTGCCGCTAACTTGCCAAAGTATAATATTTTCGAGTTTTTTAAACGAATTATTAGTGCAGCGTCCATTTTCGTCTGCGAAATGACCCAGAAATTGAAATAAAATGAAATAAAAACGTAACACAGTGGCGCCATCTAGTAAAGGCAATGTTAACTACAAGCCGTTGGAGCAAGAATATTTGCCATCACATGACGTCTAATGTTGAAAAAACTTTTCTAAATTGAATATAAACTCTCTTTACATAATTTAAGTCCATAAAAACCGCGAAAAACCTCCAAATCTATTTTTGTCTAGTTCCAGACGTTTTTGCTATGTTTCTGCTGCGTTTCGGGCCGTTGCAGACGGTAGCAGTGCAGCTGGAGGTTCCATTAGGCTTGCGCGCTCCAGAATCAAGAGCGTATCTCAAAAACTGGGCTGAATTGCAGTTTAAACTTTATCGTAGAAGCAAGGTAAGTCATAGCGAAAAGCAAAAACACCAGTAGTTGCCGCTAAACACGCCGACCGGAATCGCAAGAGCTGATGAATCGGCTGAAGCGGGCGGCTTTCGCTTGAAAGGACGCCGCCATGTTTTCACGCTAAGGGCGCAAAATCCGCAACTGCCGTAACGCTAACTTCTGAAAATTGCGTTCGTACGCTAACGCTATTTCCCCGTTAGAGTTCTGCGCATGCGCACTCGGGACCCGCTATTCCTCTATGCACGCAATTAGGCAAAGCCCGCAATACTAAAACTCTCTAATGTCTCATACCCCTAAGGAGGAGCTTAAGTGTCCCCTGCAATTTTTTCTCCTTTACCTTTATATCCCCTCACACTTTCCCCCCCGGTTCAGGGCAGGAAATCACTTTCTTCTTCCGGTTAACCTGGTTGCCTTTTCCTCCTCCTCCTCCTACCGATGAGCAACGGATGTGAAATGCGGCCCCAGCCAGAACACGTTAAGGGGCTCTTGGAGCTGAGGAGAGATTATTTCCTTTATTTCAGTTCGGTTTAATTTGTATATTCATTGTGTAGGGCAAACTTTGCTTTCCTTCTTCAAGCGCCTAAGGTACGGAGTAGAATATATGCCACCCACTTGTGTATTGCGCCAATGGGCAATTCTCCTCATTCCTGAATCATGGCACCCTTAGAGAGCGAATGCATGCATTCTTTTCTTCGTGCGATGTTGGTGAGTTGGATTACGAGTCTTTAGTGAATATTAGCAGTCATTACCAATGGTAGCGTGCTTTCCAGGAGTGAATGACACACATTTAAAGAAACAAGAACGGCGTTTTTGTTGTATCAAATGAGAGCTCTATTCCAAATGGTTTTTTTTTTTTGCTCGGGATTCAAAAGCTTAACAAAACACTTTCCAGGGATAGTACGTTCGACTGAGCAGAATTTCAGAGCTACTCCCCTTCCGTGCAAGGTGTCATTGAAATTCTTCTAACTACAAAACGCAAAATAGGCTCTCAGTTTCGTTTTTGTTAAAAAGGAAAGGAGAGAGAGATATAATCATGTCGCTAGCAGCTAGCTGATCACCGCATCACCGAATGCGTTGTGCATGGTTCGATGGAGAGTCCGCTTTGTCTGCCTTCCCTTTACTAACTGGCGCTGCTGCAAGTAGCGGGCGTTTGATGTGAGTGGTTCGGAGTGCGCGAATTATTTTCTATGGCAGTGTCGAAAGCGGCCTCGTCAATGTGGTTCATGCAGTATATCAGTAGCATACACCAAAGAGTTCCCGCAGTTATCCACGTTTCTGCTGCGACAGTTCGGCCTAGTTAAAGAGCGTGCACCACGTAAAATGGGATGCGCTGGCTAGCAAATATTTCACTAACGGCAGGCGACCGCTTTTTCAATTGAATGCGTACATGTTCCAACTTTTCGTACTGCAACAGATTGCGGTGAAGTTTGTGCCGCGACTTTTTGCTCCTTGTTTATTACTTTTTGAATACAAGTACAACAAAGAAACACCTAAAGCTTTCTTTCCTTGCCCATTTATTTTACTTTTCTGCTTTGTCAGGGTCATTTTGCAGTTAATAAAATAGCTGCGCCTGACAGGTCACCATCTTTGCTTTGATAGAATCTTTCAGGCGTCATAATTCATGACTCGTAACATTTTTTTCTACTTTCGACAAACTTTTTATGATTTTAAAATACATTCGCTGCGTGGTCAGCAAGCTCAAGTTCGCAACAACATAAAAATAATGTTGCGACGATATTGGTTTATGTAATGCTGAGAATCTAAGCTGAATGTTACGTGCTGACGAGGTGTGAAGATTCAGAGCGCCTCATTATCAGACACGCAGTGCGACGTTCTTCTGCATTGGCACATTTGTGCGGGGATTTTCCAGGACGCTTATTGATAGACTCTGCCCTACTTTACCATCTTTATCTCGATGTATTATGCAGGAACGATATTTAGCCTCCTAAAAGCGGCGATACTATCTGGATTTCCCGAAGTACAGCTTAGGAACGTTGGACGGCGCAACGTTCCTTTCAGTTCCTAACCTAGCCATTTAGGCTGCCTTTAAAAGCATCTATAGAAAGAAGAACAGTTGTCTAAAGCCGCCACTGCACTACTGTCGTGTGTACTGACACTTCGAAGGTCGTCTTGTGGAAAAAGCAACAATACACGTCTTCCTGAGCCATGCTGGGAGCAAAGAAAACAGCGTAATCTTTTATCACTTTTGAGACAACTGTAGTGGCTCAGGCTCGCGCGTAATTCACTTCATGTGCTTACAAAGTATTTCGTCGAACTGCCACTCGAGCCTTAGAACTGCGCGGTAACAAAAGAAACGTATGAAATATCAGCAAGAGCAAACGAATTCTATGAAATCTTTGTTCTACAGCACACACAACACTCGACTAATAGCTTGTGAGGGTCGACGGATTTTTTTCTTATACAAGGGCTGAAAGGCGATAAGGTCTGGAGAGTGCAGCTTAATCATTACCCAGGGATTTACCCTATCTCTAAACTGAGGAATGTATGCAGGCCGACAGGTTCGGATGTCTGTCGTTAAGCATATTCCTGAGAAGACACTTATGACACTAACCTTTTCTGCAGCTAAAGTTTTATTCCGTTTCTTTCTAAAGAAATACGCTCGTTATAGCTCATGTTTTGTTCGGTGTTTAATCTGTGTCAGCGTTGTGAAGTGGTGAAACGCACTTGCTGCTATAGTGATGCTATTTCAGGTGGCGGAACACGTCTGAACTTTGTTTCGTTCATCGGCACATTGTATAGAACGTTATTGCAATATGAAACGTTCTTTTTCACACTTTTTTACAATGCTGTATGTATACACGCCAGATTAAAGAATGAAGAACATGTCGAGATGTACATCAAATATACAAAAAACATCCTATCGGTTATTGCTGCTGAATTATGGTGATTGAATTCTTTGGTCTGTGCAACGTGAGCAGGTGATCTGTGGTAACTTGATTCAATGTAGGTTGGATCAAATGGGCCGGAAAGTGGTTTCGGGGAGGGGTCACGCTACTATTATTTCTTTTTCCTGCAATTCTTTAGCCCGAACGTTCGTTATACTTAAAAGTGCCACTTAGTACACGACAGGCATCACCGATGCAACAGGCCACTACACGGCCACTAAAACCTAATTCTTTTTTTAGTTTACGGTTTAGCTACGTGTTTAACATTCCACAAGGAGTTGTGGAGTTCCTGCAGCAATGGCATCGCCATAGGATCTAGTAAGGGAAACTTTAAGCTTCGCTTTCTTTCAATCCGAATTGTTCTCAAGGAGTGCCGGAGATTAGGTCCCTTGTAATGCGCGTCGTCTGTGGTGACGTCTCGGAGGTGAGCTTGGCCCTAATGCCGTTCAGGTTGTCTTCGCGCATTATGTTCAGCCGGGATGAGCTAGAGAGCAGCACCCCTTTTGGTACGGCCTGAAATGTGCCTGTCATTTGCTGCTTTAAAATAAAAGTCGAGAATAAGTCCTTTTGGATGAATTGTTGTGCATTAACTTTAATCGCCAACGCTTAAGGTTTCGGCAATGTGGTCGTGTTTTGGCGGATCCTAGACGATAACGAACCATAACGCAGGAGTCGGTGGTATCGAAACTGCCAATAACAGTCATCCTGGTGACATTTGGAGTGGCTTTCTTTCTATAAGGTGCAATGCCTCTGTCGTCACTTCTTTTGGTACGGTGCTCAAGTCTTAAGTATTTTAATCTAGCGCTATTCACGTGTCTGACCACACTCAGGTGATACTGGTTTTAATATGTTTGTGGTATTAAGATTGGAATGGCAGTTCGTTCTAGAAGAAAATACATATCGAGGTATTTATGCTCAGTAATTTGGGCTATGCGCAAAATCTAAGATTATTCTTAGCTGTGTCCAGTCCTTCCTTCGCAAAGCTGACCATGTTTTTATAACTAACACAATAACGAACATCCGAACTTCCTGGACGACGTTGTGTTGTGTTGTGTTGTGTTGGGTTGGGTTTAGTGGCGCATAAGCATCTAAGGCTATCATGCGCCAAGCTATCATGCGCTATCATGGACGACGTAGTTCGGTCGAAAAGAAAGGCGCAGTGAAAATTCTTCGGTGGAGGGATACAATGAGTTTCAATAAATTGCTTACTAAGTTTTGTTTTGCTTCCAGAAGCGTGTTGTGGATGTTTACGTTCAGCATTAAAAAACTCCGTCCAGGAGCCTTTTGAAAGATACGAATTGCCCCAAATTTTAGCCATAAAATTCACCCTACAAGAGACCCTGTATTATCCTGCTATTTTTCAAGCCACACGACCCACAATACAATGCTCCACTTGTGTGTAATGATTTTACGCAATCAATTTTCAGGGCCATATCGTCCAAATCTCACAGTTTAACTTCAGGCAGAAGCGTGTGTTTAATGAACATTTTTGGCGAAAACGAAGAGTGACGTGGAGGACATGTTTTTTTTCTGTTATTTCCTTCGCTAGAAAGGATGCAATGTGGCATCCAAAAAATAAGATGTGGGGAAAAAATCGTCTTACTTAACCGCCTTGAAGGCAAGTGAAAGAGGGCGCGTACAAGAGAGAATTAAAGCCGTCAATTAGCTGTAATTTTTCTTCGCATAAAAAGTTAATGCTTCCTGAAGTGTATTGCAAAATGTAAACTATCTCAGGTTTAAAACTGTGCAAATCTAATGTATTTCCCTCGGAAGTTCTTTCTTTTATTGTTACTTAAAGCTCTGCGACAAGGTCGATGCAGACCTATCATATCTCTCGTAATTTAGAAAGCACACTTTCTTTCTCTAAGAATCGAAATAAGAGTTAATGACATTTATTGGTGAGTTAAGGGGAGATAGTATAACTTAAGTTTTTGTGCGCATTTTGAGCGACATTAACACGATTTTTCTAATTACATTCTACAAAGCTCGTTACGGTTATTTCATTTTATGGCCGATTTATTCTTGCAATAACTTACCAAGAATTATTGCTTTGCAGCAATTCATGAAGGTTTTGTAATTTTTTTCCTCCACAGCATAATAAGACTCATTCTAGTTCTGTACATAGCATCAGTCTGCATCCAAAGCTTGAAAAAAAACATATACATATATCATACATGCATATCTCTTTTCTCATTTTCAGCTTAAGTTGTGGAAATAAATAGATAGAAGTCACAGATGAGAAAATATTTACTTAAACTTTTCTCCAGCACCTACATGCTCTAATGCATGTGTTTAGTACTCACAAGGTCTGTAGCCAGTATTAGTTTAAACTTTACGCTTTTTTATTGAACCTCTCCTTTTATTCCAGCCTTCGGGATCGATACTGCATCCATCCCGGTAAAGTAGCTCCGACGACACTCTCTCTAACGCCGCAATGTTACGCTAGAGCACCTCGGTGATATCAGCCCATTCCTTCAGGAGGTTGCCTTCGACCATTTTGTCATTACTGAAAGCGATAGCGGGCCCTCAAGTGGCAATCCAGATGCGAGTATTCCAAGGAAGGCAATCTTTGTTCCGCGCTCACACACGATGTGGTTATCGGTGCCGTTACTATATCGGCTTTGTCAGTGAAGAAATTCCTTGAAGAGCTCCAGGTTAGCCAGATAACGGAAGGCGCATTTTACGGCGAAATTAGGCGATTTGGGAGAATATTTAAGCAGAGAAAGCTTGTTTATCACCTCACTCTTGTACGCGCAGAAAGTGCCGGTATTATTCGAGCACAGGCCGTGACATGGGTTTGGTGTCGGCAGCCAATATGCTTAAACACCTTTACCGAACAGCCTTGTGCAAGCAGAGGCGCTTCATTGCCTTGTAATGTTTTTTAAGCCTTGCCTAATTTAAACCGGCAGCTTTGGTATATGCATGCTAGTAGGGGACACTAGCGCGCTTTCTTGTAGACAAAAACTCTTCATGTATGATAGGAAAGGGCTGGTTTCAAAAGCTAGAGAAAGGAATAGCGTGCGCTGTTTACTTAAGTCGTCACCTGTACATGACAAAATTCGAAAAAAAAATTCTGAAGAAAAGTGCAGCGACGTAACGAGCCAAGTTATTTTTTCTCAGCCTGATAACTTGGGACTTCACAGGGATAAAAAGAAAAAAAGTCCGAGTGTCGATGGAACTGCGTAAACTGTGCTGGGGTGCGGCCTGATCTCGTTCACTAGAACCAACAATGCACTCCCTCCTCAGAGCAGGATTTAGCCACCCTATTGCAGCACTTGGTCACAACCAACTATAAACAAACGATGTTTCTACATAGGTGCTCATTTTTCAGCCATCGCAGGTCAAAATTTTAGCAGTCAATACGCATATATGCCAGCGTTTTTTTCGTCCTTGATCAACTGGAACAACAGAGAAAGCAAATTACGAGCAAGAACTTGAGATATCGAGAAATGGTTCTGGCACAGTGGCTGCAATGCACTGAAAGAATTGGAAAAGAATATAAAGCAATGTCTTCGAATACAGTGCGAGATGATGAAAGGAGATGCCCACACAATGTATTTTAAAAGGCTCGCGTGCTGTCCTATTTTATTTCATTTCATTTTATTACTCTCAAGGCCGATCAGCCTTACAGAGAGGAGCAGGGGAAAAAATAAAAATAAGAAATAAAAAGGAACAAACAAATAAACAGTTACAATTCATAAGCATTAACAGTATCTGTGAATTTCTCAGAATCCTTGATGACGATGACGTTGGAGGGCAGGTGATTCCAGTCCGAGGCTGTTCTGGGGACGAAAGAATTATGATATTGGACAGTCCTGCACTGTGGAATGTGCAACTTTAGGAGATGATCTCTGCGGGACGATATGTGCACCGGAGGAGTAAACAGGGACTGCTTCAAGTTTTCGTTGCCGTAATATATTTTATGAAATGTGGAGGGGCGCGTAATGCGGCGCCGTATGGCAAGATCCAGAAGATTAAGCGTTCTTTTCATTTCTGAAACACTGGCATGGCGGGAGTAATTAGACATTATGAACCTTGCAGAGCGATTTTGGATGGATGCAAGCAACCCAATGAGAGAGTTAGATGTCTAGTATGAAGTAGAAAACCCGATTTTTTGATCCGTACAAGTTTTAGCTCCGTCCAAAGGCTCAAGATAACTGCTTTACAGAGTATATGTCAATACGTTTAAGTAATCGGTTGGGAGGCTGGCAGCGTCGCGAACGTATATTTACAGCAAATTGCAAATACGGGGTGTAGCACATATTGCAATTCGCAGAGGTTAGTCCACGTCGTCTTCACATCTGACGAGGCGTGGCACAGGGGTGCGATAAAGCAACTTAGAAATTCTTTGCAACAAACCAGCGTGGCTGTATGGGATATACTCCCCAACCCTAAACCACAATTAAAAGTACAAAAGTAAGTTGAGCTTCCTGTGTTCGTTCGGAATTATGTTTCTGCATAGACAATTATATGACAGAAGGAAGCAGGCTGTTGATTGCTGGAATAAAAGACAAGCAAGCTCTTCATTTCAGAGACCATTTTGGCAGCACGAATACGCGTAGTTGTTTGCTATTGAACGCTGCGCGTATATTGCATCTGGCATAGCACTATGGAGCTGGTTTTATCTTTAGGGGAATGCTGCAAGGTGAAGTTGATCTGCAGTAGAGAAGTAATCACTGATCAACAACGAGACATATCACTACAGCTAATAACCGTATTACAAATGAACTCCCCTTAACAGGTATTCTTTAAGCATTGGACCAACACTGCTGCCAATTTGAGCTGCTGATCAAATTGCTCTCGCCCTACATCTGCTAAAGTCGCGGTTAACATAGTTTCTAGAGCGACTGCTCCGTTGAGACCGTGATTCTACGTTCGATCCCCGGACCAGGGCAAGTTTTCTACAGCTATGAAATTTTTGTGAAAGCTGTATAGCTTTTCTTTGCAGCCATATCGCTGAGCTTGGGTAAATGCTAATCAGTGATTACTCCCGTACCACTTTGGAGCTTTACAAGAGAACGCGACACGCTGCGAGAGCATTAGGAAGCTGAGCGGAAATTATGAACACTGATTGTATTCTTCAAAAATAAAGTTTTCAATCGCCACCACTTATTACCACATTTACGTATTTCGACAGCACTGCATGGGGTGGAACTCTGAAGTGGCAGCACTTAAGGAACCAGAGTAGCAGAAGAAACACTAGACAAGTGTTGTCGTTACCAACTCACTTAGCTTGGATTCCAGACAAGACTCTTCGAAAGGCGGACGCAATCGAGGAAATGGAGGACTTGCAGAGTTTCACCACGTGGGGGGGAGTTCTCTTGCTTATAGACTTTCCGCCGAATAGTAAAACGGATCAGATTGCTTCTGCATGCAGCACGCTAGAGATGTCGGTTTTAATGACTAAGTTGTGTGCCCGCTTAAACAAGATTGCATTTGTTGCGTAAATATCGTTTCTTTACGAAAAAGTTCCGTTGCCTGAACATGAAATTGTGCGTTTCTGTAGTTATGATCTCCTACGAATATCATTTCTAAAAGACAAAAAAGACAAAATTTATCATACCCTTCTATGCAGAAAAAACTTCACTGACAGTAAGTGATTCGCTTGTGCTTCTTTTTTTTTAAATAGGAGCGCGGAATAAAAGAAGGCTGTGGGATGGTTATAACTACTACAAGTAAGCTCTTGCAGGGGACGAAAGATCTCTTTGAGAAATTTGAAAGCATAAAGACCTCTCCCTCCAGAGAGAGAATCAAACTGGGA